>NC_056522.1:16520577-16553787 GCF_019175285.1 Sceloporus undulatus
TCTATGGCTATTCCATTGCTGGTGCAGAGGGGTGGAGGGTCAGAGAAAAGATGGATATAAGAAATGTTCTCATAGCCATCTTCTTCCAAATTATGCTGGGGTCCTCCAGAAATCTCAAGAGATGATCTCATCAATCTGCACCTGGCTACGGGAACATAACCAGATTCTTCTCTGATCCCCCTTACTCTTCACCAGCAATGGAATGGCCATAGGAGATATAATATGTATAAATATAATAATTAAATTTTTATTTCTATACCGCTCTTCTAAAAATCAGGGCGGTGTACAACAAAGCAATTCATACAATCAACATATTAAAATACATTAAAAACATTACAATAAAAACAAGCAAATTCATGCCAGCTCAACCAGCTGACAAAGGAGGGGTGAGAGAATATACCGGGGGGTAGAGTCAGGGGTAGGCTCGCTCGAAAAGATATGTCTTCAACCCCTTCTTAAATTGGGCCAGGGAGGTGGCCGAGCGGAGCTCAGTGGGCAGCGAGTTCCAGAGGTTGGGGGCCGAGGTGGTAAAGGCCCTCCTGGTGGTGGTAACTAATCTGACCTCTGGAACTCTTAATAATTGCTGCCCAGTTGATCTGAGTGTGCGGGGCGGATTGTATGGAGAGAGGCGGTCCTCCAGGTACCCTGGGCCCAAGCCATTTAGGGCTTTATAGGTGATAACCAACACCTTGTATTGCGCCCGGAAGCGAATAGGCAGCCAATGAAGGTCTTTGAGCACCGGTGTTATGTGACTGGCCCTGGCAGTACCAGTGACCAGTCGTGCTGCCATATTCTGCACTAATTGCAGCTTCCGGGTATGGTGCAAGGGTTGCCCCATGTAGAGCGCGTTACAGAAATCCAATCGAGAGGTTACCAGAGCGTGTACTACAGTTTCAAGGTCCCTCCGGTCCAGGTAGGGATGCAGCTGGCGTATCAGCCGAAGCTGATAACAGGTGCTCCTGACCGTCGCATCCACCTGAGAAGTAAGATGGAGCGACGAGTCAAGAAGCACCCCCAAACTGCGTACAGAGTCCTTCACAGGAAGCATGATCCCGTTCAGGACAGGTGGAACCACCGCCATCCCCGGGCCAGGAGAACCTATCACAAGTACTTCCATTTTCTCTGGATTCAGGCTGAGTCTGTTTTCCCTCATCCAGCCCATTACCGATTCCAGACAGGCCACGAGAGGAGAGATGCCATCCCTGGTCACTGCATCAGTCAGAGACATAGAGAAAATTATTTGGGTGTCATCAGCGTACTGATAACCCTGTGCCCCATGACTCCGGATGATCTCTCCCAGCGGTTTCATGTAAATGTTAAAAAGCATGGGAGACAGAATGGCTCCTTGAGTGACCCCAGATGTAAGGGCCCTCTTGTCGGAGCACACATCCCCCAGCTGCACCATCTGGAACCTCCCGGAGAGGTAGGATCGGAACCACAGGAGCGCAGTGCCCACAATTCCCACCTCTACCAGGCGCTCCAGAAGGATACCATGGTCTATGGTATCGAAAGCCATTGAGATGTCCAAGAGCACTAACAGGGACACGCTACCCCTGTCTATGCCCAGACGGAGATCATCGACCAAGGTGACCATGGCAGTCTGTCATGGCCAGCCAAGATCAGCTCTCGGAGGATGAGGAGGAGGATGAGCCTCCTCCAGAGCAAGGGCTGATTGAGGCAACGCCAGGTGCTGTTCCTGCCCTGCCAGGTCCCAGCTGTGATCCTCCAGTCCCAGAGGAGGAGGTTCAACCAGGTCCTAGTGCCACAGAGAGGCTTCCTTCGGTACCACAGCCTAGTGGTGAATCTGGAGACGAAGCTTGCCTGCAGGTGCCTTCTTACAAAGAGAGAAGAGCCGAGAGTTCTTGCAGACGCAGATCACAGAGGATTGCCGAGAGGCAATCAGCCAACCAGCCTCAGGTGGCACGAGGGAGAGTTTCCCTTACTTAAGTGGGAGAGAGACTAATGCTGGTTGCTAGAGTTTATTATGTCCGGGAAAGCTGCCAGCAACACTGACCGTAGCTGATAACAGAGCCTTTAGTTCAGTGGAAGTAAAGCAGACCCAGCAAAGAAGCAGTCCGAGGGCAGGTCAAGAATACGAGCCGAAGTCAGGATTCCAGAGATTCCAACGTTCCGAAAGTCAAGCCGAAGTCAGGATACCGGGAAACAGTGTAGTCAAACAGTCCAGGGTCAAAACAGCCAAGAGATAACGTAGTCCGGTCCGAGGTCAAGGTAACAGAGAATCTAGATACTAGGAGCTAGCAGCAATCACGCCGAGGGATCATGCAATAAACTCTGCAGGCAAGCTTCGTCTCCAGACTCACCTGCAGGCAAGCTTCGTCTCCAGACTCACCACTAGGCTGTGGTACCGAAGGAAGCCTCTCTGTGGCACTAGGACCTGGTTGAACCTCCTCCTCTGGGACTGGAGGATCACAGCTGGGACCTGGCAGGGCAGGAACAGCACCTGGCGTTGCCTCAATCAGCCCTTGCTCTGGAGGAGGCTCATCCTCCTCCTCATCCTCCGAGAGCTGATCTTGGCTGGCCATGACACAGTCTCAACCCCGTAACCCACCCGAAAACCGGTTTGAAATGGGTCTAGATAATCCGTTTCATCCAAGATCGATTGAAGCTGGAATGCAACCGCCCTCTCGATCACCTTCCCCAAAAATGGCAGCAGCGAGACTATTACACTAACCACATGCTCTCAGCCTCAGGGGAAGGTAATGGCAAACCTCCTCTGAACAAATCTTGCCAAGAAAACGCTGTGATAGGGTCACCATAAGTCCTAAAACAACTTGAAGGCACACAACAGCAACAACAACATGAGTTGGGTGGTGGCAGCAATTTTGATCATTGCACTGGAAGAAAGGCAAAACTGACATTCTTAACGACACACACACACAAGACATCTATGAGATTAAGGTGGAATTACATTTGCATATGACATTAACAGGATGCCAGCTTTTTTTTTCTTACCCTAGAACAGCAAAGGAATAACAGCAACATGTCATATAGGGAGAAAGGAAAATCACAGGAAAGAAAACCAAGAGAAAAACACCAATCACAACCAGAAAATATTGCAGTAGAAATTAGCCATTGGCAACAGCTTCTTATTGATTTTTGATAAATGTCTTGTTATTATGTCTACTTCAAGACAAAAAAAATATCTGCCATTTCTCCATTTATTTATTCTCAGTTCCTCTGAGTCACAATTAGGCAGTGAAAAATGCACTTTTGCTGTGTTGAATATCTGTATCCTAAGGCTGATCTGTACATGCCTGCATATCATTTAATGATGCAAAGCTGATTGTGTGAAACTGATTATGTTTGGAGGGATGCCACCAGCTGGGATAGAGCCATAGGCAAGTTTCATCAGCATGTAGTGGGTTCATTGGTACAAATCAACTCATGGGCACAGCCACCCAACTTGACCACATGACCATCCACATGTGAGCTCATTCTTACTTTTAGTGAAAAGCAAATCCATTATCTCCTAATGTTATTTGAAAGTCCAATATTTCATTATTGTAGTGCTGAATCCACATTTTTATACACACGTGTGCAGGGACATGCAAACAAACTGAGCACCCACAGGTACCTCTAGGAAACAGAACTGGACTTCGCAAGTTTTAATTGACATTTTGTGACTGGTATTCTGCTGGTGAGATATCTGTTTCTCTTATGTCTGTCTGCCTATGTGCTTTTTTGAATGCTGCAGTGATTAGTATTCCCTTCTTCTTGCTGCAGACCTCAAAGCCCCTCTATCCTGGACCTACCAGTTCAGATAAAAATGATTACATCAGCTATGAGACTGGACAAATTCAGCTGTTCTCCACACCACTGTAATAATTTCATGCTACAGGGACATAGCCAGATACATCTTTGATCCTGCACACTCCCCATAAGACACAGAATGGCCACATTGGGGGCAGGGAGTTTCAGAATTATTTATTTCAAAAATTAGAGTAAAACTTAAGAAAAGAACAAAACCAGTCATCATACCAAAATTTGATCTAAACAATATTGCAACATAGTTTATCATCAATATAAGGAACAGTTTTGAACTACTAAGCACAATAGACCAGAATCAGAAGAACTATGGTCAGAAGCCAGGGGCATAATAAAAGAAGAATGCAGACAGAGACTTACAATAGTCAAAAAGAAAGAGAAGAAACTTTAGATGTCAGATAAAATGCTACAAGCAGTAAAAGAAGGAAGAGAAGCAAAACAAAAGGGAGACATGAACAAACTCAGAACCATGAATGCTACAGTTCAACGAATGGTGTGAATAGATAAAGACAATTGTTAGAATGCAGACAGACAGAGGACAACAACAAAAAGGGAAGAACAAGAGACCTATTCCAAAAGATCTGGAAAATCAAAGAAACATTCAAACCAAAGACTGGGACACTCTATGACAATAAAAACAATATAATTCAAGATCAGGAAGGAATAAAAAGATGGTGGCTGCAGTACACAGAAGAACTACATAAAAGGGATAACAAAATGAAGGATATATGGATTGAAGAGTCATATGAAGATGAACCCCAAATTCTAAAAACAGAGGTGGAAGCTGCAATTAGAGAAATGGGGAAAAATAAATCACCAGGAACAGATGACATTCCAATTGAATTGCTTCAATCCACACTAACAGAATCAACACCAGTGCTAGCCAACAGACTATCAACAATTAACACCAGTGCTAGCCAACGATCAATATACATCCCTATCCACAAAAAAGGAGATACAAAAGACTACAGCAGTTATAGGACCATAACTCTAATCTCTCATGCAAGCAAAATCATGCTCAAAATTCTGTGACATAGACTCCAGCCATTCATGGAGAGAGAACTCCCAGAGCTGCAAGCAGGTTTCAGGAAAGGAAGAGGCACTAGGGACCACATTGCAAACATACAGTGGCTAATGAAGCACAAAAGAAAATCAGCATGTGCTTTATAGACTATAGCAAGGCCTTTGACTGCATAGATCATGAAAGACTATAGAACACCCTTAAAGACATGGGAGTGCCAACACATCTGATAGTCCTAATGAGGAATCTTTACTCAAGACAGGAGGCTACTGTCAGGAAAGAGACAAAAGGGTCAGATAAGGCTGCATCCTCTCACCCTATACATTCAACTTGTATGTAGAACATATTAGATGAAAAACAGGATTGGACACAGAGGAAGAAGTGAAAATAGGAAGAAGGAATATGAACAATCGATGGCGCGTTACAGACTGCCCCTTTGGGGTGGCCTGTAGGCGCTCCTTTCACCGCTGGATTGGGGCCTCAGCTGCCAGAGCGGCAGCCTCCAAGGCCCCGATCCGCCGCTTTCCAGGCCGCAGGGAAGCGGCAAAAGGGGTGTCCTTGGGGCTTCATGCCCCAAGGACACCCAATGGTGGTGGGGAGGAGGAGAAAGGGGCCGCTTGGCCCCTTTCTCCCTTGCGTCACTGGCGCAGCTGTCTAAAGGCTGTGCCAGTGACGCAAATTGCGGAAGGAGCTCCGTTTAGGAGCTCCTTCTAGCGCTGCGGAAAGGGCGCTCTATACACCCTTGCGCGGCACAAAGACGTCACGTCTGCTCCGCCCTGTTTGGAGGCGGCGCATTCATGACATCATAATGGTGGCTCCTTTGCATATAGGGCGCCACTATTTTGTACCTCCTGGGGACATACTAGGGTTAGGTGCATGCGTAAGGCATGCACTTTCCCTAACCCTAGTACGTCCCCAGGACGTATTTTACACCTGTCTGTAATGGGCCTAAGACACGCAGACAACACCATACTACTACCTGAAAACATCACAGTCTTGGAACAACTACTAAGGAAGACCAAGGAGGAAAGTGCAAATGCAGGCTTATTGTTGAACGTAAAGAAAACAAAATTAATGATCACAGAAAATTTACAGAGATTCAACCTAGAAAATGAAGAAATAGAAATGGTAAAATAATTTTCATGCCTGAGATCAAATATTGATTAGAGTGGGGACTGAAGTAAAGAAATCATAAAACGACTAAGACTGGGGAGGGCAGGTATGGGTGAACTAGAAAATATGCTAAAATGTAAAGATATACAATTGAGCACAAGAGTTAGAATCATACAAGACATTATATTCCCTATAACCATGTATGCATGTGAGAGCTGAATGATTAAGAAAGTGGATAGGAAGAGAATTAATACATTTGAGATGTGGTGCAGGAGAAGAATGCTGAGGTTACCATGGACAGCCAAAGAGTCAAACAAATGGGTCCTAGAGCAGATCAAACCATAAATCTCTCTGGAAGCTGAGATGACTAGACTGAGGCTGTCATACTTTGGCCACATCATGAGGTGGCACAAGTCATTGGAAAAAACAATAATGCTAGGAAAGGTAGAGGGAAACAGAAAGAGAGGAAGGCCACATGCTACATGGATGGACTCTATTAAGTTGTTCATGGGTATGAATTTGCAGGACCTGAGCAAAGCAGTGGAGCATAGGGAGCCTTGGAGATGTCTCATTTACAGGGTCACCATGGGTCGAGATTGATTCAAAGGTAGATAACAACAACAAAACAGTAAGTACAGGATAGGGATGATATATGACTCAGCCTACCCTAGATCCACATGCAAAACTACAACACTATGCTGAGCCATACAGGATTACAGCCTGTGCATGTGGTGACTGCCTTGCCTTCCTCCTCTACCATCGCACACTAGGGATGGAACTGATATTCAGAATTCATTTCCAGGTCAAAAAATTGCATTTCCTGGTAGCTGGGAAACCCCTCTAAGACATTAGTGCAGTTTTCTCTGGGTATTTCAATATCATGAAGTGTTTTAGAGAAATTATCTTGCACAGAAAAATGCATGTGTTTTTTTTTAATGCAGTTTCCCATTCCAGTGTTTTCTGTACAGGGAACAAATATCTGAACTGAGAAACATGGGGTGCCATTCTGTTAGTGACTTACGATGGCCAACATATACCATCAGGATTCACTTTTTAGCTGTGATGTAATTCAGAATTCTCTTCCAATCACAAAATGACAAAAACTCCTTACTAAAACAAAACAAAACAAAACAAAAAACTTTTAAGTGGCACAGTACACCCCCAACATAGACATTTCTGTGTTGTCGGAGAGAGGAGGCATGAGTGAGGATGCCTCCATCTATAGTGCTTCAGCTGGATGTGTTGCAAGGATGTCATTTTCAGGAATGTTTCAGGGACCCCTGGAAGTACTTGCAGGTACCTGTGGTAGTGCATCCTGCCAAAGAAACATAATGTGTGACCACTAAGCCCACTGCTCTCTGGAACCTGGAAATGGATGTTTTTTTGAGAAGGAGCAACTGTGCAATTTACAGTATGGGGCTGGAAGGTGATAGCATTGGAAGATAGAGCTATGAAGACATAGTGACATGAGATATCCTCTAATGTGGGTTTTTAGCCATGTTTCCTGAACATGCATTGCATACACACACAGCCTCAAGTCATTTTCTCTGGCAAGTAATTCCTCTGAAACACTTTGTGACATTCAATCCTGAGGAGATTACTGCAAACAAATATGCATGTTCTCCCCCAGTGCAGAGAAGCCTACAGCAATTATCAATCCATGCTTATGAGAGCAAAATAGTTGATGATTTTAATTTTTTATCACACACAGTGCTCCAAAACAATGCAAGCCATAGGGTGTTAACAGTGGATGCAACATGTTGGCCAGATTGTATTGGCATTGGCAAGCAGAAATAGAAAACCCTTAGGAAGAAAGAAATTGTCCTACAACAACCATGCTAATGGTGAGTACCAATTTAGAGAAATTGCCTGAGAATTTTTATTCTCCATAATTGGGGAAAATTTTCTATCCTCTCCCCTCCCACCATCTCCATTTACAGACAGGATGGAGAATTTCAAGAACCTATTGGTGTATACCTACAATGTAAAGAGGCAGCTATGGCTTAAGGCAGAAGATACACTAATGGGCATCTATGCAAATTAGTATTGTTTTTAAACTGGATTTAATTAACCAACCAAAAACCAAATAAAATACCCCAAGTACATTAGTCTATTTTACTGAAATTACTGGAAAGTAGGAGTTTAGATCCTGTCTGATCTTGGAAAGCTAAACAGGGTCGGCTCTGGTTAGTATTTGGATGGGATGCTGACAATGAACACTAGGTGTTGTAGGCTATGTTATTTCAGAAGAAGGAACTGGCAAGACCACTTCTGAGTATATTTTTGCCAAAGAAAACCCTATATAATTCATGAGGTCACCATAAGTTGACAGTCGACCTTATAGCACATATACATTCACATGGAGGAGCTTTTCCTTGTAAATAAGGACTGTATGCTTTCATGATCACTCACCTAACAGTCTCATTTATTTATTTTTTAATCAAAATGTTATGTGAATCTACATCAGTGAAAACAACATACAAAAATTAATCATACCAGCATTTTGTAGTGGTTTGAGCATGGGGCTATGACTCTGGTGACCAGGGTTCAAATCCTCACTTGGCCATGGAAACTCAGTAGGTGACCTTACTTTCTTAGCCTCGGAGGAAGGCAAAGGCAAACTCATTTAAGCAAATCTTGCCTAGAAATCATCATGAGTCATCATACTTTGGAAATGACTTGAAAGTGCACAACAACAAAGGAGAAATTGTTGACAAAATTGTACTTGTCACAAAGCTGTGACTATTAGGAGAAACATGTACACAAATGCACAGGTATTTCCATGTGCCCTTTTCAAAAGAAAAAAAATTCACTAGCTAAGGTGGATATGGATTGGAACGAATTTATATTTGGAAAAATAGGAAATGAACAAAACCAAAGTTGACAGAATGTCCATTACTAGTCCTTTTAGGGATTGGATTGGCCAGCTCTGGAGGCTGAGGGCCAATGTTTGAACCCTGGCATACACTGTGGGTTTCAGCAACCTGAAAAAGCCATCCTGATAAGGAAAACATGAAAAAGAAAGTGCAGTTGTAGTTTCATAAAACGCCTGGGGCAGGAAAAAACAAGGAATGGCAAGACTTCCCTTTATGGAGAATCATCACTCCCGGAGATGTCCAGGAACCAAAATTCTCAATGCAGAGAATCAACTGAGGGTGACAGTTTCCCCAGTCGTGTAGATCTCTCTGGGGTGGGAGGACATCTAACGGCATCTAGGGTTGCCAGAGTGAAAGCTGGAGAGGGCTGCTGTATCTTTAATGACTGCATAGGAAAGAGAACTTCAGCAGGTTATGCTTGTCATGCAAACAGTTAACAAGTGAAATCTATTGAAATTCCTTCTTGTACAGGGCCATTAAAGGTACAGATAATTCTACAGGGGTACCCCGGGTTACGAATTTAATTCGTTCCGCCGCCGCTTTCATAACCCGAAAGGCTTTCGCAAGCCGAAAACCCATAGGCGCTAATGGGGAAAAGCCGCGATTTGGTGCGAAAAAGCGCCGAAAAGCACCAAAATTTCTTTCGTAACCCGAAATAACCTTCGTAACCCGGAACAGTTTTTTTCAATTGATTTTTTTCGTAACCCGGAAATTTCGTAAGGCGGCGCATTCGTATCCCGGGGTACCACTGTACTAGGAGAAGGTCTGAGTGGGGCCCAAAGAATGGAAAAAAATACCTCTAGGTCTAGATGCTATCTACTGACCTCAAAATTTCCACATTTGTTCTGGGGTCTGGCCTGGCAAATTGACAGTAATTTTCTGATGCCAAAGAAGGACAAACCATCACTGTTTCACAGATGTTTTGGTAGGGGGGATGTAGCAAGGAAGAAAGAGACAGCCTATGCATCTCTGTCCTCCTCATCCCTGGTTTCTTTGTGAAACTTCAAACAGGAATCAGGCCATTGACTGTGATAAATTAACACCAGAAGATTACTCAGTTGCCAAGGCAGTTTTGCTAATTAGAAACCACCAACTTCTTTAGCTTTCTCCAGCAAAGGTATTCATGGCTGTTGCCTAGTCATTACTTACTGTGTGTTTGGCACCTTATTAATTTTATGACAGATACTCCAAAGCATCTCAGGAGTTCCAGCTGAGTGTTCCTTCTTTCGAAGAGATAGAATTAGGATCAGTCAACCACAAAGAGCTGGGCCATAATCCAGAGCCAGTTGGTCCCAATGAGATTAAGTTTCACTGCAATTATATTTCCTGCCTCTCCTTATGGATTGAGGTGGGATTACATCTATAAAAATATAGTACCATATAAAAATACAATCAATAAAATAATAAACATTGCTATTAAATCAATAAAATGCTAAATTATCATCCAAAATTCATACACTCATATTCAGAAGTACATGGTATCTGTGTAATTGGTCATCACATAGTAAAGCAAGACTTTGAGAATGAAGACAATAAAATTGTAAGTCATTTGATTAAATATTGGCTGGAATCATATGCTAGGCAATCTTCCTGCAGAATTAAATGGATGTTTTTGTCCTAAGCACAATGTCCCCATTCAGTTCAAGGTTGTTAAACCAGAGGTGCACATGTAGTCCTGTTGTGTATGTGCATGTGTATTTCTGGATGATGGGTATCTCCCTGCTTGTGATAAAATTGGCAATAGTTCTGCTTCAGTGGTACATTGTTTTGCACATTCAGTTGGGCATTTAGTAGTGTAACATTGCCATTCAACAAGGCACAGCACAGTCAACAGTCCACCACGTACCATGAGCACCACATAACTCTGTACTGGGTTTTATGTGATTTATAAAGCACAACTTAGATGCAGGATCTAGACCATGAATTGATAACCTATGAAAACTAAAAGACTCATTCTTATTTCTGCATACAAGGCAGGCATTGATAATAAAAGTCATCCCCTCCCCTGCAGCATTGTATCTGTGTAGTGAGAAACTATTCACCTACTGATTTATGGAGATTTTAAAGGCAAAAAAAGGTTTTGGCCATTAAAAGGGGGGGGGGAGCAGTAACGCTAAGAAAGTGCACACACAGATAGAAATGCAAATGCAATTTGCAAATGGAATCAGCAATACAAATGACATCTCCACATTATTCACCTTGTATGTATCAAAGAAATTGGAAATGGGCCAGCGGGTTGGACCATTTCATCAAATTTCTCCAACAAAAAGAGAAATTCATCAACATTTTCTCAGAAGTGAAGCCCACCATTAGCAGTGACAGTACTACACCTTCTTGCCTTTCGCTTCAGGCTTAATCTTGTAGTTCTTCTCACTACTGCAAATGGAATCAGCAGCAACTATTCTGGCACTCTGGCTACAATTTTTCATCCTTTACAATGCCTTCAACTCATGTTGAAGATCCAATAAGCACAATAGTATCCAATATCTACCAGCATATGTTGGTGGTCTGGGCAAGGGAAGCAAAGCATGCCTCAGGGTCCATGGAGGTGCCTTGAGAATCCTGGATAAAGCTCCATCTTCTAGCAACTGAATGAAACCCATGCTCACCAATGGCTCCTCTTCATTGTAGGAAGAAGTAAATAATGGGGAGTCACAGGGTTCTGTCCTGGGCCCAATGCTATTCAACATATTTATCAATGACCTGGATGAAAGAATAGAACGCTATTACGTGAATGGTTATCAAATGCACAGAAGAACACAGCTCCCATCTCAAAGCCAAAGTAGCGAGGATGCAAAGGAAATTATCATATGAGTACGTACCCTTCATAGTCTAGAATTTGAATTAGCATCCCTGCACATGTGCAGTGAGGGCAGAACTGGATCCTGACCTTTTTACACTTCTGGTGGGGCTTGCCTTTGGTTCCCATGCTTTTGCCTTGTTTCATGTTATATGTTAATTCATTACCCCTTATTTCACGTTATTATGCAATTCACATTACTTGTTCATTCATTACCCCTTATTTCACATTATTTAGGCAATTCACATTATTTGTTCATTCATTACCCTTTATTTCATGTTATGTAGGCAATTAACTTTATTTGTGCATTCATTACTCCTTATTTCACGTTATTTAGGCAATTCACCAATGCAAAATCGGTCCAAAGCAACCTTGTACTTGGTTTGAGCATTGGACTATGACTCTAAAAGGCAGGGATTGAATGCAACTGGGTGACCTGGTGCAAGTCACACTCTCTCAGCCTCCTCAGAAAATGGCAATGGCAACCCCCATCTGAATAAACCCGCCAAGAAAACCCAAAAAGGGGGTAGGGGTCTCCAGATGGTTGTGTGTGTGTGAGAGAGACTGTGCCTGTGCCTTTAAGTCTCCAGGTATGGGGGTTTGGGGGAGAGAAGGAGTCCCGCCCATTTGGGAGAGCTTGGCTGTAGTGAAGTTGTGGGGGGCCTGGGTCCTCTCTGGTTCTAACCTGGCCCATTGGGAGTCCCATTGAAGGCAATGGCGCTGCCTCACCATGAGTCAGAGGAAGGGAAAAGGGGAGGTGAAGCTGTGCAGGCACCAGAGCTGGAGACTAGGCTACATCCACACTGGAGAAATAACCCAGTTTGGCACTGCTCTAACTCTTTGTGGCTCAAGGCTATGGAATTCTGGGAGTTTGGGGTTTGTTGTGGGCCCAGAGCAATGCCCCTGAGGGGAGGAAAACAGACTCCCATTCCCCAGGCTGCCCCACTCCAATTTCCATTGTGTGATAACAGCCGTGGTAAATGTCTCCTTCTGCAAGGCCAAAGAAGGAAACTAGACTGGAAATACCAAATGTTACGCCAATTTATCTCAACAATAGGATTCTGGTCCATTTCATGCAGATAATGGAGAGGAAAGAGAGGCTACTATAAAGAAAGGGTTATGGTTAATCCAAGTCAGCTCTGTAAATTTGTCTTCTTTCCTCAAAGGACGAGAGAAAAGCCTCAGTTACTGTCCTTGGCTTTCACATGAACCAGTGCTTAACTTTTGCTTTGTTTAATAACTTGCCAAGTGAAGATTTTTGCAGAATGTGAAAGCTTGCCCATTCTTTCATGACATGTGCCTGTTGACTTAATAGAAATATTACCCCCAAGTGAATCCTGGAATTCCTCAGATGATCCAACACAATGTTCTTTGCTTCTGGGTGCTTTAAAAACATTAAATCAAAATCAAGTTTCCCCACCTGTAAGGAACTGGAGAGACTCCCCCATGAAAAATCTGCTGGCAAACTGGCTGGAGCCTGGAAAGATAGGAAAATCTTCTGTGCCAGTCAGGAGGAGCTAATAGGGACAGCCAGGCCAGGAGGGACAGGATACAACTCACCCAACTGCTGGCCTGAAGAGGGTAATCAGCAACAGCTTGGAGAGGATGGCAGAAGCAAGCAACCCTGGGATTGTTGGCAAGCCTGGTTGGAAAAGGAGGGAGAAACAAGCTGTGGGCCAAGGAAGAAACAGCTTGTTTTTCTATGCAGACTGGCCAGCCAGAGCCAACACCTGCCCAGCAACCTTCCTTGGGGCACATTTTGCCAGGATTTTTTTTACAGGCAGCCAGATGGATATCAAAGATAGCAGAATTAGATCATTTTCTGGGCCAGGCAAATGTAGAGGTAGCATACTTCCAAATAAAAGTGGTATACCTGGTATATTTGACACCAGATGTTGATCATTTTTAATACTCATCCCTCCTCTTTTTAGCAGTCATTTCTGGATCTGAAAGAGGTTCTGGGTGGGAGGGAAAGGGAGGAAGCTCCCTTTACCACCCAGCCAGCAGAGCAGACTGACCTGGCAGTCCAGCCCCACCAGCAGCCACTGGTGTAGGTGGGCTGCTTTTGCTGCCCCATAACCTTTCGGGGTCTGATGGAAATACTTGCCTGAGATGGCAAAGGGAGGAGACTGTCTTTACTGCCTGGCCAGCAGAGTTGCTCAGCCCAGAAGGCAGCCCAATCCCACCTGTTCATCTTCCTCTGAGGTGTCACCCAGTGAAGATTGCATCACTAGTGATGCCCTTGCCAAACACGCTTCCTTCAAGACTATAACTAGGAGGACTAGGAGGGTGTATTCCTGGTTAGAAACCAGTGGGAGTGTCAGCCTGTTCTCAAAGGCATTCCTCAGCTTCAGCAAGAGAAGAGTAAGCCTTGTCTAAAGGAAGATAAGTGCAATTGGCTAGGGATCTTAAGACTTATAGAAATGAAGTGCCAACGAGGCTCACTCTGAGAAGAACATAGATTAGACAAGGGACTGTGGAGCTAGCCTACATGGCCTTTGGAGATGCAGTGCTTGGTCTGAGCTGAAGTGTTGTAATTGTTGGGGAAGGAACCAAGGGCTGAAGGCTCAAATGATGGAATTATAAACCTAGTGATCCTGTGTGAGCTCACAGACTATAAGGAGCGAGAGAGATTTAATGTTACCATCCCAGGGTGGCACATCATGCTACTTAAATGCAAAAATCAGTTCTCTCCCCTTGTACCAAAAGAGAACTTCTTTATTCTGCTAAAAGCAGTAGTCTTCTGATGATAGCACCTCATAGAGGTCAGAGCTGCCATGGCATCACTAGGGATGGTGTCACCCAGTGCCTTAACTTGTGCTAACACCCCTGCCATACAAGAATCCTTAGTAATTTTTTTGGTGCTAGTGCTTCTCATAAATCATAATCCCCATATATCAGGAAATGGGTCATAAACAACTAGAAAAAATAATATTATACCTTTAAATTACAGTATCATGCACATAGCCACACAGTGTATCACTCATTGTAATGGTAATAGTAGTAATATAAAGAACTAGCAAAATCAAAATTATACCTTTAAATTGCAGTATCATACACACAGCCTAAATGTATTTACATGTAGTTTCATGTGGTTAAAGTGAAAATTTGGGAAGATGTGACTTTATTAAAGAAAATTTAAAAAATACTTTAAAAATACTTTTGAAAAAAGTTCTAACATTTTTTGTGATTTTTTGGGGCTATGTGGCTGTGTTCTGGCAGAGTTTATTCCTGACATATCACCAGCATCTGTGGCTGGCATTTATTATTATTGTTAACTTTTATTTATAAAGCGCTGTAAATTTACACAGCGCTGTACATACAATCTTTTTAATTGGACAGTTCCCTGCCCTCAGGCTTACAATCTAAAAAGACACGACACAAAGGGGACATCTTCAGAGCATTTTAAAATTTCAATTTTTTTTAAAAAAACTGAGCCCACTCCTTTCTCCTCTAATAAGCCTTCCCCTACTCACACCACGTCTTCAGCATTTTAAAGGGATACAGCCAATTTTTGCCAAAAGACAGGTGTTTGGGGAGCAGTGTTGTCACCCCCTTTCTGATGGTTCAGCCTGCACCCCCTGCACCCCATTAGTGATCCCCCTGCGCAACTTTACTCTCTCCCCTCCCTCTCTGTCATACATCACATCTGTCATGATTTGGCAGGGACAGTCTTCATTAATCCTTTTTGCTTCCGACCTTTTCAGCTGTTTTTAAAATGTTCCAGTTTCTCTTCCTTCCCATTTCCACTTTTTGTCCTTAACCTGCTTCAATTGCTGAAAAGTGAGTTCAAAATGCAAAAGCAGTTTGCACTTAGCAGCAGGGAGAAGAGGGGTGGGGACAGGATCTTGCCCTCCCTGTAGGCTCAGGTAAAAACAAAGTGCTGCAACCTCTCCTAGCATTCTTCATTTGCTGTTGTGATCACTCTCTGATGTTTCTTGATCACACCTCTTCCTGTTTTCATCTGTGAACATTTGGAGGGCATGGCGTATGTATGTGCATGTGATATATATGACTGAATGAATGGAATATTATGTGAGCAGGAACTGGAGTTGAGATGTGTAAATAAGGAGTGTTATTATTAATTTTATTATTAAACTTTATTTCTATAGCGCTGTAATTATACACAGTGCTGTACAAAGTCGGTAAAATTAGGAGTAAATAAAAGCCTGCCCAAGGCGTACATTCTAAGAAAATAACAATTAAAAGAGGAATAGATAAAATTACCATATAGAAAGGAAAAACAGATTAAAAACATCAAATATCAAACAAATCACATCACATCAATGAGTGGTCATATAGTGGTGGTGGGCATCATGTAGTCCTGCAGAGGGTTAACTTCAGATCCTACCAGCCCTAGCATGATGGAAATTTAAACCCAACAACATCAGGAGATCCTCAGGATTCTCACCTCTGACCCAGAGAATCAAAATATTACTCTTAGCTAACATTACTACAAGAACCGTACCAAATAATTTCCATAGGTGCCCCTTTGAAATCATTATTTGCAAAAAGTTGAAAAGCACAAGGCAAGCAAAATTCGATGGTCTTACCTGGAAGGGGAGGTTGGAAAGGAAATAAAATCCAGTGTAAAATGTCAGCAGGGCTATCTGTTTCCATAGCACCCATATCTATAGTTAAAACCACATACATAGCTGGAGATGACAGGGAGCAAAAATCCATATTACTTTCACTTGGAGGGGAAGGCACTCAATAGAGCACAGAATTATTGACTTCCCTGGCAGCCAAAGGTTAAGACTTTTATTTAAATAGCTGCTGCAAGTCAGCAGTGCAGATCAAGTCACACATGTCCAGGCTTCAATAGCCCATTGCTGTTTCTGTGATGTTTCAGTGGCTGGCCAGCAAGCAATGTAAAATACTTAATTTTTCTTTTGAAAATGCAGTAACTCGAAAGCCTAGTTTCCTAAACATAAGGTGTCTCTGTTATTAGGTCACTGCGCTTTGAGCTCCAGAAGCATATTACCTTCTATCACTCTTGCTTCCAGAAGGGGATGCCTGCTGCCTTGCCAGTCCTATAGGGATGAAATGTTTTTTGTTTTTTTTAAATCTGCTTCTCTATTTGTAGCATTTAAAGGAAGGGGAGTAATAAGCAATTTCAAACTGAGACATATTGCAAAGTGTCAGCTCAGCATTATTTCTTGTTAGGGATGTGAAAATCTGTCAGTTTTATTTTCATTGCATTGATATGAAAATTTATCACTTTTATTTTCATTGTATTTCTCAAAATCCAACCACCATTCTCATTCTGTCCAAAAGCTGTCCTGAGAGGTGAGATTGTGGCCAAAGTTGGATTAGCATGAAACTGAAGCACAGCTGAAGCACCGCTGAGAGACAGCCATCCAACCCATCCCTTGTGAGAAGTCTTTTTTCATGGAAGGTCAGGGAAATATTGAGCAGAATCCTATGACTAGAGATGCTAAAGGAAAAAGGTACCCAGCATGGTTATGATAGCCATGTTTAAATATGTGAAGGGATGTTGCATTGAGGATAAAACAAACTTGTTTTCCACTACTCCAGAGACTTGGACATGGAGGAATGGATTCAAGCTACAGGAAAAGAGATTCAATCTAAACATAAGGAAGAACGTCCTGACAGTCAAAGCTGTTCAATAGTGAAATATACTGCCTCAGAGTATGGTGGAGTCTCCTTCTCTGAAAGTTTTTAAACAGAGACTGGATGGCCATCTTTTGACAGTGCTTTGATTGTGTATTCCTGCATGGCAGGGGGTTGGGCTGGATGGCCCTTGTGGTCTTTTCCAACTCTATGCTTCTATGATGCTGTAAAAAACACAACTGATTTCACTTCTGATTAATTTCAGTGTTGGAGAATTCCATTTTAAACATGGGAATAGGATTATGGAGAAAGGATGTTGTGCCCTTTTAATGTGCCCTCAGATAACCACATTAGCTATATGTTTTGATAGGTGTGAAAAAGAATTATACTCACTGGGAGAAATTGATTTCATTCAAGATGATTGGTATTACACTAGACAGGGGAGTGATATGTGAATAGCATAATTATGGGGAAAAACTGGTTTCTTTTTATAGCAGAGCTGCCTGCAGAAGGTGACTTTCCCACTATACAAATTGCTGATAATATTGTGCAGATTGGTGCATATAATAGCCCCTACTGGAAATGATTAAAAGTTCAAGAGCGATAAATTTTTTTTTGAAGTGGATACAATTTTGTTCAAAGAATGTCAGTCTTAAAGCCAATTCCACAGCCTTTCTTTAAGCTAATATGGATGTTCTGTGTAGAACTATGCTGCTAGTTACCTGAAAACTAATTACCTTTAGTGATTTATATTAGCTGGTTTCAGAGTTACAGTCTCTCTGGGGTCTTCATTTGGTATATGAAGGACCACAATCAGGGATTTAGTTCTTGTATTATCATTCTTAAGATCTTAGGGCAACGAAGTGCCTGAATGGAAGACTGGAGGGATGGTGGTAAATGATTTAGTACGAATCTGATTGAGCATGGTTTACAGCCACCATAAGAGCAGGAAAGAAATAAGCATTTGAAGCTTTTATTGCATCATTGCAACCTCATCTAGCATGGTTATTTCATGTAGTTGCAGGGCAATTATATCTGCTGTTTTTGTTGTTACTTGCTGTCAAGTCCACTTTGATTTATGGCAGTCCTATGAATAAGAGACCTCCACAACCTTCATTCACCAACTGCCCTGCTCAGGTCTTGCAAACTCAAGGCTGTAAGCTTCCTTGAATTAATCAATCCATCTATCGTGCGATCTCCCTCTTTTCTTACTGCTTTCCACTTTATCCAGCATTATTGTCTTGTCCTGTAAGTCACATTGGCACAATACAAACCACCAACAAGCGGCATACTGGCGCCGGCATTAGGGTTAGAGAGCGGGCACCATGTACACGCTCCCTAACTCTAATATGTCATGGCGATGTAACAATGGTGGTGCCCTGTATACATGGGTGCTGCCATTCTTACGTAAGTGCTGCACGGTATCCCCATGGCGCAGCATGGCACTTATGTAACCAGTGAGCCAGTGGCACACTTGTTACACCGCAGCGTAAATAGAACCTGCTTTTTGTGGGTTACTTTTCTGCCGGCGGGAAGCTGCATGGTTTGGTGGCTGTGGCTTCCCTCCAGTGGAAAAACTGCCACCACCAGCCCGGATCTTCAAGAAGGTATGTACCAGGCCATTGTTTCATAATATGACCAAAATATGACAACATGAGTTTAGTCATTTTGGCTTCTAGGAAGCATTCAGGCTTGATTTGCTCCAGGACTGAGTCATTTGTCTTTTTAACAGTCCTTGGTATCAGTAGGATTCTTCTCTGGCACCATGGTCCAGAGGAGTTGCTTTTCTTCCTGTCAGCTTTCATCACACCCTAGACCTCAGAATATTGAGGAGAACCCCCTCAGAAACTCACTGTGATGAATCTGCAAAATATTTTGTGGAGAAAATTACTTGGCGCCCATTTTGATATGGACAATACATTGAGGGGAGATATTGGGGTGGTAATTGAGGCACATGCTTGTCCAGATTTGATGGATGAGTTTATGTAATCCAAGGATGTGGACATGGCACATTGCTTGTAGAAGTGAGACCAATCACTTCATTGTTAGCCCCACATTCATTTTGATTGTTTAGAGCTACCTGAGGAAAGCCGGCCAAGTGAATGCTAAAGGATGTAAAGACTTCTTTGATAGAGGGTTGTATTTAATTTCTCTAAAAGAAGCAGTTATAAGATGGTAGTGAAAGACATTTTAACTGGGTCCTACTACCCTAGATAGCAATCAGTAAATTCCTCTATTTGTGTATGTCCCCTCAAGTTGCCCATTGACTTATTTTTTTCACATGAGTTTTTATTATTATGTACAATCTATCATGAACATGTTTAAACATATCCATATTTGTCCTTATCATTTCTATTTTATTTTTAATATATCCAATCAAATCAAACATTAATTATTTATGACTTAATAACATATCATGTTTGGAATATTTTCTTGTGGATCTTCAACAAAAGTGACCATATTGTTTGCAAAAGCTCAAATCTTGTATTTGTAACTTTTTATGAAGACACTTTTTATTTGTTTTTCTTCTCTTATTTTATTGTTTAAAATTTCTAAATACATAATGAACAAAAGATGGGACAAAAGGCACCCCTGTCTCGTTCCCTTTTGAATTTCACATTTTTTTGTTTTTGTTCCATTTATGATTTAAAAAGCATTTTGTTCTTTATACATCTCTTTTATCCATTCAGTGATTTTGGGGCTATACATATGAGTGGCGAAATGCCACCTCTCTTTGCTGCGTATCATTCATGGAGCAGCCAAACTTGCTCATGGAGCAGCCAAACCTAGAGCAGCTTCTTCCTTGTGGTGTCTTAAGGGCTGCAACGCAGCCCTATGACACTGCTTACTGCGCATGACGTATGGATGCTATCCGTCTCATATACGTCATCATGGTGGCTCCCATATGGACTAGAGACCGGCATGATAGTGGTGGCGGCATGTTCTAGGGTTCTGAAGTATGTGGTTGCTGCACTCTCCGGAACTCTAGAATCGGCGCTGCCATGCTGCTTCCTGCCTGCGTGTATCAGGCCATTATTTCCTATCTCTAGATTTTCTATTAAACTAATCATAAATTTCAATTCCCCCCACCCCCATGGATACCAATATTCATGGATGCTGAAGCCCCCTTATATACAAAGGTGTAATAAAATGAAATCCCTTATACAAAATGGCAATATCAAGGTTTTCTTTTTGAATTTTATTTGAATATTTTAAATCCACAGACCAGTTGAATGTGTGGATACAGAATCCATGGCATGCCAACTGTTGATGTTTTTAATGTGATACATTGTACAATTGTATTTAAACTTTTTTTAATCCTCAGGTTTTATGTCTATTTTGTTTTAGTCTTGTTGTAGGCTGCCTTGGAGCCCATGTTGTGGGAAGGGGGGGGATAATAAACAAATGAATGAATAAATAATGTAATGTCCAGCTAAATGTTCAATGTGATGCACAAAGAAATACTATCATGAGATTAATCAGAGAGAGATCTGCTTACTGGGACTTCACATCCCCATATACCACAGCACCACCTACACAACTCTGCTATGGGGACCTTGAACTCAGTGGAGACATTGTGCATCAGACAAAAATGCCCAACTGCTTCTGTAGGAGAACTTACTTATGTATAGGCCACCAACAGGATTCCAGCCCATGTGTGCAAATTTACAATCTATCATGGAGAGAAGATGCCCTTGCCATTCCCATGACAGACTGGTTCTCAAGGGGCACTAAGATAGGGGCACTATTTGGGGTTTCTACCTCCAACAAAGGTAAAACATTTTAAAAAATGGGACTATATTTGACATGTTTTACCTAATACAAAAACATGGAGAGGCTTCTATCTAGAGAGTCAATGTTCTTTTCCTAACAGAAGGGGCTGTACCCTCATAAAGGATGGGGGTACCTGGGATCTCAGAAGAAGTACCTTTTTGCCTTGCTAATGGAATTGAAAATTTTACCTCCTGGACTTTGGAAGGCTTTGTTCCCAGTGCCACATGGTCAGAAGTAGGAGGAACCCACTTCCATAGATATCTTCCAAAGAACACCAACAACACCTTGAGAAAATGCAAGCCTGTGACGAAGGTTGCCATTTTATAACTGTTTTCAACTGTATGCTTCTTAACACTGTTGCCTGATGACAAGGTCAGTGGAGCTTTGAAAGCTTGTATCATCTATTCTATGCATTTTGGTTGGCTGAAAGTATCACCGTTTTGTGGATTTTGGTTGTCATTGTACTTTGCTATATGGCCAACATGGCTACCCTGAATATGAGAGCTTTGATGTTCATCTGATGCGGAAGAATTTGTCCTGGCAGATACTGCTTCCATTAAAACAAATGGGGAACCTGTTGACCTGTGAATTCTGCACATTGGAACAGATGCTCTCAAGAAAGATAAACTATATGGACAGGAAGGGCCTGGTTTCACCTTGCCCGACCATCCAGAGTTGCTTTGTTTGCATGAAAAAGGGATGAAATGGATCGGGATGTTGCATTATTTTGAGGTTTATAGTTTTTAGGTGCTTTTATCTTTTTAAAAATCTGTATTCTATTTTAAACAATTGATCTGTTTTAACATTACAATGGTTTAATTCCATTTCAGATGTCACTTTTGTAAGTTTTTAATATCAATTGTACTGTGTTTTTAGACTGTAAGTTGCTTTGAATCCCAATTTTGGAGGGAAAGCAGGATACAAATACATATAAATATCATCATCATCATCATCATCATCATCATCATCATCATCATCATCAATCTGAAATAGAGACTGTCGTGTACTGTATATTTAGAGGCTATCAATGTGATTGTGAAACCTGATTTCCAAGGGATCTTGTTCATATGGAAAACCTCTATGTATACAGAAGATTCTCTGCTGCAGACTTGTCACTTCATATATTGGTGAAATTATAATGGAAGAGTGTGGGTTTGGCATGCTGCCCTCCTCATGTATTTAGTTAGCCCTTATTTAGAATGCCTGAACAGGGCTAGAAACAGAGTTTTGAAACAGACACAGCATCCTTCAGCTGCAAGATAACAAAATCTGGTCTAGATTATTACTCAAGATATAATTATATGGGGAGGGGATGTTGGGGAGAAGGAAGCAATTTTGCTGTTCATTTAAATTATACTGTGCATTGAAAGTGATAAAAATATATGTTCTATTCTCTTTGCCGTGGTGTATAAATTATTCATTATCGGTTTAATTAGCTTTGCAACAATGATACCATTATCTTTACAGAAATCACCACGTGTGCCCCATTGACATGGAATCTGCTAACAGCAGACAGCTATTATGTGAGGACAAAGGGTGTAATCCACATCCCATTGATGTCAGTTAAATAGCTCCCATACATCTCAATGGAGCTGAACAGTGCCCAGCATTGGCAAGCAGCCACTGTTATTAGAGAGAGTTTTGAATACTGGCAAAAATAAGACTTTTTTTGTTGTTAAAAAAAAAGTTGTAGAGAGTTTAACATCTTACTGAGGGTAATTTAACCAGCCTCTGTTACCAATGGACTATCATAATAGCCCAAACTATAATTTCCAAACCACAATATATATACAGTGCACCTGCATTATACGTGGGCACGCTATATGAACCTTTGAGCATACGTGCTCAGGCTGCGGGGAATGTGCGGGATGCAAGGGGCAGTGCGTTCCATTCAGATGAATGGAGCACGCGCCCATGGCGCCCCACGCGCTCCTGCGCCACTGCACCGCCACGCACACGAGCTCCATTCAAATGGGGCTCCAGCATAGGCAGAATTCGCCTTATGCAGGAGGGGGGGTTCCCAAACAGATCCCCGCATAAGGCAAGTTTCCACTGTATGTATATTTTGAGATGGTAAGATAGCCACAGATATTACAGAAATAAAACAAAATTGGAGCCTGTGAACATTTGTTATTACCTTAACCTGTGTCTATCTCTAATCTTTCTCCAACATTTATTAAATTATTATTATTATTGTTGTTATTATTATTATTATTATTATTATTATTAAACTTTATTTATATAGCACTGTAGATTGACAGCCACCCAGATATATCTATAGACATAGATATGTGATGCATGCCCATTTTCTTGGGAATAAGTTCCATTCAGCTTAGTGGAACTTTCTTTTAAAATGTCTAGCATTGTAGATTGCACATTTTGTGTGTCTCTGCATTACAAAATGCTTACTGCAAGCTCCCATGGAGAAAAAAAAAAAACATAAAGGTCTGAACTTTCAGGAAGAATTCCACATTCTCTTCAAAGCAATTTGACCAGAATCTATTCTGAATGGCTTCACATCGTAAGATGTGAAGGGGGCCTCTCTTTTGAACAAGGAGAATCAGGGAAAGAAAAATTAGAAGGTATACATGAGCCCCATGTTTTATAATTTTATTGTTATTGTTTATACAGTTGGCCCTCCTTATAGGCAGGCTTAGTGAGCCTGTGTAGAGATAAAGTCAGAAAAGCTAAAGCGCAGAATGAACTCAGGCTTGCTAGAGAAGTTAAGAACAACAAAAAGGGCATTTTGGATATGTCCGCAGCAAAAGGAAGAAGAAGGAAATGGTAAGGTCACTGCGTGGAGAAGATGGCAAAATGCTAACAGGAAACATAGAAAAGGCAGAATTACTCAACACCTTCTTTGCCTCAGTCTTTTCAGAAAAGGAAAAGGTTGCTCAACCTGAGGATAATGGAGCAGAGGACAGATTAGGGGAATTTCAGCACAGAATAAGTAAAGAGATAGTAGAGGAATACCTTCTTAATCTAAATAAATTTAAGTCTCCAGGACCAGATGAACTCCATCCAAGGGTATTAAAAGAACTGGCAAATGTAATATCGGAGCCATTAGCAATAATCTTTGAGAACTCCTGGAGAACAGGAGAAGTCCCAGCAGACTGGAGGAGAGCAAACGTTGTCCCCATCTTCAAATAGGGGAACAAAGAGGATCCCAACAATTATCATCCAGTTAGTCTGACATCAATCCCAGGAAAGATTCTGGAGCAGATAATTAAACAGAGAGTCTGTGAAGCAGTGCCATAATCACAAAAAGTCAACATGGGTTTCAGAGAAAGAAGTCATGCCAGACAAACCTTATCTCTTTCTTTGATAAAATTACCAGCTTGTTGGATGAAAGGAATGCTATGGATATAGTATATCTTGATTTCAGTAAGGCCTTTGACAAAGTTCCCCATGATATTCTTGCAAACAAGCTTGTAAAATGTGGGCTAGACAAGGCAACTGTTACATGAATTTGTAATTGGTTGACTGACCGAACGCAAAGGTTGCTCAACAATGGCTCCTTTTCATTCTGGAGAGAAATGACCAGTGGGGTCCCACAGGTCTCTGTCCTCGGGCCGGTTCTGTTCAACATCTTTATCAATGACTTGGAGGACAAAATTGGGGGAATACTTATCAAATTTGCAGATGACACCAAATTAGGAGGAGTAGCTAATACTCCAGAGGACAGGATCAAGATTCAAAATGACCTGAACAGACTAGAAAACTGGACCAAAGCTAACAAAATGAAATTCAACAAGGAGAAATGTAAGGTACTGCACTTAGGGCGGAAAAATGAAAAGCACAGATATAGGATGGGGGACACCTGGCTGAATGAAACTACGTGTGAAAGGGATCTAGGAGTCCAAGTAGACCACAAGTTGAACATGAGTCAACAGTGTGATCCGGAAGCTAACAAGGCTAATGCGATTTTAGGCTGCATCAATAGAAGTATAGTGTCTAGATCAAGGGAAGTCATAGTGCCACTGTATTCTGCTCTGGTCAGGGCCCACCTGGAATATTGTGTCCAGTTCTGGGCACCACAATTCAAAAAGGACATTGAAAAACTGGAGCATGTCCAAAGGAGGGCGACTAAAATGGTGAAAGGTCTGGAAACCTTGCCCTATGAGGAACGACTCAGGGAGCTGGGGATGTTTAGCCTGGAGAAGAGAAGGTTAAGTGGTGATATGATAGCCCTGTTTAAATATTTGAAGGGATGTCATATTGAGGAGGGAGCAAGCTTGTTTTCTGCTGCTCCAGAGAACAGGACCTGGAGCAATGGATGCAAGCTACAGCAAAAGAGATTCCACCTCAACATTAGGAAGAACTTCCTGACAGTAAGGGCTGTTCGACAGTGGAACAAACTCCCTCGAAGTGTAGTGGAGTCTCCTTCCTTAGAGGTCTTCAAACAGAGGCTGGATGGCCATCTGTCGAGGATGCTTTGATTGTGATTTCCTGCATGGCAGGGGGTTGGACTGGATGGCCCTTGATGTCTCTTCCAACTCTATGATTCTAGGATTCTATGATTCTACTGAGTATTTGTCAAAGCAAAGCATTCAGTTAAAGCAGGAAAGACACTCCCTTACCGACACCTTACTGACACAGTTGGGAAACTTTTGTGAGGCTTGGGCATAGGACATTACTTTTGTGGCTCAGAGCAGCACTAAAAAATTTGGGACCACTGGCATAGATGCACCATCTCTCTCTTTCTCTTCGTTGCTTTATAGAAGGATGAAAATTTCAATCTCCAGAAACTTTCTCACAGCTGTATAGCAAAAAATATCCCATAGGATTAGGGCAGGTTGGCAGCTTCAAATCTGAGTATTTAGCTTTATGGGATAGGGCTACATATGACTAGACCTTAGGGTTGTGTATTATTGTTGTTGTTGTTGTTGTTGTTATCATCATCATCCCAGAATCCCACAATTAGAAAGAAATTTTAAGTTTTCTACATCAGGTTGATTGGAAGAAGTTTTCCACATCAGGTACATTAGAATCACTTGTGTATCATAACAGAATGAGACAGAACAAACTTTAGATTGACTATTCTATTTTTTAAATTCATTAAAATACTTATTTCCCACTCTGTATCATACAACCTCAGAGTCAATTTAGCCACTTCAATATATACACAATAAGAAGCAATCTAAACGGGACAAAAAATGTCTGACAAAACAGAAAAAATAAAATCTTTTGAAATTCACAACAATTTAAAACTATAACACATGTGCAGATTTGGTTAAAATCTATCAAGCCCCCAAATCTTTAATCTTTGCCTCAGAGCAACCACTATCCCTGCATAAAGCTTTTCCTCTCTCCTCCTCAAGAGTAGCCAGAACCCCAGTAGGGTCCTATATCTAATCAGTGGCCTGGGCATTGTTATGTGCTGGATTGTGACAATGAAGAAGGAGATACGGGATACCTCCTTCTGCAAGGTATGGAAAAGTAGAAAGACAAGAATAAACTCTTCCCCACATACAAACACAATACCTGTACATAGAGAAATTTTGTAGCACCTTTGAGACTAACTGAAAGAAAAGTTGGTATCATGAAATTTCACAGACTTAAGTTTGCTTCCTCACATGCATTTGGCTCATGCTTCTTTCAGTTATTCTCAAAGGTGGGCCAAATGCATCTGAGGAAGTAGACATAAGTCTATGAAAGCTCATGCTGCCAACTTGTTTCTTTCAGTTAGTCTCAAAGGTGCCACAGGATGTCTCTACATACTGATTCTAACATGTCTATATCTTTGAATTCAAACACAATACCTGTATATGTTACTAATGGGATGCCAGCTATTGAGAGTAAACTCAAGACAGTCCTCCTAGTTGAACTTAAGGATTTCAGTGGAAGAGGACAATATTATAAGAGGATGTTGTATGAATATATGAGGGGCTGTGCAGATGGGCGGCTCCATGCCGCCTGTTTTTGCCCTGGATGGAGGCTGCAGCAACCAAATACTACGGCCTCCACATTTTACCAGCTTGTTTGCAAGAATGTCATGCAGAACCTTGTCAAAAGCCTTACTGAAATAAAGATATGCTATATCTACAGCATTCCCTTCATCTACCAAGCTGGTAATTTTATCAAAGAAAGAGATAAGGTTTGTCTGGCATGACTTGTTTCTCTGAATGATCTGCTCTAGAATCTTTCCTGGTATTGATGTCAGACTAACTGGACAATAATTGTTGAGATCCTATTTTTTTGCTTTTTTGAAGATGGGGACAACATTTGCCCTTCTCCAGTCTGCTGGAACTTCTCCTGTTCTCCAGGAGTTCTCAAAGAATATTGTCAATGGCTCCGATATTACCATTTCTTAGAATTCCATTAAGTTATAAAATCAGCCTTCTGTATCCTTGGATTCTTTTATTCACATATTCAAGTAACCATTGCTTGAAAATATTCAAAACAATTATAAATTCCAAATAGCAAACCTTGATTTTCCTTTTTATATAAGGTAACCATTTCACTATATCATTGTATTTAATGGGAATTGATCATCCACGAATTTTGATATCCCCAAAGAGTCTTGGAACCAAATCCCAGCAGATAACAAGGACCCATTGTACTTACCTTCTGTGGCTGTATGCCTTTAAGTCATTTCCAACTTATGGAATCCTTAAAGTGACCCTTGTTGTTGTTATTGTTGTTGTGTGCTTTCAAGTAATTTCCAATATATGATGAGCCTAACATGAACCTATTATGGGTTTTCTTGGCAAGATTTGTTCAGATGTCATGGGCCTGTTACAGACAGCCGAAATAAAGCTGCTTCGAGTCACAGTGGGGGTATGGTGTTTCAATGATGCATGCATCCTAAGAGTCCAGAAGTCGCACCAAAGCCACGCTCCACTGGAGCGTGGCTTTGGTGCGGCTTCTGGACTTTTAGGATGCATACATCATTGAACACCATACCTCCACGAAGCAGCTTTATTTCGGCTGTCTGTAACAGGCCATTGTCTTCCCCTGAAGCTGAGTGAATGTGAATTGCCCAAAGTCACCCAGTGGTTTCATCACTCAGCTCAGAATCAAATCCTGGAATCTTACCACACAGGGGCTCCACAAAATGGGACGGGAACAGAACGGAAGGGGCCAGGAACTAGTGGGGCATGCATTTACTGCACACAGAAGTCCCTCACTCATTCCATTCCCTTCTCTTCCATTCCCCAATCCATCCCAGAGGACACGATTTTTGAGAACTGTTCAGAACAGTTCTCAAAAATCCCCTCCTCTGGTATGGATTGGGAAGGGAATGAGTGAGGAACTTCCTGTGTGCAGTGAAATGTGCCCCCCACTCATTCCGCTCCTTTTGGACCGTTCTTGTCCTATGTCAGGAGCCCTGTGTGGTAAGGTCCCTGGTCTCCAGAGTTATAGTCCAACACTCAAACCACTATACCACATTGGGTTTTTCTGGGACTGAGAGTTTGTTATTTGCTCCATTCACCCAATGGGTTTCCATGGCGTAGCAGAGAATTGAATCCTGATACTGCTATACCACACTGGCTCTCCAGACTTACTTTAGCCCTAATAAAATCAATGGGTCTATACAAATCATGGGTTTATGGATTAAAACCTTTGTATTTTACAGCACAGTTTTATGTATGTCTACCCAGAAGTAGGTCACACCAAGTTCAAAGAGAGATACTTCCAGGTAATAGTCTGTAGTCTTGCACTCTTCAGTTAGAATATCTTATTAGAGATAGAAGGGAGGAGGTGTTTCTTTTACAGCTTCCTCAAAGAAAAAAACATTATTTCAAGCCAGACCACAGATAAACATTGCCAGTAAGGAGCATTAAATTAAAAACAAGAATTCTCTCTAGTTAGATCAGCTCAGGAGCAGTCCCCCACTAACACAGTTCGACTGCCCATTGGTATGCAAGTGAGCTAAAATATCTGAAGGCAAAGATAAAACTAATCTCTGCTCTTTTAAAACCAAGACTGACTCCAAGACATCAGTATTCCTGCATAGCTCTCTTCTGTAAGAATCATTTGCACTTATTCTTCTGAAAATGTAAAGAAAACTGGGAAGGGAGGAATCCTTATAAAACACACAGTGCTTCCAAAACATACTAAAGGCCACAGAAATGACAAAGGCAGGAATTTATTTTGAGGGCTGTACTAATCCCACCCCAATAACCACTCATTGTTTTTAATAGGAAAAATAGGCCTTGTCTGCACTGCATAAAGCATTACTTTATTGTTTGACATTACTTTAACTACCATGGCTCTATGCTATGGAATTCTGACATTTCTAGTTTTGTGAGATATTTACCCACCCCTCTCAGAAAGATCAGGTGCCCCACCAAACTACAAATCCCAGAGTTCCATCACATTGAGCCATGGCAGTAGATGTGGTGTCAAATTGCATTATTTATGCAGTGCAGATACAGCCTAGATAGCCAAATTAACCATGGTGATCAATGGGGTGACAGAATCATAGAATCATAAAATTGAAGAGTTGGAAGAGTCCACAAGGGCCATCCAGTCCAACCCCTTGCCATGCAAGGAATCACAAACAAAGCATCCCCAACAGATGGCCATCCAGCCTCTGTTTAAAGATTTCCGAAGAAGGAGATTCCACCACAGTCTGATGGAGTCTGTTCCACTGTCGAACAGCCCTTATTGTCAGGAAGTTCCTCCTAATGTTGAGGTGGAATCTCTTTTCCTGGAGCTTGCATCCATTGTCATTGTCTAACACTCAAACCATTGAGATGTCTCAGCCAGATTGTCTTCATGTTACTTAGATTAGATTTGCCAAATCAATTCTATATTCTGAACATATCTCTACAAACATAAAAGAAGCTTCAATTTTGCATTAGATTCAGGAACTTTAGAAGAAAACATTTCCCCATCCCCACAATGTACAATTTTCTGTGATTTCTAAAGACTTCATTGTGATTATTTGGAAACATAATTACATGCCTCTACTATACTTTCATAATAAAGTGGGGAAGAGTTTTGTGAAGTAGACAGAAGACTCAGAGACTGGGTCTTATGGTTTTATACACAATTTGAATAAAATCTACATATCTCCCAGTTCCCTATTCTCTTCCAAAATATGCCCTTTGATTTCTTCCTCAAGGCATATCTGATTTTCTTTCAAGTATTTCTCTTGTTCATTTGCAAGTGGCAAATGGATACATCATTTGAATGCATCTCTCTCTCTCCCCCTCTCCCCCCTCTCTCTCACTGTGTGTGTTTGTGTGTGTGTGTGTGAGAGAGAGAGAGAGAGAGAATAAATATTTGTGCATTTGGAGGAATGAGGTATACTACATGACTTGAGGGTTCCACCTAACCTTACTATACTATGAAACAGGGAACTTATGATTGCTTCTTATCTTGGCAAGGAGGCCACGCCTTCCAGGCTGTGTGCTTCAGCCCAAAGTTAATTAATTCAATTGCATCTACAAAAATTAACTATTTGTGTTAAATTTGAATTAAATTAAATTTAAACTGAATGATTTCAGAATAAAATTGAAGGAAGTCAACTGATGTTGATAATAAGATCATAAACATGCAAGAATGAACACTTTCAAAAAATCTCGCAGGATGAGATTATGAGAGTTTGTGCAAAGGGTTTTCATATTCTGGGACTTCCCCCCCCCCAAAAAAAACCATCACTTTTTTTGCATAGAAAATAGTGTATTTTGCACAAAATGTATATGCCAAAATTCTGCATCACGCTCGAGGTGCAGTGAAAATCTGCATCCATGTAATTAAGTGACAGATAGACTATGCATCCCTTGGGCTGAATACTGACAATGTGCAGTTTATCTCATATCTTCCAATTTACTTGCTTGTTTGAATGTTCATTGGCTGATTCTCCAATCAAAGTGAATCAAGGGATACACTGAAAGTACCAGCAAACTGTTAATAAATAAATAATAACTAATAATTTTTTATTTCTATCCCGCTTTTTGGCAAGCAATCAAAGCAGCGTACAACAAGTTAAAATACAACCATATATACACAGTACCCCCTTAAAACAATATTAAACAGTATAAGATTAAAAACCAACCAAATTAAAAAAAATCATAATGGGCAGAGTTCACTAGATGGGAAGTCTTGTCCGTGGCTGAGTATGTTATTCCAGGAAGGCCTGCTGGAAGAGATAAGTCTTAAATGGCTTTTAAAAAGCTCTCTAGATTGTTAACTTGATGGATCTCGTCCGGCAGGCCATTCCATAAATTGGGAGCAGTTGCAGAAAATGTCCTCTGGGATGTTGCCGTCAACCTGGTCTTTAAGGGTTGTAGTAAATTCCTCTCAGAGGACCTGAGGGTACGGGGCGGATTGTATGGAAGCAGGTGATCCCTTAGATAGGTTGGGCTCAAGCCATGTAGTACTTTAAAGGTGATAACCAACACCTTGTACTGTGCCTGGAAACTGATAGGCAGTTATGCTCCCTCTGAGAACACTCAAGTGCATGAGAAATGGCTGCACTTGAAGAAATGCAACTATGAACTGAATATATCCATTGTACAATGGACAAGCAAGTCCAGTTGCATGTCTAAAGTATGTTATACCAACAGAAGTCTGGCTACAGTGCTTCTGTGCATGCACACACAAAAATTCAAACACATATATATATATACACACACGTGAAAACAAGATTTTGCACAATTTTTTATAACAAAATTCCTGAAATGCAAGTACCTGACCAATTTCATGAGAGGATGTCTTAATCTGTCAAAAATGCAACAAAATCCACAAAACAGTGATACTTTTATTGGCCAACCCACATGCAGAAAATGCATCATGTAAGCTTTTGAAGTCCCATTGTCTTCTTCATCACACAAAAGATGTTTAAAAAAAAAAACATATAGAAGAAAAATGATGACTTTAGAGTCATAGGCCTACATTTTGTGTCACTTCTGTTGTCCAGAGAGATATCAATGCAGGCAGGGCCATTCCTCTTCTTGCCATTTACAGCTAATAAAATTCAACCCCATTAGAGACAGGTTCACATTTCTGCCCTTGTCTTACGGGAATCTAATGCCCTCCTTTCTTAGGCAGAGAACATTGAATTTCTCAAGAAATTTCTCTATTATATTGTACCTGTATAGTAAAACATGTTGATATTTGGATGATGAACCTTGACTGTGATTCCAGTCCGGTGGCAAATGGATGAAGACGCCGGTTATCTCTCCAACACAGGAACAGAGCGAAGCTCCAAACACAAGCTTTCGGCTTGCTTGGAGCAATGCCTGGAGAAACAGCTGCTAGATCAAAGAATCACTCTCCAGCAGTTCACTCTTAAGAGGGCTTTATTACTTTGTTTCAAATAACACGAGCTAATCACCACTATACAAAATCTCTTACCAACCGACACACCACACTATCTCAAACTCCCACAATATCACAGAACAGCGTTTTTGCTTATATACAGAATTACCATGAGGTGACCACTAAGCCCAGCCTCTTCCTATACAAGTTGCTATGCACCATAGACATCAATCCCCACTAAGTCCAGCGCAGTTTACCTTGAGCATCCGGCTGCTGCTCTGGACTCCAGCTGTAGCCAATTTAGGCTTCTGCAACCATTGCCACATCTGAACATTTTCACCTTCAATAAATTAACAAAACATGCCAATTTTAAAAATGCTCTTTAATTAAGGATAAGAACATTTGTATTCTTTATATCATTAGTTAGAAATCTGATAATTATAATAATAATAATAGAATTTATTTATACCCCTCCCAATCACTAGGAATCCGGGCGGCTTACAACAGTAGGGAAAACAAAGCAATAGCAATAAACAATAACAATACACATAAGATAATAAAGAAATATAACATGGTAATACATAGCAAGAAACATAATAACAACAATAACAGTAATATTGTAGCAATTCAAGTAATGACAAAAGCCTAACACTGATTATTACATTCAAATCAATAATTATCAAAAATAATTCCCCATTTCCAACACCTCATTGGAAAAAATAAGAAGCAGATGCCAATAAACAATGGAATAATAAACAAAATACAGCACAAGTTACAACATTACCATCAAGGAATTACAATAAAAGATTACAATCTAACAACCTGAAAAAGGGGGAGACTAAAAATTAGTAACAAGATAATGTTCTTCTTAGTATTGCCCAAGGCTTTATGGGGTGACGCCCAAGCAGAGTTGGTCCAGGGCTGGAGGAGGGGGCAAGATGTTAAAGAGCCCTCCCTCACTCAATCCTCCATTCTCCTCTTGGCAGTCCATGGCTGGGAATGGGAGCCCAAGGCTTTATGGGGTGACGCCCAAGCAGAGTTGGTCCAGGGCT
>NC_056522.1:16553797-16566672 GCF_019175285.1 Sceloporus undulatus
GGAGGGAGGGGGGGCAAGATGTTAAAGAGCCTGCTTCATCTGATCACAGATATGTTGCCTTCAGTTTCTGAAGTTTCCAGTTTGTTCTTCTGTATTCACTGATATTTTTGTAAAATTGCCAAACTTTGTACTTTCAGTGAAATCAGATTCTTTACAGTGCTTCCAACTGGATGGAGAGAGCTTTTAACAACAAATCTGATGTTAAGAAATAGGTTATTTTTCTCTTATTGCTTATGTAGAGTTTCCAAATCTTGTTTTTAATATTTTGTTCACCATTTCCATCTTAGTGAAACCTAGTGGTGATTTTGGAACACAAACACATATCAGCTTGAAGGCTGTTGTGGAAAATTCATTACTTACTTAGGGCAGGTGTTGGTTCTGGGCCATACACCTGTTTTTATTCTGGCTACTTGCAAAACACAGTCATCCCCTTGTGCTTCCATTGTTTGACCAAATGTCTTTCCTTATTGAAAACAATGCAAGCTGCTTGAGGATATTAATGCCAGTTTCCCTCCTCCTACACAAGGCATGCTTGTACACTTTGGGTTTGTCCTTTAGCAGCTATGGTCAAAGAAATTAATCAATATGTAAATTGTACAACCTACAGAAATGGAAGATATCTTGGCCAACTCATCTTGCCCTGCTGTTTTACATAAGATGTTGTTGTTATGTACCTTCAAGTCAATCCCGACATATGGCAAAGCTCTCCCAAGGCTTTCTTGGCAAGGTTTATTAAGAGAAGGTTTGTGGTTGGATGTTTTTGATTGATGAGGAATGCCCACCTGTTCAAGGTTGTGGAAGTAGAATGGCACATGCAATGGCACTAGAAATGCAGGTTCGCATTTGACTGTGCATTCGATTTGTATATTCAGTTGTGCATTTGGTTGAACAACATTGTCATTCAACACAGGGTAAAGACAATCAGACTGTAACTATGGAAAGCTCAATTTGCAAGTGTCAGTGGCATCACTAGAAGTGGTGCAACCCCTTGTGGTAACTCATGATATCACTCTCCCCCATTGATTTCCTCCCATACCACACCATACAGAATCATAGTAATGTTCTCATGAATTATAATGTTGCTGATACACTCCAGCTTATCAGCATCCTTTCTGAATTGTGGAGCCCAGAATTGGATGCAGTATTCCAGGATCAAAGCAGAAAAGAATGGGATGATTACTTGGATATTACTTGGATATGACTTGGATGACAGAATTGGGAGCATACTTATCAAATTTGCAGATGACACCAAATTAGGAGGAATAGCTAACACCCCAGAGGACAGGATCAAAATTCAAAATGACATGAATAGAGTAGAAAGCTGGGCTGAAGCTAACAAAATGAAATTCAACACAGAGAAATGTAAGGTACTGTATTTAGGGCAGAAAAATGAAATTCACAGATATAGGATGGGGACACCTGGCTGAATGAAACTACATGTGAACGGGATCTAGGAGTCCAAGTACACCATAAGTTGAACATGAGTCAACAGTGCGATGCGGCAGCTAAAAAGGTTAATGCAATTTTAGGCTGAATCAATAAAAGTACAGTGGGCCCTTGTTATACACTGTGGTTTGGTTCCAAGATCCCCCGTGGATAACAAAATCCATGTTTGCTCAAGTCCCATTAAATATAATGACATAGCAAAATGGTGTCCCTTATAAAAAATGGAAAATCAAGGTTTGATATTTGAAATTCATACTTTTTTTGAACATTTTCAAACCGTGTATGCTTGAATCCGTATATAAAAATTCAGTGTATAAGAAGGGACGACTGTATAGTGTCTAGATCAAAGGAAGTAATAGTCCCACTCTATTCTGCTCTGGTCAGGCCCCACCTGGAATATTGTGTCTAGTTCTGGGCACCACAATTCAAAAAAGATGTTGAGAAACTGAAGCGTGTCCAAAGGAGGGTGACTAAAATGATGAAGGGTCTGGAAACCATGTCCTATGAGGAAAGACTTAGGGAGCTCTGGATGTTTAGCCTGGAAAAGAGAAGGTTAAGAGGTAATACGATAGCCCTGTTTAAATATTTGAAGGGATGTCATATTGATGAGGGAGCAAGCTAGTTTTCTGCTGCTCCAGGGACTAGGACCAGGAGCAATGGATGCAAGCTACAGGAAAAGAGATTCCACCTCAACATTAGGAGGAACTTTCTGAGAGTAAGGGCTGTTCGACAGTGGAATACACTCCCTCGGAGAGTGGTGGAGTCTCCTTCCTTGGAGCTCTTTAAGCAGAGGCTGGATGGCCATCTGTCGGGGATTCTTTGATTGAGAGTTCCTGCATGGCAGGGGGTTGGACTTGGTGGCCCTTGTGATGTCTTCGAACTCTGTGATTCTATGTGAAGTCGAAGACTTTCATGGTCGGCATCCCTAGTTTTTTGTGGGTTTTTCGGGCTATGTGGCCATGTTCTAGAAGAGTTTATTCCTGACCTTTCGCTAGCATCTGTGGTTGGCATCTTCAGAGAATACTGACCTGGAAGAGAGTGGGTAGATATATACTGTGTGACCCTGGGTGAGGAAAAGTGATTCCCGTGTTAATCTGTGTATTGTTCTGTTCTTGATGGCCTCTGCAGAGTAGGAGGATGTGCAAAAGAGGATTACTGTCTGCTAATGGTGATCATTGTCTGCTGGGAAAGCCCCTGACCCTCAGTGGTTTTTCATTTGCATTTGCTGAGTCCTAGTTTTGGTGTCCTTCAGGACAGGTAGCCAAACTTTATTTACTTTAGGGTTTTTTTTTTTTTCCTGTTGAAGTTGTCCAAGTGTTTGTGGATTTCAATGGCTTCCCTATGCATTCTGACCTGATAGTTGTTGGCATGGTCCAGAATTTCAATGTTTTCAAACAGCATTTTTTTGCCTAGGGTTGTTTATAATGTGTTCTGCTACTGCTGATTTTTCTGGCTGACCCAGTCTGCAGTATCTCTCTTGTTCCTTGATTCGTGTTTGGACACTGCATTTGGCGATCCCTATGTAGACTAGTCTGTAGCTGCATGGAATACAGTAAACTCCTGTGGCTGTGAGGGTCTCTCCTGTCCTTCGCTGAGTACAGCATTTGCTGGATTTTCTTGGTTGGTTTATAAACCATTTGGAGATTATGCCTCTTCACCACTTTGCCTATTCTGCCAGTGACTCCTTTGATGTATGGTAAAAATACCTTCCATTTGGATGGTTGCTTGTCTTCACTCCTCTGGATTTCTCTGGGTCTGGCAGGTCTTCTGATGTCTGAGCTGGAATAACCATTCACCTGTAGAGCCTGGTCCAGGTGCTTCAATTCATCTTCCAAGAAATGGGATTCGCAGATGCGTTTTGCCCGGTCTACCAGTGTTTTTATTGTGCTTCTTTTTTTGTCCTGGGTGATGGTTGGAGTTCTTGTGCAGGTAACTGTCTGTATGTGTAGGTTTTCTGTATACTGTGTGACCCAAACATTGGTTGGGTTTGTGGATGACTAGGACATCAAAGAATGGCAGTGTTCCTTCCTTTTCTTTTTCCATAGTGAACTGGATGTTAGGGTGGATGTTGTTCAGATGGTTCTATGATTCTACTTCCCTTGATCTAGACAAGAACCAAGATACATCTGCTTTGTCTTCAAGGAAGACAAGATCTCAAAGATGGGCATGACACACAACCGTCATTTTTTTTCTTGTTTTTTTGTTTTTCACCCAGTTCCTGAGGGAAAGGATGGAACTATTTTTAAGGGAAAATAAAAGCTTAGTCAGTGGTCCATATCATTGGGACAGTGAATCTGCTTGAGGTTTTAACCTAAACTTTAAAAGATCTGCCCAAGGTGCTGAACTTGTTTTAGCCAAAGGGCTCACACTCTTTAAATCTCAGAGTAAAACCAGAATGGATTCATGGAATCCACTACTGGCCACCATGATTAGTTCAATGAAATGTTCTTGTCATCTCGTCACTAGTTCAAGAAGAGACCATTGACAATAAAATATGTAATAAAATGTGCAATGTGTACACTAGTGTTTAATTTGTGTGTGTGTGTGTAACTTCCACATTCATGCCATTGTCTCAAAGCTGAAATAAGTAAAAGTGAATGTTTTACATTATTGTTCCTTAAATATATCATAATGTGGGAGAGAAGATAAAAAACAAACAACTTAATTGATTCTTTACCTAATTCCAACCCTTACTGTCTGAGCTTTTCTGCCATTCTTTTGAGAGTGATTACAGCATGTGCTTCAAAGTTTATGGATTGTTCAAGGTACTCTGGAGAAGTGAATTATGTCTGATATGTCTTGTTTCAGATGGCAAATGGCTTTTATAATTTTCCATAAGGCACAGGGATTAAATGTATGTTTATGCTCCTGTGCTTTCACTGGGAATCCATTTTATGTGAATCAGTAAGGGCTCATATCTACCCAGTGTGACACGTCTTGGAAGAATATATCATATTCCCTTATGCTCTTTGACTGCAAAAAAGACAAGACAGTCTGATTGAAAGATACTACTCAATATATTACAAATTTAGGACATTACTGATGTCAATGTTTCCCCTTCTGCATCAAAATATTGCTCTGTGAAAGTATTCTGCATGGCTCCAAAATACAGAGTTTTATACCACACACTCCATATCTTTGTCAGTGTATCCTCATCCTCATTCAAATCCTTTTATATGTTGAGAACCCATTAAACAGCAGTAGAACATAGCACTCTATTGGTATTCTTGCTGGAAGGGAAACATGCCAACATCGATGCGACTGGCAGCTTTCAATCCATGGCGGAGGCCATGGCAGAGCCATTTTGGTCATGAGGTCAGAATTGCCCCATTGCAAGGTTGATTAATGGAGAAATGGCTTGTTTAAAGAAGGTATTGGAAACTTCCTTAAAGAGTGTTTCAAATCAAAAACAGGCAACTTCAGAGGGATCAGAAAACATTTGCCTTGAAACACCCCAGTGGGCCTACAATGGCACGACTTGAGAATCAGCCCAGATATGATTGATTTTCATGTTTGGAGGGAATGTTAGTGGTTGTGGGCACAAGTGAACCCTAAGCACCATGTTTTTGTGGCAATTTGGGTAATATGTTGGATTTTTATTTATCATTAAAAATCTAGCGGTCTTGGGGACTGGAGGATTGCCAAGGGGCATTGGAGACTGTGGAGACATTGAAGATACTACAGTGGATCCTTGTTATACGCTGGGGTTTGGTTCCAAGATCCCCCGTGTATAACAAAATCCGTGTATGCTCAAGTCCCATTAAGTATAATGACATAGCAAAATGGTGTCCCTAATAAAAAATGGAACATCAAGGTAAATTTATACTTTTTTGGAACATTTTCAAACTGTGTATGCTTAAATCCGTGTATAAAAAATTCGTGTATAAGAAGGGCTGACTGTACTCTCTTTTCTCCTTTCAGGCAATGCTGGTGGCACAATCCTCATTGTTGATCAGAAGGAAAAGTCTGACAGGTATGCAATAGTTGCTACTTGCTCTGTGCATTGAAGCTATCTCTACTCACCTGCACAGGGAGTTGGACTGGATGGCCCTAGTGGTCTCTTCCAACTCTATGATTCTATGATTCTATGATCATGGTTACAAAGAGCAGATTTCCTCCTCCAATTTTTTATCTACCCTTTTCTTTTGGGACTGGGACCAGTAGGTGGACAACAATAAGAAGCAGTGATGTGAAAATTTATCTGTTCCAGTTTTGTTGTTAATTGCTGTCAAGTTTACTTAGACTTATGGAGACCACCTCTCTTCATTTGAGTCTTTCCCAAAATGTTAACTGCAAGTGATGTTATGTGACTTCCTGTGAACATTTTGAGAAGGATTCTGATGAAAATGGAAATGTGTGGAGGTTCTTGAGGCGTTACTGTGTGGGGCTAGGAGTGACAACTCTCTATATGCTGTGTGAGCTCTCTGCATTCTTTTGGGATAAAAAGACCTGAAAATAATGCTTTTTTAAAAAAAATGGGGGTTTGGGGATCTTAGGGCAGATGGAGGCTTTAGGTCCAGAAAAAGTGGGTACAGAGTACACGTGTGACTAACAGACTTTGATTTGTTGACTCTTTTCCCAATCCTATAAATCATGGTGGTATAATGTAAATTTATATACAAATAGTGGTTATACTACATTGCCCTGCTATTGAATACTGATGTTATGCGATGAATTGGATAACTGTCATTGTGTTTGTTTATTGTCCCAGTGTCTTATGGGGGTGGGGTGGGGTATGCAATGGTTATTTCTGCAATCCCAGTGAATCAAGTGTTTCTTTAAAGATACTAGCAATCAGCTACATAGCATCCAAGAATGTAAAGCAAACTATAAGAAAAAGCAACAAACAATATACATGCAAATCACTCCTACCTTTCCAGGTCACACAATATATACAGTATAGCCAAGTCCTTTCCAGGCAAACATTCTCTGAAGGTGCCAGCCACAGATGCTGGCAAGACATCAGGAAGAAACTCTGTGAGAACATGGCCACATAGCCCGAAAAACCCACAAAAAATATAGGAAAAAGAGATTCTGCCTAAACTTTAGTAAGAACATCCTGACAGGAATTGCTGTTTGACATTGAAATATGCCTCAAAGTGTAATGGCATCTCCTTCTTTGGAGGTTTTTAAACAGACTGGTCGTGTGTCAAAAGTGCTTTGACTGTATGTTCCTACATAGCAGGATGTTGGACTGGGTGGCCCTTGTGGTCTCTTTCAACTCTATGATACTATGATTCTAAGTCTGACTATTGTGTTTCTATAGAATGAAAAAAAGAACAATTAATATCCATTATGTAATGGCTCCAAAGGTAAAACTGAATATATAAGGGAATAGGATTCTGGGCATTATTGTCTTGGTAAATATATCCCTTAGAATCATAGAATCATAGAAACATAGAGATGGAAGAGACTGCAAGGGCCATCCAGTCAGACCCCCTGCCATGCAAGAAATCCAAATCAAAGCATCCCCGACAGATGGCCATCCAGCCTCTGTTTGAAGACCTCCAAAGAAGGAGACTCCACTAACACGCCGAGGAAGTGTATTCCACTGTCGAACAGCCCTTACTGTCAGGAAGTTCTTTCTAATGGTGAGGTGGAATCTCTTTTCCTTCAGCTTGCATCCATTGTTCCGGGTCCTGTTCTCTGAAGCAGCAGAAAACAAGCTTGCTCCCTCCTCAATATGACTTCCTTTCAAATATTTAAACAGGGCTATCATATCACCTCTTAACCTTCTTTTCTCCAGGCTGAACATCCCCAGCTCCCTGAGTCATTCCTCATAGGGCACGGTTTCCAGACCTTTCACCATTTTAGTCGCCCTCCTTTGGACATGCTCCAGTTTCTCAACATCCTTTTTAAATTGTGGTGCCCAGAACTGGACACAGTATTCCAGGTGGGGCCTGAACAAAGCAGAATAGAGTGGCACTATTACTTCTCTTGATCTAGACACTATACTTTATGATGCAGCCTAAAATTGCATTGGCCTTTTTAGCTGCCGCATCGCACTCTTGACTCATGTTCAACTTGTGGTCCACTTCGACTCCCAGATCCCTTTCACATGTATTTTCATTCAGCCAGGTGTTCCCCATCCTATATCTGTGCATTTTATTTTTCTGCCCTAAGTGCAGTACCTTACATTTCTCCGTGTTGAATTTCATTTTGTTAGCTTTGGCCCAGCTTTCCCTCCCTCCGTAACTGTCATCCTTGGGCCTGTGAGGGAGAGAATGGGCTGGCCTCAAGAGACAGTGCCCTCCCTCTGTAACTGTCATCCTTGGGTCTGTGAGGGAGAGAACAGGCTGGCCTGAAGACACAGTATTCTTGACTGTATATTATATTGTAACATGTTTAAAATGTATATTCCCTTTGAACTTGGAAACCGCTTTGATCTCCCAGGAAAAGCGGTATAGAAATAAATATTTTATTATTTTATTATTATTAAACTATTCAGGTCATTTTGAATTTTGATCCTGTCCTCTGAAGTATTAGCTATTCCTCCTAATTTGGTGTCATCTGCAAATTTGATAAGTATGCTCCCAATCCTGTCATCCAGGTCATTGATAAAGATGTTGAATAACACTGGGCCCAGGACAGAGCCCTGTGGGACCCCACTGGTCACTTCTCTCCAGGATGAAAAATAGCCATTGTTGAGCACCCTTTAGGTTCAGCCAGTCAACCAATTACAAATCCATTTAACAGTTACCTTGTCTAGCCCACCTTTTACAAGCTTGTTTGCAAGAATGTCATGGGAAACTTTGTCAAAGGCCTTACTGAAATCAAGATACACTACATCCACAGCATTCCCTTCATCTACCAAGCTCAAAGAAAGAGATTAGATTTGTCTGGCATGACTTGTTTCTCTGAAACCCATGTTGACTTTTTGTGATTATGGCATTGCCTTCTAGATGTTCACAGACTCTCTTTTTAATGATCTGCTCCAGAATCTTTCCTGGTATAGATGTCAGACTAACTGGATGATAATTGTTGGGATCCACTTTTTTTTCCCTTTTTGAAGATGGGGGCAAACGATCAGGAAGAGAAGAGAGAAAAACATGAGGGGGGGGAAAGGAATGGAAATCTATGGAGCAGTGTTAGCTGCCACCTGCTAAACCATATTGGTTTTTCCCAGTGTAGGGAAATATCAATGGTATCAGGGTGTCAAGTCCAGGAACACTGGTGGTGTCCACTAGGACCTGCTCTCTTTCCCAATCTCTAATGATGTGGTAGTCACTGGTTGTGAGGCCTCCTCCTCCTGATTTCACATACGTAAAGATAGCAATAATAATAATAATAATAATAAATTTGGATGTCAGACTGACTGGACGATAATTGTTGGGATCCTCTTTTTTCCCTTTTTGAAGATGGGAATAACGTTTGCCCTCCTCCAGTCTGCTGGGATTTCTCCTGTTTTCCAGGAGTTTTCAAATATGATTGCCAATGGCTCCGATATTACATTTGCCAGTTCTTTTAATAACCTTGGATGGAGTTCATCTGGTCCTGAAGTCTTATATTCATTTAGATTAACAAGGTATTCCTCTACTATCTCTTTACTTATTCTGTACTGAAATTCCCCTAATCTGTACTCAGCTCCATTATCCTCAGGTTGAACACCTTTTTCCTTTTCTGAGAAGACAGAGGCAAAGAAGGTGTTGAGTAACCCAATGGGCAGCATTCTACATACCTACAAACAACTGGAATTGGGTTATCTATTCCGGAATCTCCAATAGGAAACTGATGCTCTGTGAGATATTTCTGCTGGGACAAAGTCCTTAGAGGCCCATCTCCCTGATGGAAATAACATGTATAGCATAAGTTGTTTTCAGGGAATCTATGACTGACAGCCCTAGACCAAGTCCTCAGGATGAAGGGAGACTCTTCAGAGGATAGTCTCTGCCATCCTTCCATACTATATCAAGGGATGTCGAAAACTGTATCACTGGCTTTCTGTTGTTTGGAATTTCACAGGCTTTGCCATTTTTCCCCAATCAGATATCAGGTATTATGCAGCCTTTCCTGCACAAAAAATGTGGGTGTAGTTCCTCCATGCTTTCTCTAATGTATGCATTTTTATGTATTCCCTCCCAATGATTAACATGCATTTGTGCACAATTTTCAAATGTACTCATTTTTGGTGGGGCACCTTTCTGGAATGTGTACACTGTTCTTTATTAAAACATTCCACAAGCCTGGGAAGAAATGTAGATTTCTGCATAAAGATGTAGCTCAGTTCACTGTCAGTCTCAAAAAACACAAACCTGATATTTCTAAAGGAATATTTTTGCAGGCAAATTTCTTTTCCATCCCTTTGTTGCTGTTATTTGTCATCAAGATGACTGACTTATGGCATCCCTATGAATGAGGATCCTTCCATAGTTCCAGTCATCAATTGCCTAGCTCTGGTCTTGCAAACTTAGGGCTGTGGCTTTCTGGTATCAATTCATTTCTTGTGCACTCTCCTTTTCCTATTGCTGTGCAGGTCATTGACTGTAATAAATCTTACTCCATTTCCTATTGCCTTCAGGCCATTATAGTCTTTTCCAGTGAAGCATATCATACCATGATATGTCCAAAGTATGACAGCCTCAATTTAGTCATCATGACTTCAAGTGAGCATTCCAGCTTGGTTTGCTCTAGGACCCATTTTTAGCAGTCCATAATATCTGTATAACTCTTCTCCAGTATCACATTTGAAATGAGTCAATTTTCTTCTTGTCTGCTTTCCTCACTGTCCACCTTTCACAACCATTCAGAGAAATCAGTAATATGATAGTCTGGATGATTCTGACTTTGACATCTAATGATATGTCTTTACAGTTGAGGATCCTACATGGCTGCATTTCCAACTCTTAGTCTTCTGAATTCTTGATTACGCTTTCCTTTTTTATTAATAGCTGAGTCAAGATATAGGAACTCTTTAACTATTTCATTATTTTTGTTGCTCTCTTTCCATTCCTAATCTTACTCTAAATTACAGTGCTTCCTCGGGTTACGAAATTAATTCGTTCCGCGGCCGCTTTCGTAACCCGAAAAGCCTTCGTAAGCCGAAATGCCATAGGCGCTAATGGGGAAAAGCCGCGATTCCGTGTGAAATAGCGCCGAAAAGCACCAAAAAATTTTTCGTAACCCGAAAAAACCTTCGTAACCCGGAACAATTATTTCCTATGGGATTTTTTCGTATCCCGGAAATTTCGTAACCTGGGTATTTCATATCCCGAGGTACCACTGTATATTGTACAGTGGTACCCCGGGTTACGAATTTAATTCGTTCCGCGGCGCCGTTCGTAACCCGAAAGATTTCGCAACCCGAAAAAGCCATAGCCGCTAGCGCTGGAAAGCCGCGATTTCGTGCGAAAAAGCGCCGAAAAGCACCAAAAAATTTTTCGTAAGCCGAAAAAAAAAACGTAACCCGAAACAGTTTTTTCCTATCTAATTTTTTCGTATCCCGGAAATTTCGTAACGCGGTGATTTCGTATCCCGGGGTACCACTGTACTCTCAAAAGAATCAGTGTTTTTACATGCAATTTTATTTCCCTCCCCCAATCCAGCCCTAAATTCAAATTTTTGGTTGTTAGGGAAAGAGACACAGTGTGTCTGTGTATATTTGTGTGTGTGTGTGTGTGTGTGTGATGCTTTGTGAGTATCCTCTATGCTTTTTGCAGGTGTTGGATTGTAATATCCACAATGACTTGATCTGTAAAGCAATGAACAATCAGATGTTTCTGTATCCATAATTAGCACAATCTAACAGCCAGAGTTTCCCAGTTTGAGCCAAAAGCTCATAAACATAGCTCAGAAAGTTCCTAGAAAAACCAAGTCAGTTACATCCTTGGTTACTTTTTTTTTAAAAGAAAGATATATGTCACCCTCTATCCAGGAATCTCAACACAAAATACATTTAAACAGTTTAAAACAATGTAAAACGGTAAAACACAATTTGAACAGGTGCAAAATATTAAACAATATAACATTTTTTTAAAAAAAGTGGTTTGAAATGAGTTAAAGATGGTGTAAGAACTGCACTTTTGCATGACATTGGGGGGAAACAGACGGCGCACACCCTCAAGATGCCCCAATGCCAGCTTCAAGCTGCCTGGCTGCCCAGACATGGGCCGGCTTCTGGGCACTTTGGAGGTATGGCATTTACATGCTGCATGCTGCCAGAGTGGCTGGAAGCCACCCATGGGCCATGGCGAGCAGGAAAAGCTGCCTTTTTTCTGCCCCAAAAGGAGCGGCTCTTTGCCACTCCTTTTTTGGCCAGCTGCAAGGCAGATTGGGGTCACGGTGTGTGTTCACCACAGCCCCAATCTGTCTTCAGAAGGGGCAGATTCAAGCTGCCCCTTCAAGGCCATCTGTTTCAGCCCATTGATTCATTCTCAATGGCTTTAGTTATTATTCAGAGTCTTCTAAATATAATTAATTTGTGGTTACCATTACCATTAAAATATTAAAACAAACAAAAACAAATAAAATAGTAACCATTTACTTCCTTCATGGAAAATTTGGTACATAATACACTCGCATCTCATTCAACACAGTGTTTCCACAATGCCAACAACAACAACAACAACAAGTAGGAATATGAAGCACAGTACAAAAGAGCACTTTGAACCAAGGGATATTTCTCCTCCCCATTTAGTGAGGCCATACTAGTGATATAGACATGAGTTAATTGACTTGGACACAAGTCAGACTCAAGTTGCTTCAGTGACTTCAGTGACTTCTTGCTTGGATTTCTGTAATGCACTCTACATGGGGCTACCTTTGTACCAGGTTCAGAAGCTTCAGTTAGTTCAAAATGCTGCAGCCAGATTGGTCACTGGGACCTCTAGGTCGGACTACATAACTCCTATCTCTTCACTGGCTGCCGATTAGCTTCCGGGCTCAATACAAAGTGTTGGTTATTACCTTTAAAGCCCTAAATGGCTTGGGCCCAAGTTACTTGAGGGAACGCCTCTCCCTACATAATCCGCCCTGCACTCTCAGAACAACAGGCAAGTACCAACTGGAATATTCCAGGGTGAGAATGTCCGCAACTCACCAATGAGTGTTCACATCTATTGCTCCTACACATTGGAATAAACTCCCTGAAGAGATTCGTCTCAGTCCTTTCCTTGACGTTTTCAAGAAAATGATGAAAACTCATTTGTTCCGTTTAGCATACCCTCCTGATCCATCATAGAGAATGTATCCTCCTATCCCCTATCCTATAATGTGAAATGTATTAGGATGTTTAAGTGTGATTTTGCTTTTTTAACTGTTTTTATATGATGTTTTAACCTAATGTACTTCTGATTGTATTTTATATTGTAAACCTTGTGCTGTATTGATGCTTTGAATTTGTGAACCGCTTTGATCCCAGGAAAAGCGGTATAGAAATAAAGATATTATTATTATTATTATTATTATTATTATTATTATTATTATTATTATTA
>NC_056522.1:16566682-16568600 GCF_019175285.1 Sceloporus undulatus
TTAAATAAGTAAGTAAGTAAGTAAGTAATGCTCTGATTAAATCCAACTGATGACTTATATGTTTTTAGCAACTTACTAACTTCATCCAGAAATGTGATGGAGCAGAATATGATTTTTCTCCTTTAAACACCACTTCCATCTCACTGCTTTTTGCCTGCTGGTCACGTGATGGAAGCAGTACTTTGGTGCGTTACACACGCACCTAAAGTATGTACTGTGTACGTACTAGGGTTACCTGGGGGCGTCTCTTCCAGATGCCCCCAACCCTAGCACATACACGGTAGGTACAAAATGGTGGCGCCCATTCTAGATGGGCGCCGCCATTAGGACATCACGTATGCGCTGCCTCCAAATGAGGTGGTGCGGATGTGATGTCCTCGTGCTGCGCGAGGGAGGCTGGGATGCCTTTTTCGCGGCCCCGGAAGGAGCTCCGAAATAGAGGTCTGCTTATTTTTCTAAATGCAATCTTGATAAATTGCCTATGATAATTTAATTTTTAACCTAATTTTGCACACATGTTCTTGATTTTCTAGTTACTGAAACCACACACTCCACATATTTCACCACCATGTCCCCCCCCCCCCCCCATTATAGTTGGTTCCCAGACTTGAAATTCAACTTGACACTTGACTTGAAAGTATTGTGCAAGGACTGGAGACTTGGAGGTAGAGACTTGAGACCTGACTTGACACTTGCAGCAAAACACTTGAGTACCCCCCTCAACTAGTAAAGCAATGTAAAAGTTACCATCATATCACAAATGGTGTGAAGTAATCTGTTTCTAAATTACATTAATAATTAATAGTTTAATAATGTAATTTAGCTATGCCCAAGTTATTGAGGGCAGGGAATTGTAAGCAGGGAACTGTTTTTTGTTGTTGCTGCTGTTGGTCTTTTACTTGTGAAGTGCCATGTACAGTGATGGCATCACCACCACCACCACCACCACCATCATCATCAATTTACATTTTTTAAAAAAAAAATCACAAGTGGCATGCTTAGTCAGTTACGGGATTGTAAATTGGACTTAAGACATCACAACTGCTTTGCATTCTCATCTATGATCATGACACTATTGGCATGACCACCAATGACTCTGAAACCCACCTTAAAAGTAGTCAGCTATTTGGATCAATGGAAGTCTGTGCTATCACCAGTGGGACACTACAGGAAGATGTGACCAGTCCCTCCTCACAAGTAACTCCTCATGGCAGCATTTCTGGCTGGTGGGAAAGGGCTGGTTACATTATCATGCAGTGCCCTGCTTTTCACCAGCAAAAACTTCCATTGCTCTGGATGGCTGATTGGCTTTTATCATGGGTTTCAGTGGTCAAACGGGGAGTTTAAGGACATCTACAATATCATGTTTACATATTAGATGCACATTTCTTCATCCCAAGAGATTTCCTTTTTTAAAAACACTCACGCACACACACAGAAACAGAGGCACAGTGGTTGCTCTTTCCTTCTGTGTAAATGCATGAAAGGAGAAGGGGCATATGTTCATTAGCAGTGCTGGGTGCCACAGTGACATATGTCTGAAATCAGAGACGATAGGAGATACGGAGGCTGCTTGTTCTTCTCTTGTTATGTATTACATTTTCCTTCCAAGTCAGATCATTCTGTCTGTCATTGTTAGCAAAGCTTTCATATCCCAGGAGAAAATTTTAGCGATGACTTTACTGAAAATTATTTCTGCATCAGCCTTCACTCCTGGATCAAACCTTCTGGAGTAGTATGTGTGATATGTATATTTGGAAACTAGGATAGACAGGCAGACATAGGTTAAAGACAAAACTCTTACTTCTAGGTAAGCGAGTGCAGTTTGGAAGATTTGTGATAATAATAATAATAATAATAATAATAATAATAATAATAATAATAATAATAATAATAATAATAATAATAATAATAATAA
>NC_056522.1:16568610-16641426 GCF_019175285.1 Sceloporus undulatus
AATTTTTATTTTTATACCGCCCTTCCAAAGATCAGGGCGATTAACAACATAATAAAAAACAATACAATCATATAAAATATACATTACAGATTAAAAACAGATACAACAAACAGAATAAAAGCCCCGTTAGCCAATCCTCTTGCCAATAAAAGATGTTTGGAGGCTACCTGAAGGGAAAAACAGTAACATCCAAAATCCACAGAACAGTTATACCTTTACTGGGCCAACCAAAATGCACAAAATACATGATGCAAACTTTTGATGCTCCAGTTGCTTCTTCATCAGGCAAAGGCTGATTTTAACATCTTTGTCTGATTTGATTTTTGATGCCTTTACCTGATGAAGAAGCCAGTGGAACTTTGAAAACTTGCATCATGTATTGTGTGGATTTTGGTTGGTCCAATAAAGGTATCAATGGTGGGATATAGACTACCCCTTTGGGGTGGCCTGCACCTGCCCCCTTCCCCAACAGATCGGGGCCTCAGTGGCCACAGCGGCAGCCCCAGAGGCCCGGATCTGCCACTTTTCCAGGCCTCGGGGAAGTGGCAAAAAGCCACTTCCCCGTGGTCTGGAAAGGGGTGTCCTTGGGGCTTCATGTCCCAAGGACACCCCAACAGCAGGAGGAAAGGGAGAAAGGGGCTGCTTGGCCCCTTTCTCTCTGTATCGCTGGCACGGCCATTTAAAGGCAGTGCCAGCAAAACACGCAACGGAAGCAGCTCCGAAACAGAGCTCCTTTCAGCACCGCTGAAAGGGCGCCACAAGCGCCCTTCAGCGGTGCCAAGACGTAACAGCCACGCCATGCTGTTTGGACACGATGCAGCCATTACGTTAAAATGGTGGCACCCGTGTGTACAGGGCGCCGCCATTTTGACACCCCCGTCATGTGCTAGGGGTGAGGCCGGTATGGACGCTGCGTCCTCGGCCAACCCCTAGCACATGACGGGGGCAGTGCAAAGGCCCGTTTAAATTGGGCCAACATTTTGTGGATTTTGGATGCTATTATACTTTGCTGTATGGCCAACATGGCTACACCTGGATTTTTTTTTAAAGGGGAAATAGTTTTGGGTGTGGCTGGGTGGGTGCTCATGATGTATTCAGACCCCATCACTAATTTTGGTATGATTTCTGTACAAAAAAGTTGGGGTGAGTTTTTTGCACCAAACAAAGGATGCACCCACATTATACAATTATAGTGCTTTACTACCACTTTAACTGTCATGATTACAACCTATGCAGTTCTTGGATTCACAGGCTCTAAAATTTTAGAACTAAAATCTGAGACCTAGAAACTGCCCCCTGCCCCCCTTGCAACATCATGGAAGCAAGTCCTGGTGATGTTAGACAGGTGCTGTTATAAGGGGCAGCTGCTGGTAATGTCATTCAGCATGATTAACAATAAGCATCAACTAAGTTGGATAAAATATGTCATTCACATCAATGACACCAAGTCAAAGTAATGTGGAAAGCTGATATACACACAATTTTCAAGACAGTGATCTCACCCTGACATTCCTCACCCTATTCCTGGAAAAGAAGCTCCAGATCCTGAAACATAGGTTCAGGCCTTGAGATCTTGGAATTGTAGTCTGAGAAAGTTTTTTCTCCAAATCTTGTGGTGCTGCCACCAGCAAGAAGGACTACAAATCACAACACAGGCACTTTGCTCCTTCCCCCATCCCAGCGGTTCCCAACCTGTGGGTCACGACCCCTTTGGGGGTCGAACAACCCTTTCACAGGGGTCGCCTAAGACCATCAGAAAACATATATTTCCAATGGTCTTAGGAACCAAGACACCACAATTTTATGGTTGGGGGTCACCACAACATGAGGAACTGTATTAAAGAGCTGTGGTATTAGAAAGGTTGGGAACCACTGCCTCACCCCATATGGCATGAAGGGTGCATGCATCCAGTATCTCTCTTCCTATTTTCCCCTCCTTTTCCTCCTAACTTGTTGGTGCATCAACATTGCACAAGTATAACATGCATGACAAAATATTTTTGCACTGGGCAAGAGTCCTAGAACCAGTTCTAAATGAATATAGGCATGGGGAATTTAAAACCACTTTAAATACAATAATCAGGCTTTCTCATCCTGCAGTGCTGCCCACTTTGCAAATTCTCTTTCAATCTAGAGAGCTGGAGAAGCACAGGACAGCCATTTTGCTGTCCTCAGTTGTTGCAGAGAATCCTGTCTCATCCCCAATGTTAAGACTCATTTGCTTGTCTAGACAAGATCAGCAGGTGGAATGGAAAGAGCACAAGCTTTGTCCACTTCAATGAGCAAAATGCTAAGTACAGATGCAATCTAAGATACACTTTGGGATCTCGGGATTTGTATAATCTCTCAGCAAGGGGACACACTGAGGGATTGGGAACCACTGACCCAATCCTTACAAAAATCCCTCATGTAGGCTCCTCATGTCTATGTGATTTAACAGAAAGACACAATGAGAACAATACCAGAGAGATTATTTTTCCCCACCTGAAAAAACACACACAACACAAGTTAGCACAGGCAACTTTTATTTGCCATGCAATATATTTAGCTCAAATTCTATGCTGATCTTTGCTTGTCACCTATTGAGATGCTGTGGAATATTATTTCAAATTGATGCTCATTAAAAATTGTATTCAGAATAAAACCTGAATAAATAGCCCCTTTGACCCTAAATTAAGTCAGTGTCGGTCCTCCTGCCCATGCTTCCTGCTGGTTCCTCCTCTTTTTATTAATCCCAGTTTTAAAGACCTCATTTAACAAAAAACATGCTTAAATAAATGTTCTCATGGCCTTTGTCTTCATTACTGTTATCTCACAAATCCAATCATTTCCAGCATTCGTTTCAAATACATCACTGAAATAAAGTTGCCATAAGCCTTCTAATGCCATAAACCCCTACTGGCAGTAAAATACAGCCACTGATTACCATCAAAGAAAGAGGAAAAAAATAATCTTAACTCTTGCTATCGGAATATAATAAACCACAGTGTTGATTACTTTTTTTCTTCTTCTGTTGATCACATTACTTTTATACAGGCCAGTTGTTTTCAAGGGCAAGACCTACCTCGTGGTTTTCAGCAAGCTGGAAATGCTGCTCTGACAATTTCATTATTATTATTTTTTTGTCAGAACTGCCATCATGTTTTCACTGCTGTTCTGGACATTACCAGAGATCAGTTGCTATTTTTATTTTTTGTATTTCTTAGGTATTTTTTTATTTTAAAAGATTCTAGGACTGAGACATTGTGCTAGTCAGGTGTCACTGCATTCATGCAATTATATGTTGGTTGCACTACAACACCCTTTCGCTGAATCTCAGTATTGTGCAACCTTTTGTATTTCTACCAATGTGTTCCACTGCCAAAAGGGGGAGGCACAGTAGCTGTTTCTGCAATCTCATTGAATAAAATGGTAAATAATGTGGCATAGTGGTCTGAGCATTGAATTACAACCCTAGAGATCAGGATTTGATTCCTGCTTGAGTATAAAAACACACAGGGTGACTTTGGGTGAGTCACACTCTCTCAGCCTTAGAGGATGGCAATGGCAGATCCCCTCTGAAGAAAGTTGCCAAGAAAACTCCATGATAGGTTCCCCTTAGGGTCACCATAAATCAGAAATGTCTTGGAAGCACAACAACAAAAACAACAACTGATTTAATGGGTCTACTCCTGTTAGAACAAGCCAATAAGATTTCCCCCATACAGTTATACATATTGTTTTTTATTATTTATTTATTTATTTATTTATGTATTTATATCCCGCCCTTCAGCCTTAATGGTTTGAAATGGGTCTAGACAATCAGTATCATCCAAGACCGATTGAAGCTGAATGGCAACCGCCCTCTCGATCACCTTCCCCAAAAAAGGCAGCAGTGAAATAGGCCAATAATTGTTATAAATCAGGGGGTCAAGGGAGGGCTTTTTATCAGCGGTTTTACAGTGGCCAATTTTAAGCTGGATGGAAAGCGCCCTTCCCTAAAATATGAATTAATTATGTGGCGTAACATGGTGGTTACAGCCGCGCGCCCCTGAATCTCTAGCCATGAGGGACAGGGATCGAGAGAGCAGGTTGTCTTCCTAACACTTCTAAGGATCTTGTCCACTTCCTCAGTACTCACTGACTCAAACTGATCCAGTACAACAGAGTCCATGGAAGCTCTGGAGACCTCTATTCTGGATTCTGTAGAAATACTGGCGTCGAGATCAGCCCTTATCCGAGAGGTTTTATCCACGAAGAAGTTGTTAAAATCATCACAGCAGGCTTTGGATGGTTCCAGAATAGAGTTCAGGGAGGAGGGTAACTGAGTAAGCTCCCTCACTACCCTGAACAGCTCTGCTGGATGCGACTCCGCAGACGTGATACGCACAGAAAAGAACAAATTCTTTGCTGCGCTTATCGCCACTCTGTAGTCCTTCAAAAGAGAATCTAGGAGTGCCTTGTCAGCTAAGTCCTGGTGTCTTCGCCATTTGTGCTCTAGTTGTCGTAGAACCCGCTTCCTTGCCCAGAGATCTTCTGTGTACCAGGGCTGTTTTTTGGAAGCAGGCCTGAGAGGATATTTGCAATACTGAGCTAGGTGGACCAAAGGTCTCACAAGACATCTTTTCATGATCTTAACATTTTAGGACCCCACTCAACTATATTTCAGTAACTACCAATTATGCTCTTTTCATCTGTGACTCTTTTTAATGATGTCATCATACTATTTAATTGATACAACAACACTGTATTAATTCAGTTCCTGGTATCAAATGGACCATGCTTATTTGATGAAGCACAGACCCAATGAGTTTCCTTATTCTTTCTGGCGTGAGGCTTTACTGGGCCACTGACATAATTTTGCAACACATATTTCATTAATCATGATATACATTTAAAAGCACACCTGTGCTTGCTTCCTGGAAGATAAAACTGGGAAAAAATTCCCTGGGTGGCAGCTGTTCAATTAATCATGTCCACAGACCTCTACACATTAACATCCCTTATATGTTCCATCTGTAGCCACTAAATCTGCTTGCTTGCTTCTTCTTGTTAATCTATCCAGCTTCATGAAGGATGGGTTCAGTGAGAATCACACCACCTGTCATGGACTGGAGAGGTGTGTTTGTCTCTCAAGGGGTCAGATACTCAAAAATGGAGAGGAGGAGGACTTGGATTTTCCAAAGACTGAGTCCATTTCACGCAGATAATTTGGATGGCTAGCAAAATTGATAGGACAGGCAAGCAAATGGAGGCTGAATTCAAATAGGTAATCCTGTTTAAAGTACATTGCCCTGTATCCCATTGTTAGTTCCAGCTAAAGGAAAGCTGTTGACTCAGTTCAATTTTATGTGCATCGTGACTTGTCACTGAGCGGTTGATTCAGTGGGTCTACTCTGGTTCAGACTAACCAACAGAATTCCTGTGTAGTTCGATGGGGTAAGAAGCATATCAGAAACTTACTTGCACATGCAGTGGGAAAGTCAACATTTTTGAAAGGCTGTTTTTATTATCTTATAGTACAAAAAAGTATATAGATTGATGTGAATTTTCCCGTTTATGAATCTTGAGTGGCCAAACCGCCCAGTGACCTATGAAGAAATGCTTCATTTTCTGTTTGAAGGAACACATTTATTAATTGCAAAATGTTTTGTCAGATTCTAAAAATCTCCTGATGGAAGTGTAGTGCAATAATATATCAACAACAATATCAGCAGAAAAATTGACCTGACAACTTTGTGCGGAAAGACAATGAAAGGAAAAAGACACTTTTTAAAGATAGTATATTTTTTATTGATTTTTATTTGTAAGTGGTATTAAGAACAGTGCACTGGATTTACTGGCATGGGGAACAAGCTCCTCCAAGCAGTAACTTTCTGTAGGACCTTACAGACTAAGGCCCGTTACAAACGGGCAGGAAAGTACGCGCAGAGCATGTACTAGGGTTAGAAATGGGCGGTGCTTCCACACACCCCTAACCCTAGTGTGCGCTCTGCGCGCACAAAATGGCAGCAACCATTCCATGCGGCCACCGCCATGAGGATGTCACGACCGCGCCGCCTCTATACGGGGCGGGGTGGACGTGACGTCCTCGCGCCACGCCAGGGCACTTAGTGCACCCTTAGCGCAGAGCAGGAAGGAGCTCCATTTCGGAGCTGCTTCCTGGTTTGGTCTGCTGGGTGCAGCCTTCACACGGCTGCGCCCAGCGGACCAAAGGAGAAAGGGGACAAGCAGCCCCTTTCTGCTCCTCCCTGCCGCCGTGGGGTGTCCTTGGGGCTTGAGGCCCCAAGGACACCCCTTTCCCCGCAGCCTGAAAAGCGGCAGATCAGGGCCTCAGCGGCTGCCGCTCTGGACACTGAGGCCTCAATACAGCGGGGAAAGGGGCTGGTGCAGCCCACCCCAAACGGGCGGTCTGTAACCCACCTATGGTTTTTAAAAGGGACAATTAACCAGAATAGTTCCCCACTCCAAAGGAAAAGCAGGTTGAGGACAGTTACAAATAATTATGTCTTTGTTAAGTCTGACAGAACAGTCGTGTTCAATACAAGCTGTTTTCAAACAGAAAAGAGAGGAAAGACAATACCAGCACTAAAGCTCTACTCTGAACAATCTAAGGGGGCTAGAGGAGTATTATTAAATGTAAAGGATTAAAGCACACACATGGATTTTCTCACCCTCCTGTGTGAAGAAGAGCCTAGGTAAGCTAGATAGCAGGAGACCAGCAACAGCACAAAGGTGAAGAGGGTTCACTGTGCGAAGGAGTCCCTCTTTGACTCTTTCCCTCCCCATCTCTTTCTCTCTTTGGGTGTGTCTTGGTGTATCTGTATCTCTGCTTTGCCCTTTGCCGATATTTAACATTTTTTCCTAATTTGGGGGCTGTCATCTGGCATGAAGAGGACACCTCTGTGTGGGACAAAACAGTGTTGTTCTATGGAGGGTTCAAGAACAAAACCATTTCCTTAAAGTGATGAGTGCAAACCTTGTGCCTCATGTGCAAAGGGCAGATGTGCCTCTAGGCACTGATAATGATTCTTAGATCATCTGAGGATCTGAGGACAATGGAGTTCCATAAATGAGTATAATTTTTTTTTTCTTCCTGTTGTGTGCTTTCAGGTTGTTCCCAATTTACAGCAACTCTAAGGTGAAGCTATCAAAGGTTTTTTTCTTGGCAAGAATTGTTCAGAGGAGGTTTGCCATTTCCTTCCCCTGAGGCTGAGAGTATGTGACTTGCCCAAGGTCACCAAGTGGGTTTCATGGTCAAGCTGGTAATTGAAACCTGGACTCCAGAGTCCAACACTTAAACCCCTATGCCACGCTGACCTTCTTTCAAATCCAGATAGAATTACCTGACATCTCAATTATCAGGTAACCTGTGTGACACAGCTCAGTCTGTCATTCTGGTGGTAACTGGATATGGGCAACTTCAAGGCTCTGATTTTCATTTGTAAGATTTTTCATCTCTAAACTAGACTTGGAATGATAGCCCCACAAAAAGGAAGATGCTTTCAGGCAGACTGTCATCTACTGAGAACCCTTCAAGCAAAGCACTGGGGCAGGGGTCAATGCAAATGAATTCTGCATAGTGTTCCCAGGTGTCCCTTATTATAAAGGATGTCCCTTATAGGACTGGGAGGTGCCCCTCATTGTGAGAGATGTTCCCTATCTGAGAGTTTTCCTAACTTTTCCCTTTTCAAAGACTGAACAGGATATCAAAAAAAGGTTGTAGTTTTGGGCTTGGGCCCTTTATAAAGACAGAATGTGCTTACCCATGTAATTGATGAATGTGGACAATATGCTCATTTTACAGAGAAACATATGGCTAAATTAAGTGAAACCACTGCTTTCATTTGGTAGAAAACAAGCTTGTTAATAGTTCCTGCCTGATTGTCAACCTTGCATGTTATGAATATTGACTGTCTCTTGGTATTTTGAAACTCTGGCAATGTTAATTCTGGGAGACCTGGAAATAATCAGAAGTCACTTCTGGTGGTGTTTTAATTTTATTTCTGTCCACTTTGGGGCTGTTGTTTTTCCCTGCCCCCTGGAAATCATGGGGATAGATTAAGCCAAACCACTGTGTTTCTCTCTGTTTCTGCAGCAGTTTGGGTGATTTTAAGTCCCCCCTCAAACCACAGAATTGCAAGAATTGGGGCTGCATGGGCTTTGGGGTGTTCTGAGGAGCTTCAGCTGGAAGAAACAAACTATAGCACTAAAAAAAATAAAATCGAGTAGCCACATGTGGTCCGCAGATCACACTTTCTCCACTTGACAAGACTATATCCTGGACTATCTGCTTTATAAGTGTATCTCCGTAAACACCAACAGAAAGAGGCACTGGTTTTTTTTTTTCCAATACAGGCTGTTGACACTGCAGAATTAATGCAGTTTTACCTTGCTTTAACTGACATGGCTCCATCTTAAGGAATTGTGGGATCTGTAGTTTGTTGTGGCACCAGAGCTCTCTGACAGAGAAATCAAAATATCTCACAAAATTACAAATCCCTGAATTCCATAGCATTGATCCATGGCAGTTAAGGCAGTATCAAACTGCATTACTACTGCAGTGTACATGCAGCCCTAGTGTAATAGGACAGCAGCCTTAATAATCATGTTTAACAGTTGCTTTGAATTTGAAGTGGGGTATACATTTTTTTTAAAATGGATGCTTTGGATGTTGGGTCACACTTTATCATATAGGTACCCTTCTTTTAACCTTTTAGCCCTATTTTAATGCTCATTTCTAAACAGCAGAACCAGCAGTATTTTACAATCTGCTTTTTTCCCATTGATATGTTTGAGCTGTCTTGCATGTGAATTAAAAACAATTAGAAAAAACGACACAGCTATTATTAAAACCGGATGGATAATGTTGAAGCGCAGATGTTGCTTCTGTTCTTGGGCTGATAGAAATCTAGAAATATTTTAAAATTTGCTAAGATTTCAGAATGCTCCTATTTGAAAAGATACTAATTAAAAGGAAATGGAAATGCTCTTCTGGCATAAATGCTTTAGTTGTAGGATCTTTATCATTCAAATAAGAAAAAAGTGAAGGGAATGGAAAATAGATAAAATTGTGAGAAAATACAAATCAGTATGACCTAAATGCTAGAGTAAATTCATTGAATCAATGGAACTTCCATAAATGTCATCTAAGGGGCTGTACAGAATGCTACTAAGGGGCAGCCTGCAGCTCCTCTATCTGCGCTGGATTGGGGCCATGGCAACCACAAACCACAGCCCTGATCTCTCCTTTCCATGGCGAAAAAAGGAGCTGCAAAAAGCAGTTCCTTTTTGCACCCCGGAAGGGGCACCATACCCACCAGCATGCAGCTTTTCCACGCTCCTTTGGGACTGTGTCATATAAACACAACACCAGACAAGCACTGTGATGCCATGCGCTGTGTGGAGCGGTGCATGGCACCATGCCATCCTGAGGATGGAATCAGGGCGTGCATCAGCCATGTTCTGACTCCACCCCCAGGCCAGCTCTAATGCTTGGTCTGTTGAGCCCCTTACCAAATTCTAATTGATTCATTGGTTCTGCTTCAGCTGAAACTGGATTTTGGCCTGTGATTGTTGAATTACAAATGTAGGCAAAAGGACTATCAAAATGCATCTTTCTGTTTATGGGTCCTACTTGGAAGGGGGCTCTTCAGAGGAGGAAGAATAAGAGGAGAGCTCAGTCTGCATTTGCAATGCAGAAATAATGCAGTTTGAGGCCACTGTAACTGCCACAGCTTAATGCTATGGAATCCTTAGATTAGTAGTTTATTGTGGCACAAGAGCTCTGTGACAGAGAAGACGAAATATCTTACAAAACTACACATCTCAGAATTCCATAGTATTGAGCCATGGCAACTAAAGTGGTATCAGACTGCTTTATTTATGCCATGCAGATGCAGCCTCAGAAAACAGGCTCCAGTCAAATCGGATAACTAAGTCCTAAGAGGACTGGTTTAGGAAGCTAGGAATGTCTGCAGTGGTGAGGAGAAGCTTTAAATATGGAAGGGAATGTCATGTAAAAGATGGGATGAGTTCATTTTCTACTGTTCCAGAGACTAGGACATCAATTAATTAATTTAAATTATAGGAAAGGTGATTCCATCTAACATTAACATTAAGAAGAACTTCTTGACTATAGTAGTTTTTTTTTTATATATAGTGGCATAGACTGCTGGGGGATGGGTTGACTCTTCCTGCTTTGGGGTTATTTAAAGAGAAGTTGGTTGGCAGTCTTTGAGAACTGCATTCATTGTGTATTTCTGCATGGTATTGTGTTAGACCAAATCATACTTTTGGTCCCTTGCAACTTCATGAACTAACAGTAAAATTTAAGACAGATTTATTTCACTGCACCTCCACACCCCAGAAATTTCAAGTTACAGTGGAAAAGGGTGTGTGAAAAATATTCTTTGCATAGCAAAAGGTTGACATTTGTATTAGCATACAACAAAGAGTTAGCCAAATTCATAATCCACCATTTGCTGTTGTTCTAATATGCAGAAATATCTCCCCAGGTGGAATTCAGAACTAGGAATTATCTATTATATGATAATCAGAACTGAACAAGAGAGAGAATGTTGTGGCAGTAACCATTAATGGCAGACATCAGGCAAATCTGCTTAACTGAACTTTAATTGAGAAGGTTGATCTTCCATAACCATGGCAGAGTATCCTGCCAAATTGTAAAGTCAGTCTCTAATAAAGCCATCACAGTTATCTTGTACACACATGAGACTGGTGTATGGCCAAAGTGAAACAACCAGATGGAACAATATTATTATTTTTTAAAAGATAGGCAGTTAAAAGGATGGAGAAGTGTAGTGGTGTAGTAGAATCACAGAGGAATATTGAAAAAATCAGATAATCTAACAGCCTTTTAAGATAGCTGGATCCAAGGTTTAGAAAGTTTGGAAGATAATGAAGAGGGATATATTATTTAAAAGCCTGTCTCCAGCATTGCTTTACTTTTTCTTCCCCTCAGTTCAGAAAAACCAGTTTGACAAAACTTCCAAATCATTGAATTGTAATTTTCTGTGACAGAATAAACATTATTTAAGGAATGAGCATCTGCTTGACAGATACATGCCTGGAATAGCTTTGTATGTAAATCTTGATTCTGGTTTCTACAACTCAAATATATGCCCTAATCTAAATTAAAGGACCTCTATACAAAAGCAGGTCTCTGCTTATACTTTTACAATCAAGAGCTGCAGTGTGACTGGAATGAAACAGATAGCTCTTGTGAAATGCATTCAACTGTAGATACCCATGGATGTTGTCACATCAGCCTGCTGTCCCACCACAATCTCGCTAGCTGAAGAATGGGAGCATACCAGTTTGGCATCATTTCTTATCACATCTTCTCCTATGATAGCACTTTGATGATCCATGGTCATGCAATACGTTTTCAATGCCACCTTCCAGGAGAGAGTGGGGACCAAGCAATCCCAGCTGCTGACTGCCTCTCAAAAAGAGCTGCTGTGTGAATGTGTTTGGCAATCCTAGATGCAAACACCTTCCTGAATGTATACACAGCAGCCCCCCACTTCAGGAGGAAGAGGGTGAGCAAGCAATCCCAGTTGTCAACCACCTTTACAAGCCAGCTGTTGTGTGAATGTGCACACAGCAGACAGCATTGGGAAGGTGTTGGCAGCTGGGATTGTTCCTTCTCCCCCACTCCCAAAGGATGAGGCTGCTGTGTGCACATTCATGCAGCCATCTTACACCACATGATTGACTGAGAAATGGAACTGCAGTAGAAAGGACCTATTGCATAAAGGCAGTAAAGGGATAACAACAAGACTGAGAGCCTGTTGATGCATCTTGCCTATCAGTGAAAAGGTCGACTATAGTAACAAATGGAATGCAAGGCAGCAGTTCTGTTAATACCCTTGGATGTAGGTCATCTGGTCCTGGAGACTTAAATTTGTTTAGATTAACCAGGCATTCCTGTACTTCCCTTTTTACTTCTTCTGTGCTTCATTTCTCCTATTGTGTCCTCTCTTCTCTTTTCCTCAGGCTGAGCACCTTTTGCTTTTTCTGAGAAGACTGAGGCAAAGAAGGTGTTGAATAATTCTGCCCTTTCTCTGTCCCCTTTTAGCATTGTGCCATATTCTCCATGCAGTGGCCCTACCATATCCTTTTTTCTTCCTTTTGCTATCGACATACACCCCAAAGCCCTTTTGTTGTTCTTAACATCTCTGGCAAGCCTGGGCTCATTCTGTGCTTTAGCTTTTCTGACTTTATCCCTACACATGCTCACTGTTTGTTTGAATTCCTCTTTGGTGATTTCCCCTTTTCCCATTTCTTATACATGTCCTGTTTAAAACGTAGCTCAGTTCCACTGTATATCAAACTCCAGGAAAACACGGTAACTCCCACCATCTGACTATTTAATCTGTCTGTGGGTTGACCTGGGTGAAACAACTGATGTGACTCAGAAAGATGGATGGACACAACAGTCTTTATATAAGAAAATGGGAGCTTACATTTTAGATTGCACAACTGGTCAAAACGTTGGTAAAATAAAGCTAGAGAGTCACCACTTTAGAGTGTGAATACATTAAATAGGATTGTTGATGGTGTACTGATTCATTACAACTTGTGGAGGCATCACTTTTCTTTGTCCTTCAAATACTTCACTTACAATGGTTTTGAACCTCCTGTACGAATGAAGTGTCAAGAGTGGAGTTCAAGAAGGCAAGTGGGAAGAGTTGTGTTTTAAAGAGCTGCTCTTGAGAAGCAGTTTGTTTGGAAGATATATACATCAAAATTACTGTCACTGGAAAAAAATATTTTAATAGAAGGCCATTGCTTTAGACTTTAAATTATGTTCACGCTCAGCTTTGTGTGTGTAGTTTCTTCTTTTGTTTCTGTTCTCAGCATTTCACATACATAATACATACCTTGCTACCAAGATGTCTGCTATGCCATAATGATGAATTGCTGATGCAGGGATTAAAATATTTCACAATTGCATTCTTGATGGAATAATTTTAGCAATTTTCTTCCTGCTATGAGAAATTGTGCAAAAAAACTTGCCTCTTTTGGAAGACTATTTGCTTTTCAGAACATATTTTGCACTAAATTTGCTTGATGTATTTTTGTACCAAAACAGCATTTTCTGCATAAGAAATGGCTTGTTGATAGCCTTTACAATTTTAGTGTATAAATATGTGTATGAATACATGATACAAATTCACTGTATTATGGGGTCTGTAGTCTCCAGATGACAAAACCTATTAATTGTACATTATATTACAAAGGAGAACCAGCCTGGTGTTTGAACATTGGACTATGGACCCATCCACACTGCAGAAATAATCTTGTTTGACACTTTAACTGCCATGGCTCAATGCTAAGGAATTCTGGGAAGTGTAGTTTTGTGGGACATTTAACCTTCTCTGTCAGAGATGTCTGGTGTCACAGCAACTAGAATTCCCAAAATTCCATAGCACTGAGATATGACAGTTGAAGTAGTGTCAAACCAGATTATTTGTTGACACAGATCCATTGGATGTAATCATGGCACCTGCTTGTCTCATTTTACTGGATAAGTTACAGTCTGTGCAGCCTGATAATGTGGATAGGATCACGCAGTCTCTGCAAAATCTGCATATGGCTTTATTTATTTACTTGCACAGAAAATGGAACATATGTACAGGAAACTGCATTTTCCACTCAGAAAATAATATTTCTGCTTAGAAACTGCTGTTTCCTGTCCAAGAAATGCTGCTGTTGGGGGCTTATTCTGCCCTGGTGGTGCAGTGGTTAAATGCCTGTACTGCAGCCACTCATTCACAAATCATAAGGTTGCGAGTTCAATACCATTCAGGGCTCAAGCTTGACTCAGGCTTGCATCCTTCCGAGGTCGCTAAAATGAGTACCCAGCTTGTTGGGGGAAATTAACTTAATTATGATGATGATGATGATGATGATGATGATAATAATAATAATAATAATAATAATAATAATAATAATAATAATATATTTATTTATTTATATCCCGCCTCTTCCTTTTTGGCGGAGTTGTAAACCACTTAGAAACTTACAGTTGTAAATCACTTAGAAACTGCTTAGCTCAGTATGATGCAGTATATAAATGAAGTTGCTATTGCTATTGCTTATTCTGTGCAAAATTCACATTTTCTTTGTACAAAACCTCCAGCATTTTCTGCACTAGAAAGAGTATTTTCTGTAAAGAAGATAAATAAATAAAAATGGCAAGCCATTTTAAGCCCAGAATAGGGCTATGTTACAACAGGAAGCAATGGGAATTTACTGGAGGCCACATGCAGCCTGTCTTATGTCCTTTCCCAACATCTATCATAAAGTCTGCTTGTATTCAAGAAAGAGAAGGAGAATAAAGAAAAGAAAGCAAGCAAAAAGAAAAAGGAAGAATGGCATTGAAAACATGGTTTATCTTTATAAATGCACTCATTTCAGCAAAGCCAGAGCAGCCACTGCTTGGTTAACAATAAGAATCATATGCAGAGAGCTCTCTTTCTCATATTGCAGCTTCTCATCTTGAACAGATATTATACACAGTTCTCATGGATGGCAGTTCAACATTACATATCAGCACCGGGAGCAGCTGCAGTATTTTCTGGATGAAGAATCTCCATGTTTACCTTTTAATAAGAGCCCCAGTTTGATGTCATCCTTGGCACTCGGAGCTGCTCATGTGTTGGTAACAATAACAGCTGCCAAAAGAAATGCATACTGAATAAATAAAGGAGGGAGGAAAGGAGAAAAAATGAGATACAGGGAATCTTGAGCAAGTTCAGAGATGTACAAATAAGTAGTTGAAACTAACTAATTGTTTGTAACTAGTTCATTTTCCCAGTGACCTAAGGTATAACTAATGGAGAAATAAAGCCATTTGGAACTACTTTAAATTGTCATGGCTCCATCCTATGGAATCCTGGGATGTGTAGTTTGGTGTGAAACCAGAGCTCTCTTGACAGACCAGGCTGAATACCCCACCAAACTACAAATCCCAGGATTCAACAAGATGGAGCCATGAAAGTTAAAGTGGTGTCAAGCTGCTTTATTGCTGCAGTGTGGTAATAGCCTAAGGACTTTATTGCACCGCCTCCAGTGTCCGATTCACCTCTTACGAATTGCACTCAAATTTGGAAATTACACTGATTTTACTGCACAGACATTTTCTTCAAAATGGCTTCCTGTTCCCTTCAGTGTTGAATTTGGGCCCCATAAGTTGCTTCGGTGGCCATTTTTTCCAATTCCAAAGTTTCCCTATTGGGAAAAAAAATGGCTGCCAAAGTGACTTGTAGAAAGGTGAACATTTATTGAGCTAAGATTTATTTTAATCCACCGTCTCAAAAGCAAGCAAACAAAAAAACCCAAAATGAATTAAATGTAGGTTTGCAATGTTACCAGAAATAGTTCTGACGAATATTTCAGATGAAGAAATAGGGAGTAAATAGAGATTACATCTTTGATAAACTTGGAGATGGACTGAAGGATCAATTATAGATTATTAAGGTTAATGGTCAAATTAATGTGGGCTCTAAAGGATAAGCCAACTGAAGACTTTTTGAAAGACTGGAAATGGTTTATGGATTTTTTGAGTAATAAGAAATCTAGCACTGTAATAATCTGTGTCCATGGTTTTCAGTAATTTTAATAGAATTATGTAGTTGGATCTAAAGAATATTCCACACACACCCTTACTTTCCTCATTACAATCAGGATTTGGGGGGGGGGAGTCAGACTCCTATTGTGTATTTGTTATTTGTCTTTGATTTTATTTACCTTTTTCTTTTCTTTCTCTTTTTTTCTTCTCTGAATACATATTACTTTGCTTGTAAATTAGGGTGTTCCTATTAAAATTAATTAAAAGTATTAAAAGAACACAAAGGATATAAAACAAATAAATAGAATTAAGTTTTCAATGTTGCATTCACTTCTGAGTAAATATGCAAGGGATGTCACCATAACACTACATATCTTTCCAAAAGTACAGTTTGAGAACTCATTAATTTGGACTTCGAATGTTCCTGCTGTTTTGTCAATAGAATCATAAATAAAATGTTCATAATGCGGGAATGCAATCCATTGCAGAGCTCAACTAGCTGGAAGGCATAAAATAGGATGGAGTATAAGATCAGCCATCTCAGTTTAGTGGATGATCTTGGTGAGAGATGGGATGGCATTTCCTTGATCCTTGTGCCTATGATAAATTGTTAGTCTCTAGATTCAGTGGGAAGCTCACAGTTATTTCATAGTGGAGGACTTATGGTGTCATTTATAATGTTTAAATCAGAAGTCAGATTTTTTTCACCATTGTGTTTAAAGTGTATAGATATGGAGTCTTTCATCAAGCCTGGGGGTGGGGTGGGGTTGAGATAGACTGCAATAATTCAGTTTTAAGAGATTGTGGCCAAAATCCAATTGCTAGTTCCAATGTGAGTTGACTCATTGAACTGATAAGGTTTACCTGTGTGTTGTTCCGCCTCACAGTAATTGATTTAATGTGCCAGTTTTAGATGAGATTAAACAATGACTTGCCTATAAGTATCTTAGTGTTCTGTACTTGATACTAAATTCAATTTTTTAAAAAGACAGTTGGAGGGCTTATGGAGAAATTATCCAAATTTTAAGGTTGAAAATTGCTTCCCTGAAAAAAACAAAAAGCCAGCATCCCAGAAACTAATAAGTGCTTTGTTTTCACCTTGCAGTGGTTCTTTCTTCATAGAATCACAAAGTTGGAAGGGACAACAACAGCCATCCAGTCCAACCCCCTGCCATGCAGGAACTCTCAATCAAAGCATCCCCGACAGATGGCCATCCAGCTTCTGTTTAAAGTCCTCCAAGGAAGGAGACTCCACCACTCTTCAAGGGAGTGTGTTCCACTGTCGAACAGCCCTTACTCTCAGGAAGTTCCTCCTAATGTTGATATTTTCCAATTATGTCCACAGAGGAATTTACACATGTGTAGGAAATCAACAAGATTCTGTCTTTTATTTCACTTCCAAGTCATAGTTGAAATATGTTTATAATGAAAGCAGAGTTATTCTTCGCCTTCTGGTTTGTGTTTTATTTCCTGGTTATTCTATGTCATTAAAAAATTTCTTTATGCAATTATGAATTGTTGCACCACCATATACATGAAAAAGTGTATGTTGCTCATAAATCATTTTCACATTCATTGTTTTCTAGATTTTTTTTTCCTAACAGAAGAAATAGGTGTGATGATCAGGTGCCTGGAAAAAGGCATCAGTTGTATCTCGTGTTACATATTTTACATGATGACACAATCTCCTTACTAATGTAAAAATAGCCTTGCTGAACAAATGAATAATGCTAGGGCCTAAATTTGGATGTCATTCAGTAGGAGAGTATTTACAGCCTGATTTAATGCTTCCACGATTTGCTTTTAGAGATTGTCTTGGCTGAAGGGATAACATAATGCTCATTTTTTTGATGCAAAAAGTTGATAAAATTGTTTATGCATGATGAGCATGGGCTAGGAACTAATAGAAAGCTTTATTGCTTTCAATATCCCATAAAAAAGAAAATAGGTTTTGTATTTTGTAGCCTTGTGCAAATATTACTATCAATCCTGGGCTAAACAGCACTGACAAGTTGGCTTTCAAAGTTTCTGCCTTCATGGAATACTTTTTAGATTAACTTGTCTGATGAATTACCTCTGTAAATTATGACATATTAAAGAGTAACATCAAAGATGGATGACAATCGGGGTTTAGAATTAGACACAGACCTCTTCTGATAGAAGAACTCTCCTTCTGATGGCAGAAATGCTCTTCTACCAGAACACTCTTCTCCCATCTAATTCCAGAAATTTCAACAGAATGATCTCCTTGGTAAAGTCTGCTAGCCAGAGAGATGAAAAAGGGGTGTAAAAGGGTCAGGCTTAAAATGGGGTATGAATGGGTCAGAGCTAAACTGTGCCAGATTCATACCTGCTATACGCCCAGGGGCACATCTTTAATTCTAAAACAATGTTGGTCCAGAAAGATAGTAGTCCTAAATAATGCCCTAGGCTGGTAGAAATTGGAATTTGGTACAGTTTCAGTTGGTTCAGCTGGCCCTTGGCCATTTATTACAGTTAGTATTATGTTCAAACGCATTTTAGTTGGCATGGGCTTTTGTGGACTTCATCCCATTCCATCAAAGACATGGCATGCAGCCTTATTTGGTAGATCAAATGTATGCATACCAATGAATCAAGAAGTGAAATGACATTTTGCAGAGGCATGGTGCACACACCTTTCCTTTTACATTGTGCTCTGGCAAAATGGAGAAATGAATTAATTCTTTGGCAAAGATTATGCATGAATAAAACAATTGTTGTTTTTGTTGTGTGCCTTCAAGTCATTTTCAACTTATGGCAACCCTAAGGCAAACCTATTATGAACATCTGCTTTGCCCCTAAGACAGAAATCTTAGCTAAAGAGGCTGTTCCCAGAACAGGATGAAAAGAAGGTATTATTCTTTCTCACTTACTTAGGAATATAAGAAACATTTAACTTGGCCACCATCTAAATACCCTAAATGCTGCAGATCCCATCTGATTGGGGAGGCTAAGTACAGTCAGCTCTGGTTAGTCCTTCAATGTGAGACCACCAATGAATACCAGTTGCTGTAGAGTATATTTCAGAGGAAGGAACTGGCAAAACCGTGCCTGTGAAATTCATGGGGTCACCATAAGTCAACAGGTGGCTTAGGACATTTGTACAAAATGTTTTAAAGCCACAATTAATGTTGTAGAATACCATCTTTAAAAATACTTGTCACATAATGTTGTTGCTGCTGTGACTGTTATTTATTCTTTTTTTAAAAAAAATTAAATTGTATTAGCATAACTCTGGAATTTTGTTAAAAATAAAAAATCCCCATCAATGAAATGGATAGAGTGTAAGATAGGAAAGAGGGGCAAAGGAGGGATATGTGACTGCTGATGGCAAAAACAGCACTTTCATACAATAACTGAATGCTCCTAAACAGGTATATTTCCATTTCTTTTACTAATGCGATTGTGGCGAGATCAAGGCTTGTGTGATAATGTCTTTAACAGTGCAACACAAATAAACTTGCTTCTAAATAGAAGGTGATGCAGAGCAGAAGAAATGGTGAGCCCTGGTGCTGCAACTGGTAGGGAAAGAATAAGCTAATTAAGTAATTAGATAGACCCTCTAGAGAATCTTTGCAAATTACAGCAATAAATCAGTTAAACCTTGCAAAGTGTAGCAAGTTGCTGTTTTAGTAGCTGAGCTGGAAATTTCACATAGTTGTCTCTTCTGGCCTTGAGCTGAGTCCAACAGAACTAAGAATTTGCACTCTTATCTATCACCTGGAGATGACCCATGAAAACTGGAGACTTGAAGCCCTCAGATCTAACAGTGTTTGTTGTAAAGCATCTTAATTCCTGCACTGGGAGACAATCATAACCAAAATCTTTGAGTATTAATGGTAAAGGGTGATCTATGCAAGGGATGGTATTGATTGAGTTAGAGAGGGAGAGATGCAGTCAAACCAAATATATTTACCTTGTTTCAGTCCTTGAGAAACCAGAAATTGGATAAAGTTTTTTAAAATAAATAAGTAAATAAATACATGGGGATCTGTAAAGCAGTTTTCACAAGTATCAAAGAATATATCTACACTTACACCGTTATAGTAGCTTAATACCACGTAAATTATCATGGGCTTATTATATGAAATCTTAGGATTTGTAGTTTGGTGGAGTTATTAAGAATTCCCAAAATACATATCCTAGAGACACTATCCACAGAGCCAAATGTGAACAAATGATATCATTCCCTGATATCTGCCCGAGTGCAGTGGATTATGTAATTGATAGAGCCAGATACCTCTCAGATTCTCCTCCTCACTCCAGAATGGCTGCCAGGAGGGTTACAGTAGCTAAATGGTGAATCTGATAGTGGAGTTTAGTGATTGAAGAGAGTGGAAGAGAATACCCATTTCTGCAAAAGAAAAAACAACAACAACAACACCAAAATACGATATAGCAAGCTTAAGGTGGACTGATCTGTGCATATGTCACTAACAACATGCCAGCCATAAAGTGTGAAGTTCCAGGAAACATCATTTTTTAGGTTTTTTTAGATACTGTGACTTACTATCAATTTCAGCAAAGCATGTCTAGTGGCTTGGATTAGTTGTGATCCCCAAGGCTTCTTATTTATGGCCAAAGTTCTTTCAGGACTTTAGCTTTTGTCTACAAAAGGTGATCCCTCCATCCCTTGTTCATATTTGTGATCATGTTGCCACTTTGTTTGAGAGACCATAATCTACAGGCGCTAGAGAAAGCAATTCACAGGAAAATGCTTGAAGGAAACTGCATGTAGAAGGGGTTCAATGACAAGTCCCTTCAGAGTATGAAATAAATACAACTCCATTATGTTAGAGATCCAGATGTCTTGACTTTTAGGTGCCAGTTTCTTTTTTTAAATCTATTGGTACAATTCTCCAAGGATAAAGAAATGTTTCATGTTGGTGATGCTTTTATATATTTTACTGTTACATGTGGAAAAAAACTCTTCCCAGCTCAGGATTCAAGGCAGCTTGCAGCAGTTAAAAGAACCATAGTTAAAAATCTACCTCTGATAAAATGTATTTAAATTATCAGTAACATTAAAACCAGTTAAAAACATAATCATCAAAGGGAAAGCAATAAATAACAATACAGCACATTATGCAAGGCCCATTCCCTTTGAGCAATCCAGCCTCAAAGGCTAGCTGAAAGAGAAGAGTCTTCACTTGCTTGCAGAAAGACAGCAGAGAGGACATCAGTTTGCCCTCTCTAGGAAGGGATTTCCAAGTTGCATACTTTGACTCGACTTTAACTGCCATGGCTCAATGATACGGAATTCTAGGATTTGTAGCTTGTGAGATATTTAGCCTTCTCTCACTCAGAACTCTGGTGCCCCAACAGACTACAAATCCTAGGATTCCATAGGATGGAGCCATGACAATAAAAATGGTGCCAAACTGCATTATCATATGTACTCGGCCATAAGTCGCCCTCATGTATAAGTTGAGGGCACTTTTTGGGCCAAAGTTATGGATTTTGATATGACCCTTGGAAAAGTCAAGGGTAAAGCTTTGGGCCAATTTAGCAAAGAATCTGATGGATGAAGCAATACAATGCCTAAGAACTTATAAAATTCCAGCAGGTATAAATGTTTGTGCTCACGCTAAAGGCTGGATGGATGAGAGAGCAGAGGAGGAACAGTGCTTCCAGGACAGATTACCCTCTTGCATTTCACCAGGGAATGGCCCCTTTTCTTAATAAGATTTAAAGTACAGTACTTACTTTGATGGGCAGATAAGTCAATTCAGTTTTTTGGGGTCAATTTTGTAAGTAAAATGTATCAACTTATACATGAGTATATACAGTATTCTGCAGTGTAACAGCAGCCTCAAATCCTAGAAGCAGCCACTGATGTAACTGTGAAGGTGGTGGGACAGAGAGAAGTGCCACCTGGAAGACCTGAAAACGTAGGTATGCTCAGATGGAGATATATGGTCCTTCAGATAATGTTGACCTAAGCTGTATAAGTTATAACCAAACTTTGAATTGTGCCCAGAAATGGACCACCAGCCAGGGGGCTGTTGTGTGCTCCCTGTAGCCATCTTAACAATCTGGTTGCAGCTGTTTGGAACAACTGAAATTTCCACATACTGTTCAAAGTCAGCCTCACAAAGAGAGCATAATCCAAACATGAAGTAAACATGAAGTAAAATGTATACCCTCACTGTGCTGAACTCATGTGCATGTAATATCCAGGCCCCTTTCTCCCATATGCATCTGACGGAAGAGAATCTTGCCTACAAAAGAAACATGCTTTGCTGGTATAATCTAAAGGCTAACTGTGTAAGATCCATATGACAGTTTAGGAGGTTTCTAGGAAAGGTCAGTTTGCTTAAAAATTCAGACTGAGTGAAATTTTACCCTATTCCTAACTACTGTTGTTGTAGGCTGACCATATTTTCTTGAGACAAAAATGGGACATTGGAATGGGTAGAAAAGAATGGGGTTATGTCATATTCTGTATCCATGAAAAAGTAAGATGATAACAAAAGTTTTATTACATGAACATATTGAACTAACAATTATTCTCCAGTGACAGACTTCATATAAAAATTTAGGTAGATGTAAAGAAGGACCTTATTTCACCATAATCATACCATGAGGATTTCTCCAATGAACCAATCTTACACAGCAAATTACACCTTATCGTAAAACTTCTCATGCCCCATGACACATTTTTGACAACCACAATTTCAAACCATTTTCACAACATAACAGAGCATTTTTCTTGAAAATGAGACATTTATATTAAAACAACAGGATAGTCTGGAAATATGAAAAAAGGCATTGTCCCATTTAAAATGGTACATAGGGCCAGCCTTCTAGTCATTTCTGCCATATGGTAATGTGAAGGTGAATCTATCATGGAGTTTTCCTGCCAAGATTTGTTCTGAGATGGCTTGCCATTGCCTTCTTCTGAGGCTGAAACAGTGTAACTTTTTTTAAAATAATATTTTTATTAGTTTTAAAAAGAGTGTAACTTGGCTATGATCACTGAGCAGGTTTCCATGGCTGAGTGGGGATTTGAATGCTGCTCTTAGTTCAACACTCAAACCACTATACCACACCGTCTTTCTAAAGATCTGGGGAAATGGAAGAAGCACTTATGACATAATGGTAAAAACTCAGAAACTTTGCATATGGGGATTCTAATTTTTTTAGCTTGTATATTTAAAAATCTTATTGAGAAATTGTAAGGCAATTTCTGTTGTTTCTTTCTTTTCACCTCCCCTCCAATTTAAATTGTCTAAATATACAAGATTTTATTTTATAATCTGATACTGGATTCTAAAATGCTCATGGCTCTTTATCAAAGAAAGGAAGAAAGAGTGATTGAGATAGAGAGGGGGGGGGGACCAGTCCTTTCTTATAAAAGCAGCACACATTTTTTTCATAGGCAAGATTCTCTTTCATCAGATTCATGAAAGAAAAAGTGGTGGATACTACATACACATGAGTTCAGTGCAGAGGGGAATGTGTGCAATGTGTTTTACAAGGTGAGATTAAAAGATAAAGGAGCACTGCCTGAAAGCAAAGATAACATACTTGAATCACTCAACTTAGTATGATCTCCCGCTGTTGCCACTTGAACAGTAAGCTGAGGTTTTTTTAAAAAAAGTTATCTTTTAGTATTTTGTACAGTGTTTAGTTGATAGGTTTTAGACAGAGTATAAATAGCCACCAAGCTAATTGAAAAATTGTATTTAGAGTTGCCACCTCCAGAAATGAACAGTTCTGCTACCTAGGAATGTAGGTGTCTGGTGGCAAGAATCAGTTCCAGGCTGGAGCCAAATATGCAATTAATATGCTATTAATTTGCCTCTGTGTGTATACTTTTTGGATATAATGAACACTTTTTAAATTGCAAATTTGAATGCAGAGCCCATTGCAAAAGGAGTCTAATGATATGATCATATCAAAAATATAACCATTCCTTCCCTGTAGAAAGAATAAAATACCTGAGTGTGGTAATCAGAATTACTCCTTGTGTTTTTGGACTGTATATAATTGTATATTTGTTTGCTGTTGTTGTCTGCCTTCAAGTTTTCAGACTTGAATCTTGCCAATGAAAACTCACGATAGGGTGTCCTTAGGGTTGCCATATCATGAGGTTTTCTTGGCAAGATTTATTCAGAAGAGGTTTGCCAGTGCCTTCCTCTGAGACTCAGAGTGTGTGACTTGCCCAAGGTCACCCAGTGGGTTTCATGGCCAAACTGGAAATCAAACCTTGATCTCCAGAATTGTAATCCAACAGTCAAACCACTACACCACTTTTGTTTTATATAGTTATATATACTATTCAATATATAATTATATAATATATAATTATTTTCATTTATATTTTGCCTTTGTCCCAGCTCTGGAACTAAAGGCAGCTTACAATGTATTAAAAACAATATAGTTTAAAACTGTACAAAAACATCAATACAAAGTAGAAATTAAAATGTTATTTAAAAGATAATTACACTGCTTATAAAATTAAAACCATTAACATTCATTAGAAGACTATATAGAAGACTATGGGGCTGGACAGACGGGGGGAAAGGGGTAGACAGAGGCTGCCCTTTTATCCCCGGCATCATTGTTGTGGCAACCGCATGGCGCCGGCAATGGTGTGCTCCAAAGAGAAGCCATGAAATGTGGCTCCTTTCTGTGCCGCTGTCACGGTGCCATTAGTGCCCTGGAGCGGCGCGGTGATGTCTCTTGTGTGCTGCACCATTTAGAGATGGTATATGAAGCATGTCATTGTCCCACATGCCATCTAAATCTGTGTGTGCCCAAAATGGCACTGGGAGAGCGCGGAGCGTGGGGATGCTCTGCGTTCCCCAGGCCTAATTTCAGCCCCAGTCTGCTGCAAAGCAGCAGTCTGTACCGGGCCTTTATAACCACAAAACAGCACAGTGCACCATTGAAAGCTCATTCTGATTAGTTTTTAAAAGCCTCATTCTGATAGAGGAAGAGCAAGGAAGGAACCATCCCAGACTCCCTAGGAAGGGAGCTTCAAAGTCAGGGAGCAGCCACCAAGAAGGCCCTTTCCCTTGTTCACAACAAATGAAACTAAAAAGGTCATGGGAAAGAGAGAATGGCTCTTGAAGATCATAGAGATCTAATGGTTTCCAAACACAAATCAAGGAATGCTGAATGGGATTGATTATTTTCTGGTCAGCTGATAACCTGGTTTTGAGTGAGTTTGGCGCGTTACAGACAGCTGAAAAGCAGCACTCTGCACCCGCCCCTTTCCCTGCCGGATCGGGGCCTCAGCGGCCAGAGCGGCAGCCGCTGAGGCCCCGATCTGCCACTTTCCAGGCCGCAGGGAAGCGGCAAAAGGCCACTTACCCGAGGCCTGGAAAGGGGTGTCCTTGGGGCTTCATCTAAAGGCTGTGCCAGCGACACAAGACCAGGAAGGAGCTCCATTTCAGAGCTCCTTCCTCCGCTGACGAAAGGGCACACTAAGCGCCCTTGTGCGGCGCGACAGTGTCACGTCCGCGCTGCCTCGTTTGGAGGCAACGTGTTCGTGACACCATCATGGCGGCCCCCATGTAGATGGGGCGCCACCATCTTGTACATCCTCAGGACGTATTAGGCTTGGGAGCGTCAAGAAGTGACGCCCCTTTTTAAACCTAGGACATCCTGAGGACATCCCTTGTGCCTGTCTGTAACGCACCTAAGTTTCTCACATGAATACCTCTAATAAATCATGATTATTCATTTGATTACAAAAAGGTATCATAGGTGCATTACAGACCGCCATAAGGGACGTCCTCAGGACGTCCTAGGTTTAAAAAGGGGCATCCCTTCTTGATGCCCCCAAGCCTAATATGTCCTGAGGACGTACAAGATGGCGGCGCACCATCTACATGACGCCGTCCTGCCGCGCGAGGGCACTTAGTGTGCCCTTTCGTCGGCGGAGGAAGGAGCTCTGAAACAGAGCTCCTTCCTGGTCTTGTGTTGCTGGCGCAGCCTTTAGATGGCTGCGCCCAGCGACACAGAGGAGAAAGGGGCCAAGCGGCCCCTTTCTCCTCCTCCCCACCACCGCGGCGTGTCCTTGGGGCTTGAAGCACCAAGGACACCCCTTTCCAGGCCTTGGGGAAGTGGCCTTTTGCCGCTTCCCTGTGGCCTGGAAAGCGGCGGATCGGGGCCTCAGCAGCTGCCACTCTGGCCACTGAGGCCCCGATCCAGTGGGGAAAGGGGCGGGTGCAGGCTGCCACTTTTCGGTGGTCTGTAACCCATCATTCTAAGTACCACCATGCAAGGAGTAGATTAATTGGTCCATGTTGATGTATTTCTGGCTGATGTCAGATTTCCATGTCTATTCCATTCAGTTTCTCTACCAGCCTATGAAACAACATTCACCTTCATATATACAGATACAAACACATGCTGCATTTCTTTTCATGTGCATCTTTTCTATACATTCTCACCTGTAACTGTCCATACTATGCAGCTGCATGTGCAATTTTCCCCAATCTCTTCCTTTTCATTTATTAAATTAATCCCTTTTTACAGTGGCCAAGATCCAGATTAATGTCAGCAGATTGACATAACTTCTGATTGCCATTCTGAGGGGAAAATGGAGGGAAAAGAAGATATGTTGCTGTGCTGGAAGAAGGTGCAGACCATTTGGAGAATGGAGGCTGGGCTGAAAAATTGGCTCCTATACTCAGGAGTTGATTACAGCTCATATAATCCAAAGGACAACTGTATGAGATCTATGTATTAGCTTTGTTGTTGGTGGTGTTGTGTGCCTTCAAGTTGTTTCTGACTTATGATGATGCTAAGGCAAACCTATCATGGGATTTTCTTGGCAAGATTGTTCAGAGAAGGTTTGCCATTGCTTTATCTAAGGCTGAGAGTATGTGACTTGCCCAAGGTCAGCCAGTAGGTTTCATGGCCAAGCAGGGAATTGAACCTGGTTTCCATAGCTGTAGTCCATCACTAAAGCCATTATGCCACACTGTATTAGTTTAAGAAGTGTGAGTTGATTCAGTTTCCTTAAAAATATGCAGATCAAGTAAAATTATCTCTCATTCCTTACTAAGAACTTAGAGGAATGAAGGAGGAACTTATGACTGAGTGGGGAAACCTCTGGGTGAGGTTTTCCAATGATTTTCCATGTGAGCCTGTGGTTGTTGTTTGCCTTCAAGCCATTTCTGATTTGTGGCAGTCCTATCATGGAGTGTTGTGGGGCTGAGAGAGTGTAATTCACCCAAGGTCACCCAGTGAGATTCCATGGCTGAGCAGAGAATTGAACCTTGAAAACCAGTTGGAATCCAGCACTCAAACCACTACACCACACTGGCTAGCACACCTCATTTTCTCAACATCATTTTTGTCCAGTTTTCTGGTATTTTTGTTTTTGTTTTTGTTTTTTATATATATACCGCTATTCCAAAGAATAGTTGCTTTCCACCTATGAGAGCTCATGACATATTTGTAGGTCTTTAAGGTATCACAAGACACATCTTTGGATCAGCTACACAAATCAGGGATGCGCAAAACATTCCCTGTTCTTTTTGCAGATATTTCTCTGTTGCTGAGAAATCACACTGCATATTCAGGACATTTAAGAAAAGTGTCCATGTATTCATGCGGTTGCTTCCATTTTTACACCAGTAGTTTCTGAATTTTCTGTCCTGCCATACTGCTGAGCATCCCATTAAGTTGCTTATTAATGTGCTTTTGTTTATTGTTTTCCTATCAAAGCACTAACAGGCTTACTCTTGCTTTTCTGTGTCCCCCAGCTAAATGCTCAGCAGTTTGTTATTATTCAGAATAGCTCTCCTTCAAAATGCTAATCAGTCTGTTGTTGAAATGGTTCAACCCTTGTGCATCCTTTCTCTCTCTGTAAAATTGGCTTAATTGTATATCATCTTGACTAAGCAGTCTTTTCTTATTTTCCCTTTCTCCCTCTCTCTTGGTAATTGCTCATAAAGCTGTTGTTTTATTCAAACCCCTTCCCATTGCTGCATATATACAATTTTTGCTCCCAAATGCAAAAGTGTGTGTGTGTGTGTATTGTTGTTGCTTTAAAGTAACAAAGCTACCTGTCTGGATTTTTCAGGCAGCACTGAGTGATGTCGTGGTTTGAGTGCTGGTGTAGGATTCAACCAACATTCAAATCTCTACTAAGCCATGGAAACCTACTAGGTGATCTTGAGCAATTCACACTCTTTCACTCTCTAAGAGGGTGTCTGTGTGGGCCAAAAGGCCTGTGTTCCTCCTGGCTTTGTGTCATCCTGTTTGGATGACATAGGCCAAAACCCCAGAGCCAGGATCAGGCTGGATCCTGGCAGACCAGACATGGATCAGGTGGATTGGTCTGATCCCAAGGTAAAAGGGCCTTAATATGGGTCAAATAGACTCCTGGTTGCCATGGAGTTTTGTGGAAACTCCATGACAAACTCAGTTACATTAGATGGCTCTGCTTGATCATTACCGCTGGCAATGCCACTGCTGAGTAGACCTCCATTGCCGTGGGGTGCCTAGCCACTTGGGTGCAGCCAGGTGCCCTATTTCTGTATCAGACAGGTTGATGAATGGAGGTAAGAGTGCATGGTAATACCATGTCTGTGGTGTATGGATGGGCTGGCATGTAAACATCTACCCATCCCCATGCTAGCCTAGGAACTGATCTTAGTTACCCCCAGGCCAGGAAAGCACAGGCTGAGCCTATGATTTCCTGGCCTGTCTACTCAGGCCTCCAAAAAGGCAATGGCAGCTCTCCTCTGGATAACCCTGTGACAGGGTAATCATAAATATCAATCACATAATAACAACAGCAAAAACGAGTTTAAAAGACAAATGATTTCATCTAGTGGGTTTCATCTAGTGGGTTTATGAAAAATGGAAAGCACTAGCTGGTTTGCTACACTGTGTGTGTCTCTGTGTTGTGGGGCTTGAGATAGGAGAAGCGGCAACAGAGCAGTATCACTGCAATAGAGACAATGGAAAATCTATTGAGTACCGAGAATGCTAAACTAGATGGACCAATGTTCTAACTTGGTGTAAGGCAGTTTCCTATTTCCCTTTTAAAAATAGTACAACAATATTGTTCCAAAACACACTGCAGACATAATCCAGTTTGAAACCACTTTAACTGCCCTGGCTCAATGCTAGGGAATCCTGGGAATTGTAGCTTGTTGTGGCACCAGAGCTCTCTGAAAGAGACTTATTATTTATTATTATTATTAACCTTTATTTATGAAGCGCTGTAAATTTACACAGCGCTGTACATGCAATCCTTTTAGTTAGACGGTTCCCTGCCCTCAGGCTTACAATCTAAAAAGACATGACACAGAAGGAGAAGGGAGTGGTGACGGGAAAGGGTAAGAGGTCCAGCAGTTCCTCTCAACCTCTGAGGCCTGGACCAAGGCAGATGGACTGAAGGGAGGGCTTGGCTTCAAAATGGAAGGTTAATCATTATCCAGGGAAAATACATACTCACAAGTAGGATAATGCATATACAGTACATAGCAATACAGGAAATGGATTGATAAACAGCCAACAACAGAATATCAGATAGTAAGCGACAATTATGCGATGCCTGGGAAGGCTTCTCTGAATAGGATGGTTTTCAACTCCGTTTTGAAGCTGGTTAATGAAGTGATGGCTCTTGCTTGTGGAGGAAGAAGGTTCCAGGAGTGAGGGGCAGCAAGTGAAAAGGGGCGAATCCGGGATGGGGCAGAGGAAATCCTGGGCTGAGACAGGAACCCTTGATTACCAGAACGGAGGGCCCTGGTGGGAAGGTGAAGAGAAAGAAGGTCTGATAAGTAAGGAGGGGCCAGTCCATGGAGGGCTTTGAATGTCGACAGCAGGAGCTTATACTGAATGCGGAAAGGGAGGGGGAGCCAGTGAAGGGATGCCAACACAGGAGAGATGTGGTCAGAGCGGTGGGTGGAAGTGATAATGCGTGCAGCTGAATGCTGGACAGAGATTAAAGGACGGAGGTGAGAAAAAGGAAGCCCAGCCAGGAGGACATTACAGTAATCAAGTCGTGAGATTACTAGGGCATGGACCAGGATCTTGGCAGTAGAGGCGGAGAGATATGGTCGGATTTTGGCAATATTGTACAAAAAGAATCTACAAGCCTTGGCTGTGGTCTGGATCTGAGGGATACACGACAGAGAAGAGTCAAAGATAAAGCCAAGACTGCGGGCTTGCTGGACTGGTTGAATGGAAATGTTGTCCACAGAGTTTGAAACCACTTTAACTGCCCTGGCTCAATGCTAGGGAATCCTGGGAATTGTAGCTTGTTGTGGCACCAGAGCTCTCTGAAAGAGACGGCTAAATGTCTCACAAAACTATAGTTCCCAGAATTCCCTAGCATTGAGCCAGGACAGTTAAAATGGTCTCAAACTGGATTATTTATGCGGTGTGTTTTGGACCATTGTCTTGCCAAGAAACCACTGTTTGTCTTAGGGTCATTACAGGTCGGAAATGACTTGAAGGTACATAACAACAAGCAGCAGTTAAGTAAATAAAAGCAAGATTCTGTGGCAATTAGCACTTTACTGGGGAAAGCAAGCAGCATAGGAATGGATGGTCACTTACACTGTTTGCTAGATGAAGAATGGCTAGTCCACATGTTGGAAGACCTATATAAAGGTCCTCTGAGCTCTCATGAGACTTCATCCCAAGATCTCATGACATCCTGAGGTCTGGGAATCCTGGAGGCCACAAGTCCTGGCTGATCAGTTCTGGCTGATCAGTTGCACAGGGAATGTAGAATGTAGTTAGAGCTGAAGAGGAAGTTTGATGCAGTCAGCACCACCCACAGATCATGACTGAATGTGTGTTTTCTTTATGCCATTCAGGATTTTAGAGCACACCACTGTGTTATTTTTCCCCAGTCCACCTGTCAAACTCATGCCAAAATGGAGGAAATCCATTTCTTTGGCCCTATTCCCACTGGCTTATAAAGCAGATCCAGACGCGGATTATGGGGCATTGTTCCCATTTGAGCATGTATTTGATCCTCATTGCGCCGATATCGTTCCCATTGGAATTTTGGATCTGATCCCCATGTAATCGATTTTTCCTTGGAAAACCCGAATCAGTGATGGATAAACCGGATTAATTTGACTGCACATTTTTAGAGGTGTTTCCTGGACCTCCCGTGTCTGATTCGGAGCAAACAAATGGGAATGAAAGGGTGTCTGATTCAGGAACTTGGGGATGGGAGGAGCAGTGCTCAAGGGGCTGGCCTGGGAGTGTCACCCACTTTGTTCTCTTTCCTGCATTACCAGTGCCATTTCCCCACCATCTGCATAGCTTTTTCCCCAGTGGAGTGGGAAGCAGGGTAAGGCGATCACGTGTGTAGAAACATGTATTTTAAAAAAATTAAGTTTTCAATCGCTTAAGTGCTCTGTCGGGTGTCCAAACATAGCAAATTGCCACATTGATCTTTAAAAACGGTAAACACATTACGCCCCCTGCAACCTCCCCTCTGTTCCACATTCATAGACCGATGTGTAAGGAGACTCATTAGACACCATTTTTAACTTTTATTTTTTATTTTTTCCCCTCTGCCTGTGTGCCTGAGCAGCAGATTGGCTTTGCATTAAATGCCTGCGTGATCACCCCCCCCCCCCAGACAGCCGAGGGAGCGATGGGGGAGGCAAAGGGACTTGGGGGCATAGAGGCTCCCTCTCCTTTCCCCAGAGGGACTGGGAAGACATAGGACAGCCTGGGAAGCAAAGGGACCTGGGGGGAATAGAGGCTCTCTTTCCTCTTTCCCAGAGGGAAAAAGCACCTAAGCAATTGATTGGCTGTGCCATCAAGTGCTTAGGCGCTTGATTGGCAGCTGCTTTTTTTTTTTTTAAAAAAGAGGTTTCGGAAGGGCAATGGGAAAAGGGAGCAAAAAAGTCCGCATCAAATTACAACCAAAAAAATTTCAATGGGAATGAGAATATGGGTAAAAAACCCCCAAGTCCGTTTGCACCCTTTTGTAATGGGAACGAGGGACCAGATTCGAATATGACTCGGGGAAAAAATCCGAGTCAGAATCGCAACAATGTAAGCCACTTCTTTTGCCCAGTGGGAATGGGGGCTTTGTGTCTACATCTTTTCAAATGGTGAATTCACAAAGCAATCAAATATAAAATAAGGTACATCTTAAATGGAGGATCTGACAGAATTGTGAAAAGCAAAGCTTGGTGACCCCTTGGTCCCACATCAGGTAGATCATTTCAGTTTCATGATAGAAGTAAACCTGACTAAGCTTCTGAAATGACAGACTTCAGTGCTAATTACATTTACTAAGCAGTAAGTTTCACTTAACTTAATAAGATGTTCCTCTGGGTGAATACACTGAATTTGCACAGCTCATGTAAGCCTCCTAACAAGCCATTGAAAAGCTTATCCTAGGAGAAAAAGAGAACTTGTGCCTATTTATTATTGTTTGGTAATATTCAATATATCTTTATTGAATAAGTCTCCAGATCATTCAAAGAATACAAGATAAAAGGAAAAAAACATAGTTAAAACTTACATAAAAAGAAATTTCTATTTAAAAAACCATACATATTGTTTCATTTTAAAAATTCATTCTTACCACACTTTTCTATGAAGTTCATCTCCAAAGCAGGCTGTAGAAGGACGTATGTGTGTGTCTCTGTGTTGTGAGGCTTGAAATAAGAGAAGCGGCAACAGAGCAGTATCATTGTAACGCATGCAATGGTAAATCTACTGAGTACTGAGAATACTAAACTAGATGGACCAATGTTCTAACTTGGTATAAAGCAGTTTCCTATTTCCCTTTTAAAAAATAGTACAACAATATTATTATTATTATTAAGCTTTATTTATAAAGCGCTGTAAATTTACAAAGCGATGTACATACAATCTTTTTAATTGGACAATTCCCTGCCCTCGGGCTTACAATCTAAAAGACACGACACAGAAGGAGAAGGGAAACATGGAGGGGGCCTCTCTAGTGGGATAATACATATAAAATACATAGCAATACAGGAAGTGATTCAATAAAATAGACAACAAAAGAACATCAAATAGCCAGTGACAATTACGCAATGCCTGGGAACGCTTCTCTGAACAGGATGGTCTTCAGCTCCGTTTTGAAGCTGGTGAAAGAAGAGATGGCTCTTGTTTGCGGGGGAAGAAGGTTCCAGGAGTGAGGGGCAGCGAGTGAAATTTAACAAAACAGTAGGGTTGGCTCAAAGCATAAGGTCAGGATCTGAAGCATCGAATAACCCCCCAGTTATTCGATAAGCAGCTTGTCTGGTGACCGCCAGACATTGGGATGACCTAGGGGCTAAGGAATGCCAACTAGCAGCCCAAACACCAGGCGCTCTCTAATTCTCTAAGCCCCTAGTCACCGGGAGGCATATCCATGCAGTGGCCCCCACAATGGCCACAACGCATGCCCTGCTCGCCCCTGGGTCCCTATTGACTCCCAAACTCCATAGCCCTGGTATCCAACCAACCAGATCCTGGCCTATCCTGGCCACAAAGGCTGTTCACAGAACGCCACCGCCAACCCTACAACGGGACATAATGTCCAGCACAAGTGTCCAAGTGCAGACTAACATAGCCAGCGAAGGCCTAGGACTTGCATCTACCCAGATTTTTGATAGAATCAACAGCCAGGCCAACTTGAGAAGCAGAAGTGGCAGCACCAATACGAAATGAGTGACCTCCAAATTCGGCTGGCGGAAGACCCAAGCGCTTAAAGGCCAAGCGCAACACAGAAATGAACTGGTAACGAGTTAGAGGCATCCCATCAGCATAAACAAAAAGATAAGCATCAGAACTGGGACATAATAACCAGTATTTACCCAGGGCTTTTACTGTAGAAATTGAGGACCCGTTAAGCCTCCTGAGCACAATAGTTTCACCTTGGCCAAGTTGATCGCACTTGGACCTGCGAATAAACAAGGTAACAGCAATGGCTCACTTGTAAACCTTGAAAGTGGAAGGAGCAAGAGATGCTATGACTCCTTGAATTATTACAGGCAACCAACATCCCAGAGGAATTCTGGGAAAGGGGTCGGATACAGATCTGCCTTGGGAGCCAGCTGGCGAAACCTGTCCTCCTGAAAATGAGGCCCCATTCATACTGGCCTAAAAGACATGGAGGGAACTGGGATGATCCGGATGCCCCTCCCCCGAATCGCTCCGTTAGCAAGTGCCCACTACAAATTGAAATCGAATGCATTTTGACAGAAATCGAATGCATTCTGTAGTCTGCTGGCGAGGTGGCCGCTGCCAATCAAGCTATCGTCATGGTGACGTTTGCAGGGCATCGGGGGAAGTGTCCTCCCTTTTTAAAGAGCCAGGCACAGGGGTTTCAGCAGCTGAAGCAGGGAGAGAGATGCCTCTTTCTCTCTCTCTCTTTTTTATAAACTTGTGGGCTTTTGGGTCAGATCTGCCCCTGTCCCAGGCAGAGGATGGGATTGCCATGCTTTTTTTTTTTTTGCTTTTAAAAGCAACATTAGCTTTCCCTTTGCTTCCCTTGCTGTATCTGCTCAAGAAGACAAATCATTCGCATATTTGCTCAAAAAAAAATTGTTAAAAATGTAACATTGATTGTTTGCAACATTTGTAGCTTCTCCCTCTGCAGAAAGCAAGGAGATCCAAGGATATCCAAGTGCAAGCCTAGCTCCATCTGCCTCTGGAATATAAACCATGCGCATGTTCGCTCAAAAAAAATTGTTAAAAATGTAACATTGTTTGCAACATTCTGGAATATAAACAATGCGCATGTTCGCTCAAAAAAAATTGTTTGAATTTGAAAGGGGAGGGTTTGCCTGACATGAGCTCCGTTCATGACCTGATTTTTTCCTCCTGCAAGGGAAGGAATGCCCAGCGACAGAGGGCTTTGGGCAGGGGATGCAGGGAAAAGAGGCTCCTAAAGAATGCCTTCCCTTGCTCCCTTCTTCCCAGGGCTCTTTCCTCCTCCCCCTCCCCTCCGATGAGGGGAGGAAATGCCTTGCCCTTTGCCCACCCTCTGACCTAAAATCCCTCCCTCAATTTGCCTCGATCGTGATCGAGGCCAAGTTCTCATTCCCAGGACCCGGGGTTTTTAAAAAGAAACGGTATTTGCGCCGATTTCAAAAGACCCGCGCTAGGGGCCATTTAACACGGAACGGGTGTGCAAGCCCCGGATTCGCTTGTGTGAGATTCGGGGTGAGTAGGAACTTCACGTGATTGAATCGGTTTCAGAACCGATTTTTTTTGTAATGTGAATGGGCCCTGAGAGAAGGCATTTGCAACAGTATTTTGTAAACCAGGAATAAAATGAGCTGTGAAGGTAATATTTGTTTAATAATATTACCTTCACAGCTCATTTTATTCCTGGTTCAGGAATAGCACAGAACAAGCTTTCTTACCAAGGACATGACCCTGACAGACTTCGAAGACTGGCTGTTAACTACAGAGATCACTGCTTGGTTATCGCACCAAAAGCAAACTTTTTTGTTTGCAAACTCACCACACCAAATGTGAACAGCAGCAACAATGGGGAATAACTCCAGAAAGGTCATGTCTCTCAACATATCATTTTCACACCAGGATGAAGGCCACTTCTGGGCACACCAGTGGCCTTGGAAATAAATCCCGAACCCCACATTCCCAGCTGCATCGGAATGAACTTGAAGGTTGTCCTGGAGAACCCAAGACTGTTGCCAAATAGCAACATCATTAAAATCTCTAAGGAAAAGAAGCCATACATTAAGGTCATCTTTCATGGCTCTAGTGAAACGAATATGGTGGTAAGGCAAACGAGGACCAGACATGGACTTAGCCAGCCTGGCGCAGAAGGCACAACCTGGCAAAATAACTTTGCACGCAAAATTAAGATGTCCCAGCAAAGATTGAACCTGCTTGAGGGTGGCCTTATGGGCATGTAAAGCTTCCCGAATCAAGGACTTAAGAGCAGACAACTTGTCGGTGGGCCTACATGATAGGCCAGCCACAGAATCTAATCGTATGCCCAGATAAGTAAGTGATGTGGTCGGCCCTTCTGTCTTGTCAGTAGCCAAAGGGACACCTATTTCGTTTGCTAGGGAAGAAAACAATGTGAGGAGTCTGGAGCATTCGTCCAAATAGGCACGGCCTACAAAAAGAAAATCGTCAAGATAATAATAAATAAAATAAAATAAAAAATTTATTTCTATACCGCCCTTCTAAATAATCAGGGCGGTGTACAACATTATAAAATACATACATATACAATACATTAAAAACAAATACATTAAAACATTCTAGCCAGCTTGCCACTGCTGACCGGGGGGGGGGGGGGGGGCAAAGGGGGGCCTGTATCAGGGAATGCTGATTTAAACAAGAACGTCTTCAGCCCCTTTTTGAATTGGGCCAGGGAGGTGGCCGAGCGGAGCTCAATGGGCAGAGAATTCCAGAGGGTCGAGGCCGAGATGGTAAAAGTCCTCCTCGATATGGAGGCTAGTCTGGCTCCTGGGACCCTCAATAGGTGCTGCCCCGATGTTCTGAGAGTGCGGGGCGGATTGTATGGGGAGAGGATACCTCAAGGTATCCTGGGCCCAAGCCATTTAGGGCTTTATAGGTGATAACCAACACCTTGTATTGTGCCCGGAAGCGAATAGGCAGCCAGTGCAAATCTTTCAGCACTGGTGTTATGTGGCTGGCTCTGGGTATGCCAGTAACCAACCTGGCTGCCATATTCTGCACTAATTGTAGCTTCCGGGTATGGTACAAGGGTTGCCCCATGTAGAGCGCATTGCAGAAGTCCAAACGAGAGGTTACCAGAGTATGTCCTACCGTTTCAAGGTCCCTCTGGTCCAGGTAGGGACGCAGCTGGCGAATCAACCGAAGCTGATAACAGGTGCTCCTGACCGTCGCATCCACCTGAGATGTAAGGTGGAGTGACGAATCAAGGAGCACCCCCAAACTGCGTACCGAGTCCTTCACAGGAAGCGTGATCCCGTTCAGGACAGGTGGAACCACTGCCATCCCCGGGCCGGGGGGAACCTATCACGAGTACCTCCGTTTTCTCTGGATTCAGACTGAGTCGGTTTTCCCTCATCCAGCCCATTACCGACTCCAGACAGGCCACGAGAGGAGAGATGCCATCCCCAGTCACTGCATCAGTCGGAGACATAGAGAAGACTATTTGGGTGTCATCAGCGTACTGATAACCCCGCGCCCCATGTCTCCGGATGATCTCTCCCAGCGGTTTCATGTAAATGTTGAAAAGCATGGGAGACAGAATGGCTCCTTGAGGGACCCCAGATGTAAGGGCCCTCTTATCGGAGCACACGTCTCCCAGCTGCACCATCTGGAACCTCCCAGAGAGGTAGGATCGGAACCACTGGAGCGCAGTGCCCCTGATTCCCACTTCTGCCAGGCGCTCCAGAAGGATACCATGGTCTATGGTATCGAAAGCCGCTGAGATGTCCAAGAGTACCAACAGGGACACGCTTCCCCTGTTGATGCCCAGACGGAGATCATCGACCAAGGCAACCATGACCGTCTCAACCCCATAGCCCGCCCGAAAACCGGTTTGAAATGGGTCCAGATAATCCGTTTCATCCAAGATCGATTGAAGCTGGATTGCAACCGCCCTCTCGATCACCTTCCCTAAAAATGGCAGTAGCGAGACTGGCCGGTAATTATTATGCATCACGGGGTCAAGGGAGGGCTTTTTTAGCACCGGTTTTACTATGGCCAATTTTAAGCTGGATGGAAATTGCCCATCCCTCAAAGATGTATTTATAATCTGGTGTAACAATGAAGTTACCACCGGTCCCCCCTGAGCCGCTAGCCATGAGGGACAGGGATCGAAAGAGCAGGTTGTCTTCCGAACGCTTCTAAGGATCTTGTCCACATCATCGGTACTGACCGACTCAAACTGAACTAGTTTAATGGAGTCCACGGAGGCTCTGGACGTCTCTACTCTGGGTTCTGCCCTAATGCTGGCGTTAAGACCTTCGCTTATCTGAGAGGTTTTATCCGCGAAGAAGTTGTTAAATTGGTCACAGCAGGCCTTAGAAGGTTCAAGGATCTGGTTCGGGGCAGGAGGGAGCTGAGTTAGCTCCCTGACTACCCTGAACAACTCTGCTGGACGCGACTCCGCGGATGAAACACGAGCACCATAGAACGAGTTCTTAGCTGCTCGTATCGCCTCTCCATAGTCCTCCAAAAGGCGGTCTAGGAGAGCCTTGTTGGCTAAGCGTAGGTGTTTCCGCCAGCGATGCTCTAGCCGTCGCAGAACCCGCTTCCTTGCCCGGAGATCTTCCGTATACCAGGGCTTTCATTTGGAGGCCTGAGAGGGCGCTTGGGAGCGATACTGTGTATAGCCCTGGAAAGACCGGTATCCCAGATACCAGTCAGGGCATCAACAGAGTTGCCGTCATTTCCAACCATGTGTCCCTCTAAGGCTTCCTGGAACCTTTTGGGTTCCATCAGCCTTCGAGGGTGAACCATTCTAATAGGTTCACCACCCCCGGGGGGGATCTGGGTTGAAGCCTTGATATTTGCCTCCACCAGGAAGTGATCCATCCATGACAGGGCGGAAATATTAGTTATTTCCGCCCACGGATTTTCCGCATCCGTACAAAAGACCAAATCAAGTGTATTACCCGAGACCAATTGGGACAGGCCCATGGAAGTCATGGTATCCATGAATTCTCGAGCCACACCGGGTGGAATATAGTTGGCCGCGAAGGGGATGTTGAAATCACTCAGGACAAGTAGCCTGGGTGTTTCCAGCAGCAGCTCCGCGACCAGCTGTGTCAGCTCGTTAAGGGAGTCTGTTAGCGCACGGGGTGGCCGATACACCAACAAAATCCCAACTGTCCCTGGCCTTCAGGGTCAAGTAAATACACTCGATAAAGGAAGTTTGATGGATGTGGTTCCTGGGGAGGGCCCCCCCCCCCCCGCCCACCTAACCTGGACTGGTCGTTCACTGAAAACCCGGCAGGGAGGGCCTACGCCCACACAGCATCTCCCTCAGGCCCGAGCCAGGTTTCACTAATGCAAGCCAGGTCACAACTACTATCCTCCAACAGATCGTGGATGATGTGGGTCTTGTTGTTAATAGACCTGGCATTGCACAGGAGCAGAGACAGGGTTTGTGGCACAGTTGGAGTGACCCTCAGGACCTCTTGGTTAGGAGGGGGACAGGAAGGAGAGATAGATATTAAGCATCGATCTCGCCTTCCTCTGTAACGCAAGTCCAATGAGTGACCAGTGGAGAAGAAGCTCGTCTCTTCAACTCCCATTCCAGAACAGTGCTGAAGGTTTCAAAGGCCGAGCAGCTGATGGAGCAGCCCACAGGCATAGCCTTATCAAAGTACCAGTTGTCAGCAAACTTGAAACCTAAAAGGGGGAAATCTGCAGGATGAACAGATAACAAACAAAAAGCAGATTGAATGTCGCATTTTGCCACAAGTGCACCCTTATCGCAAGCCTTAACAATGCGAACCACATGATCAAATGACGCATAACGGACTGTACATAATTCAGGGGGGATGGCGTCATTGACTGAAGACCCCGGAGGGTGAGATAAATGGTGAATAATCTTGAATTCACCCAGTGCCTTCTTAGGGACTACACCTAGAGGTGAAACATGGACATTAGCAAAGGGAGGGGAAGGAAAAGGACCTTCAACACGACCTGCATCAATCTCCTTAGCAATCTTAGCTCGAAGAAGGGCGGTATACAAATAAAATTTTATTATTATTATTATTAATCTCCTGCTGCTCCCTGACAGATTTTAAATTGCGAGGGTTGGAATGTAAAGGGAAGGAAACAACAGGGATGCAGAAACCAAAAGAAAAACCATCAGCCAAGACAGAAGCTGCCTCCTTATTGGGATAGGCTGAGAAGGGGGATAAGGGCATCAGGCCTGACAGGAGTGCGAACCAAGGGAAAGGAGGAAGGAGATGTACTAACAGCATTATTTGGGGGCCCCTGGCACCCCGGCATCAGAGGACAAACCCTCCTTTCTACCGGCTGCTGCTTGGGCAGGGCGCCCCGAACGAAAGGGCTGGGCAGGAAGGTTGCCACACGAACAAGAAAACTTAGGGTGGGCACCCTTACAAATGTCACATGAATGGTCATATTTGCATTGCTGGCGTGTGCATCTGCCAGCATTGAAATCCTAGCAAGAATAACGGTGAAATTCCTTCTTAGCAGGCCCCTTTTGAAGGCCTTTTGGCTTAGCCAGAGTACCAACTTCCAGCAGCCAAATCATTATGCAGCAAATCCCAACGTTCACGTGAGTTCTGCGAGGCATGCTGATGGAAGGCAGCGTCATAGGCGATAGCAGCAGAGTCCCCTGCAAAAGACCTGGCGTGCAACACATTTAACAAGTGACAATCTAAATGCCAGGACCTTTCAGGAAAGGCCATAGAAACCACCGCCCTGAAAATAGTGAAATCCTCTAGCCAATTGGCAAAGGTATGTTCAGCAGGTGAAATCTTGGGCTCCTTCTTGGCCTTTTTGGTAGAGGTGACAGCTACCGCCTCTTGTCCTTTAGGTTGCAAAAGGGAAAAAATGTCTACATAACACCCTCTCAGGATGAGCTTCCTAACTTTCTTGGATAGGTGAGAACCAGGTGGTCGCTCACCGGGTGCACAAATAGGGAAATCAGCAACTTGGGGGTCGACCCAAACGCCTTGGAGACCGGGACGCCATGACCAGCGTTTTATGGCCCACTTAGGAAGGCCAGGAACCAAGGCATGGTCGACCCAAAACCCATCCCTCTTGCAAGGAACATCAGAAGGTGCACCACCTGTATCAGCAAGCTGTGATGCACCTCCAAGGTGAGCATGCTGATGCCTCTTTTTTGCCCTGTGCTTCTTCTTCCTCTTCTTGTGCCTTTCAGATGAAGAGGTGCCGCCGATAGAGTCGTCCTCATCCGATGTAGATGAAGAAGAGGAGCTTGAACTGCTGCTGCTGCTGGAAGTGCTCAACACCAAGGTCCTCACTGGCTGGGAAGACGGAACCATAGACGAAGAAGAAGAGGCAGGCTGTGCAGTCGAAGTCACTTGTTGGATCAGGTCAGCTATCGAGCGGGACAGACTGGCAGCCACTTTAGGTGACAGACCACAAGGCATCGAAGGCAGCTCCAAGGACGGCTCAGGGTTAGCAGAAGCAGTTGAAGGTCTCGCAGCAACAGAGGTACCAGCTGTCACCGATGAACTGGGAACCCAAGATGGATTAGACCAGGACTTCCTGGGAGCACCAGATTGGCCCCTTGTAGACGGGTGTGCAGGTGCAGGAGGTGCGGGAGGCTTTGGAGGCATAATGGAGCAGGAAAAATAGAAAAGAAAAACTTAAAAGGTGCCAAGCCCTGCCCTGCACTGCCAAAAAGGCAAGAGAAAAACACAAGGAGCCAAGCAGCCAAAGGGGGGAGGGAGGCTAGGAGGCAATGAAACAAAAGGAAAATGGCCCCAGGAAAAGACATAGAGTCCCAGCACCCTCCCAAAAACTCCTGCTAAGGTATAACTGGGGAGGAGAGAGGAGGGAGGGGGGTAGGCCGGGAGGCTTCTGCCGAACCAAGCCTCTACCTAGGCCTAGAGTCCCCCAACAAAAAATGGTGGGCGCGACAGCGGGGCAAGAGATGCTGAGCAGGTAGGGCTGGTAAGGAGCCCCAAGCTCAGTGCACCCCCATGCACGCCGCCGCACCTGACCTGTGCCACCGAGCGCCGCCGCTGAGGGACTCGTCCCTACAGGGAGGGGGGAGAAGCCCCTGGCACCGGCCTCCCTGAGAACTCAGCTCTGCATGGCAGCAGAGCTGAGCATAAAATGACTGTGGAGCCAGGCCGCATGGCCAATATATAGGCCATGGCTCCACCCCCTCACCTGATGGCGAGGCTCCTCCTCCAAGGCAGCTCCACCAATGAGCTGCCTTGGAGGACCGGAGTCTCACCATCGAGACTTCCTCCGCCCATACCAGAGCGGCGCGGGCAGAAGGGGAGGTCCCTTCCCCCCAGCACCACCAATCAGGGTGGAGGGCAGCCCCAACCCAGAAGTTGGGGCCTGGGAGCTGCGCTGGCTCCCGTCAGCAAAGCGGTCAGCCCAGCGAGGCGGGCAGCCGCATTTTCTAGATCATTTTTGTTTAGAAAATGTGTAGAATGAATTCATGTTTAAGTACAGTACTTAAAATGAAGACATTTACAGTCCCTGATGCAGTCAGTTGTTGCACAACTCTTATTTGTGCCTTCAAGTAGTTTCTGAGTTATGATGACCCTAAGGCAAACCTATCATGGGGTTTTCTTGGCAAGATTTGTTCAGGGAGGTTTGCCATCGCCTTCTTCTGAGGCTGAGAGCATATTACTTGTCAAAGATTACCCAATGGGTTTCCAGGAGCAGAGATGAGGAGTTTTTATCACTAGGAATGTTCTTTTCACATTCAGCCCAGATTTACTCCCTTGCAGTTTCTATCCATCAGTCTTTCACTCTAGAACAAGAGGAGACATCAACTGTGTCTTCTACATAATAGGCTTCCAAATACTTAATCATGTCTATTGTATCTCCCACAGTGTTCTTTCTCCAGGCTCTTCAGATAGTTCCTCACAGAAATTGGTTTCCAGATTCTGCAGAATCCCAGTCATCATGTATAAAGGAAAATGTATGCATATTTTAAATAAAGTCAGTAATGGGACTTACAGTGCTTCTGCAATCTGGATATATGAACAGATTTCCTGGTATGATGCTGTATCCCATGTTAAGAAAAAGGAGTGTCTTCCCCAGCCAGCTCAGAGGATCTAGTTATACTAACATACATTTTCTGGCATCAAATAAACAACTGAATACAGAAACAAGATTAAGGAGACCTGAATGCTGAATAAAATCCCAGAGACAATGTTTTATTTAATAGAGTTTTGAGTGCCCCAAAATGACCATGACACATCCCAAGTCTTGCTGAAATTCCATCTTTTAGAAACTTGGAAAATAAGAGGTTGCCTTGAGCAAGGGCTTTTGTTCAGAATATAAGGTTAACCAAGACAAAATAGAGGTCAGAGTAATGGCCTCACACTTAATGACAGAAGCTTTCAATCCTACCAAAAACCTTTCAGACAAGAAATTAATAGCTGTAGGAACAATGCATTGGGAAGAATGTTAAACTTTGGAGGTGAAAGCAAATCCATTCTTTTAAATGTCTGTTTTTGACCCAAAGCTAGTGAAAGTGAGGATTTTGTAGCAGAGGTTGCAGACTGATTATTTGTGAAAGGCTTGAATTAGATTTTTAAGAAGCCTATCTGAGATTAATAGGATTGCCAACCAGAAAATATATTTCTGGACAAACCACAGGGGGGAAAATGCCTACTTGGATAATCAATATTGGAGTCTGAAAAAGCAACAGATTTTGGATCTGGGGTGAACAGTGTCCCAGCAACCACCAAAAATGACTCCCAAACCTACTAGGGACTCTATATCTAGTAGCCACTGGCATTCAGTTGTGATCACTGCCAAATAAAGGTCCTGGAGCCACTCTAGAAAGTTTATTAGTAGCAAAGCCTTACACATTTCAGCCTATTTGGTCTTTTGAAGATTCTTAATTCAGAATAAAACCTCAAAGATTTTGGAAGCACAAACTCCTTACCAAATGAAATGCATAACTAGTACATGATTTATGATCACACATAGGTAAAAGCCATACTCTCCAACTGCTCCTATTTGGCAGGACAGTCCCAATTAATCCTTGGTCATGCCACTTACTCTGTCTCATAACTTGTCCCAGTTTTTCTCTCCTCATCTCACTTCCCTCTTTTGTCCTCAGCTTACTTCAGTTGCTGCAAACTTTGTTGAAAGTGCAAAAAGTAGTTTGCACTCAATTAACTTGGAGGGAGAGGAGAGGAGAGGAGAGGAGGGAGCAGAATCTTGTTCTTCCCAATAGTCTCGGGCAAAGGCTGCAGCTTCTCCTACCTTTTACCACATACCTTTTGTCATTTTAACCACAAAGATGTTGCTTGGCCACAGTGTCCCAATTTTCATCTGTGAAATATTAGAGGGTTATGCAAAACCTGTCAGGCTTTTCTACTATTAAAACACAATCTTCTGGGCATCTTGAGATTTGTTTCTTTGGTGGCTTCAAAAATCAATGATTTGCAGCTGCTTTGTATGGTTCAGGAGAGTAACAGAATAGCCTCCTACACTGTGGAACATTTTCTTGCACATCACTGAATGCATTGCTCCTTTTCAGATGGTGCATTGCTGTTGTTGTTGTTGTTGTTGTTGTTGTTATGTGCCCTGAAGTCATTTCTGAGTTAAGGTGACCCTAAGGTGAAAATATCAAGAGGTTTTCTTGGCAAGATTTATTCAGAGAGTTTTTTGCTATTGCCTTCCTCTGAGTCTGTGAGAGTGTGACTTGCCCAAGGTCACCCAGTGGACTTCGATGGCCAAGCAGGGGAATGAATCCTGGTCTCCAGGGTTCTAATTCAACACCCAAACCACTATAATATCCTGGCTTTCCCAGAAGGTGGATGCAGGACAGGAAAAAGATCTCTGGATGGGGTCACACTGCCCCTGAAGGACTCTGTCTGCAGCTTGGGAGTGCTCCTGGACTTGTCGCTTCAACTGACGGCTCAGGTGGATGTGACAGTCAGGAGCACTTGCTATCAGCTTCGGCTGATACGCCAGCTGCGCCCCTTCCTGAAGCTGGGAGACCTTGAAACAGTAGTACATGCACTGGTAACATGTCGACTTGACTTTTCCAATGCTCTCTACATGGGTCTACCCTCATGCCAAGTTTAGAAACTTCAATTGGTACAAAATATGGCAGCCAGACTAGTCATGGGCACATCCAGAACTATCTATATAACACCGGTTCTAAAATCTCTCTATTGGCTGCCTGTCAGTTTCTGGGCAAGGTACAAAGTGTTGGTTCTGGCCTTTAAAGCCCTACATGGCTTGGGTCCTGACTACTTGTGGGAGCGCCTACTTCCATATAACCCTCCCTGCACACTTCGGTCCTCTGGGAAGAATCTGCTACAACCTAAGAAGACCAGACTTTCAGCAGTGACCCAGAGGATCTTCTCATCAGTCACTCCCAGGCTCTGGAACGACTTGCTGGATGAGATCTGCCATATTACCACCTTGGAAGCCTTAAAAAAGGCTATTAAGATGGTTCTCTTCCAGCAGGCCTTTCTAGATTAGGTTAGATCAGGCGTAGGCAACCTTTTTGAGCCGGGGGCCGGGTTGCTGTCCCTCAGACAACTCGGGGGACCGAAGCCAGGGGTGGAGCTTCCACCCTCTGGGGGCGGGGCCACATGCCGGGGGCAGAGCTTCCACCCTCTGGAGGCGGAGCTGCACACCAGGGGCGGAGCTTCCCCCGAAGCTCCACGGGGAGGAGGAGGCATGTGCCCGCCCTCTCCTCCTCGGTCCCTTTCTGGCCAAACACCCCCAACCTGCATTCCAAAACACACACAACAGCACATTTGTGCATTTCACATGGCTTTACTTAATGTGGCCTCTTGCATATTTCAGAGGCTTATTCCATAACCAAACCCCTTGGGTTTAACACTTAGCATGGTTTAACATGGCTATACATATTGAACATGTCAAGGTGGTTTCACCGTTCTTGCACCAAGTGTACTTCTCAGAAGTATGTACTTGGTCAAGGGACTTTGGTTTTTCTTCACTGCGCATAAGTTTGTAAAAATCACAGCAATTTACATTGGCCTTGCCTCAGAGGCTTTCTAATATCAATATCACCATTAAAGAACCAAAACCACACAGAAAAGGCACTTTGGAAAGTCACACTCTCTTGGCTTCTGTAACAGTGCGTCCATGCCTCTCAAGCTGACTCATATCATCATCATCATCATCATCATCATCATCATCATCAGCATCAGCAGCAGACACGATCATTGTCAAAGCAAGGGAAAATTGTTAGCATTAAAAGCACCCAAAACACACTTTGGAAGGTGACATTCTCTCGGCTTAAGAAACAGTGCCTGCATGCCTCTCAAGCTGACTCATATCATCATCATCATCACCACACTATCACTGTCAAAACAAGGGAGATTTGTTAGCATTAAAAGCACCCAAAACACACTTTGGACGGTGACACTCTCTCGGCTTAAGAAACAGTGCCTGCATGCCTCTCAAGCTGACTCTCATCATCATCATCATCATCATCATCACACTATCATTGTCAAAGCAAGGGAGACTTGTTAGCATTAAAAGCACCCAAAATAAAAATTTAAAAAACCTTGAGGCCTCTGGCCACTCACCACCTCTTCCTTCCTCCTCTTCCTCCTCCTCCTTCTCCTTCTTCTGCTCTCCCTCCTCCTCTTCCTTCTCTTCTTCCTCCTCTTCTTTCTTCTCTTCCCCCTCCTCCTCCTCCTTCTTCTGCTCCCTCTTATCCTCTTCCTTCTCCTCTTCCTCCTCTTTTTTCTTCTCTTCCCTCTTCCTCCTCCTCCTTCTGCTCCCCCTCCTCCTCTTCCTTCTCCTCTTCCTCCTCTTCTTTCTTCTCTTCCCTCCTCCTCCTCTTCCTTCTCTTCTTCCTCCTCTTCTTTCTTCTCTTCACCCTCCTCCTCCTCTTCCTCCTCCTCCTCCTCCTCCTTCTGCTCCCCCTCCTTCTCTTCCTTCTTCTCCTCCCCCTCCTCCTCCTCCTCTTCCTCCCCCTCCCCTTCTTCTCCTCCCCCTCCTCCTCTTCCTTCTCCTCTTCCTCCTCTTCCTTCTTCCCTTCCCTACTCCTCCTCTTCATCCTCCTCCTCCTCCCCCCTCCTCCATGCACCGTGCGGCCTGGGGGCGGAGCGGAGGAGGCAGAGGAGAAGGAGGTGGGTGGCGCAGGCCTGTGCAGGGAGGCAGGGAGGGCAGTGCGGGCCCGCACGGGGAGGGCAGCATGGGCCTGCGTGGGGAGGCGGGGAGGGTGGCGCGGGCCTGCGCGGAGAGGCCGGGAGGGAGGCGCGGGCCCACACAGGGAGGCGGGGAGGGCGGCGCAGACCCTCGCAGGGAGGCGAGGAGGGTGGTGCGGGCTCAGTGGGGAGGTGGGGAGAGCGGCGCGGGGCTTCCCCCTTTGCCTCCTCTGCCCCAGGCTGCGCAGCCCTCCTCTTCCTCCTCCACGCAGTGGAGGAGGAGGAGGGCCGTGAGGCCTGGGGCAGAGGAGGAGGAGGAGGCGGTGGTGGAGGCGGCAGCAGGATCGGGCTGGGGCCGGTCCTGCCGCCTCTGCGGGTCGAATCCGGCCCATGGACCGAGGATTGCCAACCCCTGGGTTAGATCCATTAAATCCATTAGACTTGCCTTCCCTCTCTATTGATACCTGTATTGATACTGCTGCATGCATTTCCTAACTGTCTGCCACGGTACGGTGACGATTAGTTCTGTATTCCTAAGGAGGTAGGAAATGTAGTTCTAACCACAGTTAACCTTGAAAGTAATTCCATAGCACTAAGCAGGATTTAATTTCAATTTACTGTGTTTTGAATTTGGATGTGTTTTCTTTGTCACATTTTTTTTATCCCTGACTTTAATTTATTTCTGTTGGAACATTTGTAGTGAATCCATCAGCCAAAATGGTTTCTAGGGTGAATTACAAACAATATACAAACACTTGAGTCCAAGTAGATCACAAGCTGAACATGAGTGAACAGTGCATTGCAGCAGCCAAAACAGCCAATGCAATTTTAGGCTGCATCTATAAAAGTATAGTGTCTAGATCAAGAGAAGTAATAGTGTCACTGTATTCTGCTCTGGTCAGGCCCCACCTGGAATATTGTGTCCAGTTCTGGGCGCCACAATTCAAAAAGGACATTGAGAAACTGGAGCGTGTCCAAAGGAGGGCGACTAAAATGGTGAAAGGTCTGGAAACCATGCCCCATGAGGAACAACTCAGGGAGCTGGGGATGTTTAGCCTGGAGAAGAGAAGGTTAAGAGGTGATATGATAGCCCTGTTTAAATATTTGAAAGGATGTCATATTGAGGAGGGAGCAAGCTTGTTTTCTGCTGCTCCAGAGAACAGGACCCGGAACAATGGATGCAAGCTACAGGAAAAGAGATTCCACTTCAACATTAGGAAGAACTTCCTGACAGTAAGGGCTGTTCGACAGTGGAACACACTGCCTCAGAGTGTAGTGGAGTCTCCTTCCTTGGAGGTCTTTAAGCAGAGGCTAGATGGCCATCTGTCGGGAATGCTTTGATTTGGATTTCATGCATGGCAGGGGTTTGGATTGGATGGCCCGTGCGGTCTCTTCCAACTCTATGATTCTATGATTCTAGAAACCAGCCCTTTGAAAAACAGCTGAAGGAGCAAGGTAAGTTTAGGGTGGTGAAGAAAAGGCTGAGAGATGATCAAGCCGCCTTGATCAAAATATTGGAAAGTCGGGATATAAATAAAAATTTATTATTATTATTATTATTATTATTATTATTATTATTATTATTATTATTATTATTATTGCTATCTTTACGTATGTGAAATCAGGAGGAGGAGGCCTCACAACCAGTGACCACCACATCATTAGAGATTGGGAAAGAGAGCATTTCCTAGTGGACACCACCAGTGTTCCTGGACTTGACACCCTGATACCATTGATATTTCCCTACACTGGGAAAAACCAATATGGTTTAGCAGGTGGCAGCTAACACTGCTCCATAGATTTCCATTCCTTTTTCCCCCCTCATGTTTTTCTCTCTTCTCTTCCTGATCATTTGCCCCCATCTTCAAAAAGGGAAAAAAAGTGGATCCCAACAATTATCATCCAGTTAGTCTGACATCTATACCAGGAAAGATTCTGGAGCAGATCATTAAAAAGGGAGTCTGTGAACATCTAGAAGGCAATGCCATAATCACAAAAAGTCAACATGGGTTTCAGAGAAACAAGTCATGCCAGACAAATCTGATCTCTTTCTTTGATAAAATTACAAACTTGGTAGATGAGGGGAATGCTGTGGATATAGTATTTCTTGATTTCAGTAAGACCTTTGACAAGGTTTCCCATGACATTCTTGCAAACAAGCTTGTAAAATGTAGGGCTAGACAAGGTAACTGTTACATAGATTTGTAACTGGTTGACCGGCCGAACCCAAAAGGTGCTCAACAATGGCTCCTTTTTATCCTGGAGGGAAGTGACCAGTGGGGTCCCACAGGGCTCTGTCCTGGGCCCAATTCTATTCAACATCTTTATCAATGACCTGGATGACAGAATTGGGAACATACTTATCAAATTTGCAGATGACACCAAATTAGGAGGAATAGCTAATACTCCAGAGGACAGGATCAACATTCAAAATGACTTGAATAGACTAGAAAGCTGGACCAAAGCTAAAAAAATGAAATTCAACACAGAGAAATGTAAGGTACTGCATTTAGGGCGGAAAAATAAAATGCACAGATATAGGATGGGGGACACCTGGCTGAATGAAACTACATGTGAAAGGGATCTGGGAGTCGAAGTGGACCACAAGTTGAACATGAGTGAACAGTGCGAGGTTTGAAGGAGGATGGACTTGTTTTTTGCTCCTGTATGGTTGGGGGAGCAAAAGCAGTTTAGGGAAGGAAACAATTGTCATATTGTATATAATGTTATAACTATTGTATGAAGCATTTCATGCAGTGAATATTCTGAGAAGCTATTGATTTGGAGCTGCAGCTAAGGAAGGGAAAATATTATGGTGATTTAAAATATAGGATTTTTAATAATAAGGTTTTCATTGCCATCTTAAAACCTATCATTATCTGAGTCAGTCCTGTTATGTTACTGCCCAGTTTCTGTCCTCTTGCTTCTTTACTCTATGATTTTGAGTTCAATATCCAAGCTTGTAAGCCACTATTACACTTTTTATCTCTTTTTTCCCCTGGGCCCCTCCTTTTTGGAAGACAGCTGTTGAGAACATATCTGTTGGTTAATTTACTTTGACCTCACTTACTCCTGATCTGAGGCAGGTTACAGGCCGCCGCTTTGCGGCGGTCTGCCGCTGCCGTTTGCTCCGTGCGGGAGCCGCAGCAGCCACACCGCGCGGCTCCCGCATGGACCGAAAAAGAAGGTCCAAAATGGAGCTTCTTTAAGTGGCACCTCTATGACGTCGTGAGGCGCCAGGGGCGGACTCGCGACATCATAGATGCCGCTACACGTGTGGACGCACAGCGTCCGATACGTAAATATAGCAGCGGCCGTGTGGAACAGCTGCTGCCATATTGTACGTACAGTATACGTACTAGGGTTAGAGGGGTGCGGAAGCACCGCCCCTTCCTAACCCTAGTACGTATTCATTACGTACTAAATGGTGGTGTGTAACCCGCCTTAGTCTTAGCAATATGAATGAGTCCATATAATTACAGTGTGCCCTTGGTATCTGCTAGGGTTTGGTTCCAGGCAGTGGCGTCACTAAGGCTGGTGTCACCCGGTGCCATAAGTCATGGTATCTCCACCTTTCCCATTGATTTCCTCTTATACCACACCATACAGGATCCTTAGTAATTGTTTTTGGGTCTAATGTTACCCAGAAATCATAATTCCCATATATCACTGCATGGAATGGTAACAGTTGTGACATAAACTACTAGTGAAATTAAAATTATACCTTTGCATTACAGTATCATAGAGACAGCCTGGTTGTACTTTCATGCACATAGTTTCATCTGGTTAAAGTGAAAAGTTGGGAAAATGTGATTTTTTAGATAAAATTTAAAAGATTTTTTTTTTAAATTAAACATTTCAATATGTTTTTTTAAAAAACAAAACTAGGTCCTCTTCTTTCTCCCCCCACTGAGCCTCACCTCACTCACACCATCTCTTACAGCATATGAAAACCCTATGATACATTTCTCTTAGTGTTGCCATAAGTAAAAAAATGACTTGGAGGCAAACAACCACAAATGAGGACAAAGCCTGATGCTTCTAGGATCCTGCTTGGTTCCCATGAAGCACAGAATGACTGGAATTGGGAGCTTTAGAAGTAAGCCAGAGGGTGGTATATGGCTCAGACTAGTATAAGTCTCACTGAGGACTTGCTGTGCTACACTGACTCATAACAAATTGCAGCCATTTTAAATACAATTTTTGATAAGGCATTTGTAATTTTCATTGCGAAAGCTCAACAAATATTTAGCAATATTTTGCTAAAATTTCCCTTCTTAAAATTCCAGAACTGCTCAATTTTTTAATATGGAATTGCATTCACATTTGTTTAGTTTACTAGCTAGTGATAAGGTTTGGCACCAGAATACTCCAGAAGCCAGAATATTCTGGTCAATGTGGACAAACTCTAATTCTCCTAACCTCTCAAATGCATAAACCCTACTAATCTAAAATTTTGAGAGACTAGATTTTATTCCCTGAACAAGTGTCATATGTCAGCCTTTTCAAAATCTCTTCAAATATTTTATGAGTTATGAATCACGTCCAACATTCTATTCCTGTCCTGTCCCAACAAATTCTTACTTTATAATGCAGTATCTACTGCACAGTACATAAATAACTATATTTTACTTTACTTTATCTAATAAATACAATAACATTTTATACATAAATTTAGAGTGCTGTAGTGGTCTGAGGTTAGGACTAGGATTGGAGATCAGAACTCAAATCTCCACTCAGCCATGGAAACCCTCTGGATGACCTTAAACAAGTCATACACTCTCAGCCTCAGAAAAACCCATGATAGGTTCACCTTAAGGTTGCCATGTCAGAAATTATTTCAAGGCACACAACAACAAAACCAAAACATCACAGACAGGCAGGATCTAAATAAAATAAATCTTTCATTCCTATGAATGAGGTCAGTTTGTTGAAACCACTCTACTGACTTTGATTTCAATCCATCCATTAATCCACTAGCTGTACTTTTTTTTTTGAAACAGGTGATATTTTGGGATGTTTCTAATCTGTGTGCAGGCCTCTTGTTCACCCTCACTAAGCATCCCAAAGATGAGTGCTTCTAAAGTCATTCTAGCTCATACAAATATCTTTGGAATCATTCCTACAACGTGTGGACATCCATCATATTTTTAAATCAGTCATTCAAATTGCCTTCCAAGCTAAGTTAGTGAAAATTATATTCCCCACATGTCTCCAACACAATAACCTATTGATATACTCTGCTGTTTCAAGCTATGACAAGCAATTTAATCATGGTAGTTATAAATGGACTTATCTCCACTTTCATGGAAAGAGCCTATTAATGCAAGTTATTACTGCTCCAAAGCTTTATGAGTCCGAAGGTTAGTCAAAACAAGTGTCAAATGAAGTCTTCCACTCAGAAACAAAATAATAACCTATGTTTAGACTTGCATAAAAAGATGACATCAGTGGAAGGAGTAAAACCCAAGATTCAAATGAAAACTAATTATAAAAGAGACACTGAATTATCCAAAGAGATGTGTTGTTTCAGCCATGTTCAATCTGGCTAATAGTTCAATATGTGCAGAAGTTCCCAGTGAAACAGTTTCTCTTCAGACGAATGAGGGTCCCAACCAGTTTAGGAAGAATTAAAATGTCTTGTACTGTCACTGTGCCATTTGCTTCCCTCCAAAGCAAATGGCACAGTGACAGTACAAGACATTTTAATTCTTCCTAAACTGGTTGGAACTGGGTGCCTAATCTAGATACATTTGATTTCACACACTGCTGAAACAGCATGAACTTAAATCACAACATGGATGGAAGATATTGGGAGCATCAGGCAACAACAACAAAATCTAATACTATATATACTCATGTATAAGTCTAAAAACTTTAGTCAAAAAGATTGACCCAAAAATCCTGGGTTGACTTATCTATGGGTCAATGTATGTACTGTCCTTTAACTTTTATCACAGAAAGAACCATCTACTCTCTGAGTAGAGTGGCAAAAGGTTGGAGCACCTAAAAGAAGCATCAATTCCTTTTACTAAGGCCAAGAACAAATAGGCAAGAAAAAGCGGCTTCATCCTGCTTTTCCCTAAGGTGGGTTGAAACCCCATGACCCACTCCCAAGGCAGGCTGAATGTGCACAGCCTAGCTGCAGAGCACAACATCAAGCCACACCATGCTTCTGGGTAACTTTTCTGTTGCCTCCCCACCATACATGCACACTGTTGCACGAGCACACTGCCGCAAACCCCAAGTACCTCCCATGTTCACTCAGATGCCATCCCATTGGATGACTATCCTTTTGAATGACCACATAGTCGCACATGCGATGCTCAACCCATAGGTGTGCGAGTGGTACATTGGCAAAGCACAATCAAGGAGGCCCCCCTACATGCCGCTTTCATAATATGCCACCCTGTTGCACTTTCTGGTTTGTGTATGTTGTAATTACATCCATTGGAGTTGTCACACTTTCATTCCTTTGGATTGTCACAGCCCTGCATTCATATTGGGATATTTACAGTATATGCACATCTTCCTTGCTAAGCTGGACTGTCCCTGGTTCTGTTTGCTTCAGTTTTAAGCCCCGAAGCATGACTTCAGTTAGTTTCTGCCTGCTTTGGAGATGTGCGTCATCTAAATGCCCCACCTCCAAAGTGGCAACAAACTGCTTTATTTTGCCCATCTGTTCCACCCCTTTCTCCCCCATGGCACTGCTTCTGACCCTTTTGAATATCTGGGTGGGAAAAAGGTAGTGGTGGCAGTTCTTTAATGCTTTCCCTCACAGGAGCACCAAGAGGAATCAGGCTTTGAAGGAAAAGGTTAAGACATTTGTGTATGCTTGTCATTTTTCTGGGTTAAAAACCAGCAAAGTTATCACATTAAAGTTGAAATAATCACTGCTAACATAGATCTGATACAGACTGATGCAAAGTGCTGGCCTGGGGCCAATTTTAGGGTTCGGGAGAGTGGAGCGTCCGCACACCCTAACGAGCCATAATGGTGCGCCCACTTCCATACAGGGGCTGCCAGGATGCTGTATGCGCAGCGCAGCATTCAAACGGCGTGGCACCTCATGGACATCATGGTTAAATGCCTGTACTGCAGCCACTCACCCAAAACCATAAGGTTGTGGGTTCAAGACCAGCAAAAGGGTTCAAGCTCAACTCAGGCTTGCATCCTTCCGAGGTTGGTAAAATGAGTACCCAGATTGTTGGGGGCAAATTAGCTTACAGTTGTAAACCGCTTAGACACTGCTTAGGCGGTATGAAGCAGTATATAAATGAAGCTTGTTTGTTTGTTTGGTGCCTGGTGCATGCCTTAAAAAGAACCCGCTGAGAATGGGTTCTTTTTAGGGCTCCCAGAGGCTGTGCTGTTTCGTTGCTGTGGCCTCCCAGTGGGGCAAAAAGGGGTGGTGTCTTGGCGCTCCTGTCTGTATTCCCTCAAAAGTTACCATTTTCTTTGCCTTGCCTTTTGATCCTTTTTAATATGTATGCATGTTCTTAGCCCTGCTTGCACTTGCTGTCCTCCCTGACACATTGCACAGCTGCAATTTACCTTAGTTCCTTCCTCATCCATCCATCCTTTAGGGCGAGCACAAACAGTTATGCTTGCTAGAATTTTGAAAGTTCTTTGGCAGCATTTTCTTTTGCTTCATTCTTTACATCCTTTGTTACGTGTCACTATGACCTCAACATCCACAGGTCATATGAAAACACATAATTTTGCCCCTCAAACTTGCTCTCAATTTGTACATGAGGTTCACCTATAGTCAAGCCCTTGGCTTACACATGAGGTTAACCAAATAACATATTTTTAAGTGTACTGGCTGGCATCTTAGCCAATAGTTACAAAGCTGTAAGCCAGATTTATGAACTAGTAACTTTAGGGATATATGTTAATGTTTTTTCACACAAAATATGATCCCCAAAACCTACTGTTTCAATCTGAAAGGTTTTTAGAGCACAAAAGATCACAGCACTAGGAAATCATGGCTGCAGCACTCCTTCAGTCGTGGAGCACATTGAGAACAGGGAGCTGGAGAGACCCCTTGGGGTCCCTACAACTGCTTCTTTAAATGTGGAGAGATATACAGACATCAGTTTTCATCACTCTGATATGCAGTGCCTTGGAAACCCTTTGGTTGAGATGCTGCCAGGCTGGCTGAAAGGGTAGATTTTTGTGTCTGGGTTGTCGGACTTAGCTATGATGCCATTACTCCATTGTATGTAAGATCTCAGGCACTATAAATGTGGTAAGGAGCAATATACACACAGATCTACAAACAACCTATGTCAGTTTTGCATGTATTCAGTCTTAAATCTATTTTGATCCATTTCCAAATCTCTGTTCCTATCAACACCCAAATGCACAGGAATTCACTCCCCCCCCCCCCCCCGCCATCTGTAACATTCTTTAACATGAACATTTGGGACACATTTGGCATACATAAATCCCCATTATACACAATTTTGTATGAATTCTTTCCCAGTACACTCATTTGTGTATGCAGCTTCCCCACTACAATTTTTTTCCATGCTGTTTTCAAGCCAAGAAGTATGAAATGTGAAGGCTAACTATTCTAATTGGAATTGCAGAACTAGAATCTGGTTGGTGACTTAAATAAGTGTACGTTACCTTATGGAAGTGACTGGACTTTTTTGTCATATGTAAAACATTCATATTCAGTTCAGCATTGCAGAATTTGACATGTACATTGCATGTACACACTGAGCATGCCCATTTGATTCCACATTCAATTGCACAATGCTTGTGTAATTCACTAACTGGCATTGCATAATTACCTCTTAAATCTGTGAGTGTAAAGCTATGTTCTGTCTCCTTGGTCTACATTAATTTATTAAAAGCCATTTCTGCACAGGAAACAACATTTTTTTGCTTAGAAAACAGCATTTTCTGCATGATAAATGATATTTCAATACAGAAATACTAATTCCCACACAGGAAATACTGTTTTCTGTGCAGAAAAAAAAGTTGTGATTGTGAATTATATATATATATATATATATATATATATATATATATATATATATATAATTTGCACATGGCTCATTTTATTTATTGACTGATTGGATTTATATCCCACCTTTCTTTCAAAAGGGATTCTCTCAAAATGCATAGAAGACAGTATTTTCTGTGCAGGAATTAGGATTTCTGGGTTGAAATATTATTTTTCATGTAGAAAATCCTGTTCAGTGTGCAGAAAAGGCTCTATAAATCATGGGGGACTTTTAAACAGAATAAATCCCAAATTGTGAATAGCCTTTGAAAACTGCATGATTTTCAAAGACTTTCTCACAGCAGTAAGAGCATTGCTAAAATTACTCATTTCTACCTTCAAGAAGAAACATAGTGAATAATTACGTACCTACCAATGACTGAGTAGTCATGTTGTTTCAAATGACTCTTTTTAGGGGTAGCATGTAATCAGTTTTGATGCAATGAGTAACATTTTGGTGTAATGAATAACAAGTGGCCATTCAAAAGCTCAGGTATTAGATGTGATATAAATTAAGGATTGGCTCTTGGATGTTTGTTTTCCTCCAAAGGCATTGTTTCCTTTTGGAGTCAGAATACGGAGGCAGGGGAATATTGGTTGGAGCTAGACTCTACCAGCCAGTATGGCCATGAGAAACTCCCAAGAGTTATAGACAATTAAATTTTCCCACTCCTTCTCAAAACAAATAGTTGGGTGAACACACTGAGATGGTTCCTCTGGAACAGGGGTCGGCAACTCCCGGCCTGCAGACCAGATCCGGCTCCAGCACGGTCCTGCCACCGCCGCCGTGGCACCAATTCCCTGGTTGGGGCCCGGATTTTGCCTTGGCTGTGGGCCAGGCAGCGCTCCTCCTCCTCTCCACGCGCTCCCGCAGCGGCCACCCACCTCCTCCTCCCCCACCTCCTTTCCCTTTGTGGGCCACGTGGCTGCGCAGCCCGCTCTCTTCCTCATCCTCCCCTTTTTTTCACGTGCGCAGCCCACCTACCTCCTCCTCCTCCTCCTTTGCACTGGCCCGCGGGCGCTTTCGCATGCTCCCTTGCAGGGCCGAGTGCAGGGCTAATGAGGAGGACTTCCTCCTCTGAGTCTGGGGCTGGACAGCCCGCCCCTTCTCCAGGCCGGAGCCTGTGAGAGCTGGCAGTGGGCGGGGCTGTTCCAGCCCCAGTCTGCCCCCATTGGCCAGCCAGGCTCAGGAGGAGGAGCTCCTCCTCTGTTGGGCCAGGCTGCAGCCAGAGGGGAAAGGAAAGGGCCATTTCCTTTGCACTTTTTTGGCATGGAGGAGGAGGAGGATGAAGAGAGGGAGGAGAAGGAGGATGAAGAGGAGGAGGTGGGTGCCCATTTACAGTATTTATTTTGGTTAAGTGTGCTGTTTTTAAAGTGCATTTTTCCAGTATTTATTTTAATTAAATGTGTTTTTAAAGTGCATTTTTGGCAGTATTTATTTTAATTAAGTGTGTTTTTAAAGTGCATTTTTTCCAGTATTTATTTTAATTAAATGTGTTTTTAAAGTGCATTTTTTGCAGTATTTATTTTAATTAAGTGTGTTTTTAAAGTGCATTTTTTCCAGTATTTATTTTAATTAAATGTGTTTTTAAAGTGCATTTTTGCAGTATTTATTTTAATCAAATGTGTTTTTAAAGTGCATTTTTTCCAGTATTTATTTTAATTAAGTGTGTTTTTAAAGTGCATTTTTTGCAGTATTTATTTTAATTAAATGTGTTTTTAAAGTGCATTTTTTCCAGTATTCTGCTTTAACAATGATAGTGGTGATGATAATGATGATGATAGCAGTCAGTTTCTGAGACATGCACTCTTTCTGAAGGTGAGACAGTGTGACTTTCCAAAGTGCATTTCTGTGTGTTTTAGGTGCTTTTAATGCTAAAAGGTCTGCTTTAACAATGATGGTGGTTTCGGCCATCCCCTTCAGCTGAAAGGGCCCCTTGGAGCCCGTTTGGCCAAAGGAAGGGGCCGAGGAGGAGAGGGCAGGCACACACCTCCTCCTCCCCATGGGGCTTTGGCAGCCCTGAGGTGTCCTTCAGAGGACACCTCAGGCCTGGCAAAGCCCCAAGGACAGGAAGAGGGGCCACACGCCTGTTGCTTCTGCCCCTCACGGGCCCTTACTGTTTCTCAGCTGTCTCTGAGAGGCAGCTGGGAACCAAGGAGGGCAGGAGGAGCAGGCATGTGCCTGTCACCCCCTCTCCCAATCCCCCCACTTCTAGCTGTCTCTCAGACAGCTGGAGGTTGGGAAAGGGAGCAGAGAAAGCCCCGCCCCCCGGGGGGGGGAGCGCCCCCCCCCCCGCCCCCCCCCCCCCCCCAGTTGTCTGAGGGACAGCAACCCGGCCCCCAGCTCAAAAAGGTTGCCTACTCCTGCTCTGGAACCTGGAGTCAAAGGTCATAGGTGTCAATTTGAGGAACGAGAAGCGAGGCTTCATCACTTGTGACCACTATTTCAATGAAAATAAGCTGATTCTAGGGCTGAAATGGGGTGAGGACAGTTTGAATCAGACTAATCTGGATCCAACTAGTCTTTGGCTGATATTTTTATATGGAGGAGTCAGATCATTGTGAAGCACTGGTGGAAGGCGAGGGCCACATGAGACTTTTCATAGGACTGCATATTTTCTGTAAGCCATGCAATTCCTATCATTGCCATAGAGGGATCTTTCATTGTATGCCTTCAAGTCATTTCTGAGTTATGGCAACCCCAAGGCAAAACTTTCACAGGGTTTTCTTGGTAACATTTGTTCAGAGGGAGTTTGAGCTTTACCTTCCTCTGAGGCTGAAAGTGTGTGACATGCCTAAGGTCACCCAGTGAGTTTCCATGGCTGAGCAAAGAATCAAACCCTGATCTCCAGAGTTTTAGTCTGATGCTCCCTACAGACCAGTGCTCAAACAACCACACCACACCAGCTATTATATGCCTTCAAATTGTCTCCAACTTATGACAACCCTACTGTAGGTTTTCTTGGCAAGAAGTATTCAGAAGAGATTCACTATTGTCTTTCTGTTACGATGGCAAAGTATTGCTTTCTCAAGGTCATCCAGTGGGTTTCCATGGAAGGGCAGGGATTTGGATCCTGGTCTCCTAGAATCTAGTGCTTATACCACTTATACCACCACATCAGATTGGCTTTCAAGAGTAAAAGCTTGCCTCCCAGGATGTCCAGATCTGGAGAAGACTTTTATTCATGTGGGGAACATGCAAGGCAAGCATGGAGAAATGGAGTTGTGAAATGTAACATGGAAAGCAGCTCTTGATGTCTGTTCTAGCATAACTGTCAATTAAAATGAAAAACTGGCTGTGAATAATTCAAGGAAATTGACAGTCATTATAGCTCTTGCATGAATGGATTTTTAGGAACACAAAAATGGATTAAAATGCAAAGAGAGGGGGAAGGGAAACAGAAGAAAAACAAAGGCAAACCCCTCTCTCTTCATAGTATTTTTGTGATGGTTTTCCAATGTTAAATTTACTGCAACGGAGTGGCTCATCTCTGATAAAAAAAATTGCAATTGTATATAAATGAAAATGAATATTTATTAAATGTTTTAATTAAAATTATCAAGCTGCTAAATTATGCTCCCAATTTTGTAAAAAAAAAAAAAAAAGTCAAAAGAGACAACAAGTGTGAAGTGGGAATATTGTAGCAGAACTAAAACTCAGCTGGAATTCTTATCAGCAGCCAAGGAAGAAATTTGTTGTGTTTGCATCCTGTAGCCTGAATCCAGTAATACCCTGAAAGCTGGAAATTCCCAAAGGGGGTGGGTGGAAAGTTATTTGAACAAAAATAATTCATTAATGATCGAGCTCAAAATCAATACAGGAAACCCACTGAACCAAAAAGCATATACCATAAGTCAAATTATCATTGTTATAATCCTGTTCAGAGAAGCGTTCCCAGGCATTGCATAATTGTCACTTGCTATTTGATGCTCTTTGTTGCCTGTTTTATTGAATCATTTCCTGTATTGCTATGTATTTTATATGTATTATCCTACTAGAGAGGCAGGCTAGCTCCAACAGGCCTCCCCTGGAAGAAGATTAATCATCCACTAAGAAGCCAAGCCCTCCCTCCAGTCCATCTCCCCTGATCCAGTCCTCAGAGGTAGAGAACTGCTGGCCCTCATCCCCTTCCCCACCATCACTCCCTTCTCCTTTTGTGTCGTGTCTTTTTAGATTGTAAGCCTGAGGGCAGGGAATTGTCGAATTAAAAAGATTGTATGTACAGTGCTGTGTAAATTTACGGTGCTTTATAAATAAAGGTTAATAATAATTATTATAAATTTTAAAACTGTGAAATGCAAATACGTTACATTAAAAACAAATGCTATTTGTGCCTTATGCAGCTGAAATATTATCAGAAAATTGAGAGAAAAATGGTTCTGGAAAATGAATATTTATTTATTTATTTATTTAGGTATTTATATCCCGCCCTTCAGCCCTAATGGCTCTCAGGGCGGCTTACAATAATATTTTTAATCAGACAGTTCCCTGCCCTCAGGCTTACAATCTAAAAGACACGACACAAAAGGAGAAGGGAATGGTGAAGGGAAAGGGAATGAGGTCCAGTATGAGAATGAGGACAGAAGAATATCTTGCCACAATTGTAAATTCCCATCCCAAAGCAAGCAGCTGCCACAGTGAGAGATAGAGGTCTGTTCAGCTGGCAATTGGGATACAAGAGGAGGATGTTTCTACCACTGTCCTGCCCAAGGCTGTGAGAATCAGAAGGACATCTGTTGCAATTCCTTATTGCAGCCTCACTCATTGGCAGGACAGAGGTGGAAATGTCATCCTTCTGCATTCAAATCACCAGCTGGACAGACCTCCATCTCTTGCTACATCTCCTGCCTGGTAAGGTAGGTTCTGGAGATGTTTCTTAGTTATGCATACATAACTTAGCAGGTGATGTAGAATATGGGACAAGTTTTTCCTCCCATTATTTTTTAGAATTTGTTATAAGCCACTATGGATCCCAAACCAGGAGGAAGATAGGTTATACATTAATGTATAAATGAGTCAACATGTAGGTGAATCAATTTGATTTAGAATCATAGAATCACAGAATCCTAGATTTGGAAGAGACCATTAGGGCCATCTAGTCCAACCCCCTGCCATGTGAGAACTCTCAATCTATGCATACCCAACAGATGGCCATTCAGCCTCTGTTTAAAGACCTCCAAGGAAGGAGACTCGACCACACTCTGAGGAAGTGTGTTCCATAGTCGAACAACCCTTACAGTCATGAAGATTTAATAGCAGTATTCTAGTCATTATCAATAATAGGATATAGGTGGAGTTCTGCAAGTGGCACTTGCAGAACTCCAGCTGCAAAGCCATGAACTGAATACCTATGTTGCAAAACAGACCAAAAGAAAAGGACATTTGTATGAGCAAGAGAACCTAGACAGATATATGATATCAACAACATTCTGGCCATCAATCCCTGAATTGAAGGTAGAGACCTTGTTCACTGTGGCACACCATGTAACTGAAAGTGCAGTCTAACAGGAAAAAAATGGGAACATTACCATTTGTGATCACAGCAGGCCATCACTTATTGCCCTCTGTGTCTCTGTTTCAACAATTCCTTGTGTGTTTAACTTCCAGGTATATACATAAGTAAGTATGTATGACTGCAACCTTCCATCTTTGTCAGACAACCTTTAAGGAAATATGCATGAGGTTTATGCTTTTCCGATCTTAATCTGCATTGAGCAGCTGTAGGAAGAAACACACACCACCTAGGGTTTGATTGACAGAAACATGTTTTCCCATGGAGTACTGCCAATAGCATTTGTGTACAACAAATGCAACTGTTTATCAGAAGCAGTCCAGACAGGGTGACATGAGAAACAGTCAAGCTGAAGAGTTAATTATTCATGACATGATTGTGAATTATTAATTATGCTCTGTGGAGTGGACCTAAAAGGCTCAAGACTGTGCTATAAAATATAGTGCAACTTTTTTTTTAAAAAAAAAGTGGTTTCAAAAGTGATAACAATAAAAAAGATAGTAGCTCTAGAAGGACATAGGCCACTGCAGTAACATACTATATCAGTTTGTGAAATACCGAAGCACCCACCTCAAAGTGAACTAGCAAGAACAAGGCTAACAACTATATATTTAAACTCAATGTGAGTGCGAAACTGGACTGTATGGAATGCATCTAAAATTAATAATGAAGTGTTGTGAATGACAACTGTATTCCTAAATATATTAATGCTTTACAAAATACACTCAAATAACAATATACTTGGTCTGAGAAAAATATCTGAATGGAAAATGAGTTCTGAAAAGAATATATGTAGAAAATCTTCATAAATCCATAAATAATGAAGATACAATGGATGTCTCTTTCAGTATGTCTCAAATGAAAATCTTCATAAATCTGTGTAACTTCAACCAGATATTTGCATGGCAAAGTCCCAGAAGCAGTTGGCATGAAGAATTATTCACCACCACAACCGTCACTTCCAAAAAACTCTCTGAGGTTGCTTGGCCACATGTGTTCCTGTTTTCATCTCTGAAATGTAAAAGAGTATGGCATTCTGTAATGGCTCTGGAGAAGGCCTTTCTTGACTTGACTGTATCTCGATATTTCAGGCCTAGAGACTAGAGATGTTCTCAGGCTCAGTGATACATCAAGACATCTCATTAGCAAAATAGTCAACCACTATTGGATATTTTTGCATTTGGGATTTTTTTCCCTAAGAAAAGAGACAGATTTTGGTTCAGAAGACAATATTTTATGTAAAATTTATTCTTTTTTGTGCCAAAATGTTGGGTTTGGTGTATAAAAAAGGTGATTTTTTTTGCCCATGTTTCTTGCAAATGACAAAATTTTGGGCTGCATCTACACTGCAGAATTAATACAGTTTGACACTGCTTTCATTGCCATGTCTCAATTCTATAGGATTTGGGATTTGTAGTTTTGTGAGTTATTTAGCCTTTTCTGTCAGACAGTTCTAGTGCCACAACAAACTACAGATCCCAGTATTCCATAGCACTGAGCCATGGCATTTAAAGGAGTGTCAAACCGCATTACTGCTGCAATGCATATGCAGCTTTTGGCACAAAAAACTCCAAATTGTGAGGGGGAAAACCATTAAAAATGCACAGTATGGAATTTGCTGACATAGGAGTATGGCATATGGAACATGCCTTACACTAATATTATCCAGTATTGTCACAACAGACTGACAGTGGCGCTCCAGGATTTCAGGTAAGGTTCTCAACTTGCTCTGCCTCGAAATACTTGTACCTCTTCTAGAAATACTTGGGATTGCATCACAGACCTTCTGTGTGCAAAGTATGTGAGTTTTCATTTATCTATAGCCTTGCTAAAGATAAACTCAAAGCAGAGGTAAGAATACATAGGAAGACACAGTCCTTCAAGGTACTGTTGTCCCAAGCTGTGAAAAATTCATAGGTTAGAAATGATAGTTGGTGAAAATTTCCTATTTTGAAAACTGTGGTTTAAAAAGTAGTCTATGCACACTATAGTTGAAACTGGGGAGGAAATCGACCTGAAATCAACAGTGATGGAAGAGTAGCAAACTATGTTCCAAAATGTCAATTCCAGTCAGTACTCTTGATGGCATATTTTATACCAGATCAAGTTTCAGGGCCATTGTTAAAGGCAGCTGATCATACCATGCATTACAATAAAATCAAGGCATAAGATCATTTTTAAAAGCTTTAATTTTAAAGGTGCTAGGCTGTAGGAAGCATGCTTACGTATGACAGCACAGTTCTCTGCTGAAATGGTTTGAACGATATTTTTAAAAATCAATAAAATACAATGGCCATGAAGATGTTGTAATAAGCAGAGTTCCAGAGGGAAGCTGACATTTTGAATTTGTTTTGAAGAAGCACCAGTATATCAAAAGCATGATTATGAAAGTTTTTTCCATGACAGAAGGCTCTGTATGTGGAATTGCTACCCAATTCCATGTTATCAGGAGTTTGAGATGTAAGTGAAAATCATGGGTCTATTTTCTTCTGAAATAATAAATCCTTCAGAAACCATACACTTGCTGCAGAAGAATATCTTATTAAAGTTTATATATACTGCTGACATTAACAATATCTGCTCCAAGTTAAAATGATACTCATAGCCACTTCTTGCATTTATATGGCACATCTTGGAGGGCAGAATGAATGTGTGCCTTCCATATTCTGTCAATTTTTCTTTCCCATCAGTTGGAGAAATTTGGATAGAAAATCTGCCTCTTTTTTCTCTTCCCCCTTTTGTTTTTTAAAAAATCACCTAGGTTAACAAGAGAGAGAGGAGTAGGAGGGGAAAAAAGAGAAATCCTTTCATCGACTAAATGATCTCCTTCACATGCAAAATTTCCATAAGTCTGTTTACCAGGCCCCAATTGATTAAGTGAATTTTATAGCAGTAGCAATAGCATTCATATTTCTATACCATTTATCAGTGAACTATGCACTGTCCAAGTGGTTTATAATCTGTAAGCCAATTGCCCCCAACCTACTAAAGAATGGAAGGCTGAGTCAACCTTGGAGCTCTGGGACTGAACTCACAACCTTTGTATCACATTGCATTGTTCTTTTTAATGTTGTGAACCACTCTGGGTCCCAGCTCTGGGAAAAGAGTGGGATATAAATAAATATAACAACAACAACCTTGTGGCTGCTGTATCAACATTTAACCATTACGCCACCAGGGCTCCCTTTTTTTTTCTGAAATGGCTGACAAAGTCACCACTGAATTAAAAATGGTCTGCACCAGTAGTATAACATGATGCACTTTTACTTATATGATGCCTGGCTATTGATCCATGTGGGTTGTACTTACAGTTTTGCTGTGTGGAGGTAAAACATGGCTGACAAGGTCACCACTGAATTAAAAATAGTGTGCATCAGAAGTATAACATGATATGCATTAATATATATTGCTGTCAATGTGAGTGAAGTAGAGAGTGTGCATTAAAATTGACAGTCATATAGTCTTTCAGGTATTATATTTTTAAGAGGTAGAGAGGGCAGCCACAAAGTCTGGCAGCAATCCCTTACATTCCTTGATCCTTGATTCCTGTGGGTTGTAGTTCCGTTTTCTTCCTTTGGAAAGATGAAACTAGACATAGGCGGGTTATACACCGCCATTAAAGTACGCACAGAGCGCGTACTAGGGTTAGGGAGGTGCGGTGCTTCCGCACCTCCCTATCCCTAATACGCTCTCCGCGCATAAAAAATGACGGCGGCCATTCCAGACGGCCACCGCCATGAGGACGTCACGGCCGCACCGCCTCTATACGGGGCGGCGTGGACGTGACGTCCTCGCTCCACGCCAGGGCGCCTAGTGCACCCTTAGCGCGGACCAGGAAGGAGCTTCATTTCGGAGCTCCTTCCTGGTTTGAGGCACCGCTTTGCGTCACTGGGCGCAGCCTTCAGACGGCTGTGCCCAGCGAAGCAAGGGAGAAAGGGGCCAAGCAGCCCCTTTCTCCTTCTCCCCACCGCTCCAGAGTGTCCTTGGGGCTTGAAGCCCCAAGGACACCCCTTTTCAGGTTGCGGGGAAGTGGCATTTTGCCGCTTCCCCGCAGCCTGAAAAGCGGCGGATCAGGGCCTCAGCGGCTGCCGTTCTGGCCACTGAGCCCCGATACACCAGGAAAAGGGGTGGGTATAGACCGCCCCAAATGGGCGGTCTGTAACCCGCCCACGAATCTATATCAGACTACATCTCCTTAGTCCTGGATCTGATGTGAATTTGATAGGGGCAAGACCCTGGCCTAGACTCATAGGATCAGCTTCTGCTTAACAACCTCCAAAGAAGGAGATTCCACTACACTCCGAGGGAGCATGTTCAACTGTTGAACAGCTCTTACTGTCAGAAAGTTCTTCCTAATGTTGAGGTGGAATCTCTTTTTCTGTAGCTTGAATCAATTGCTCTGGGACCAAGTCCTGAAGTAGCAGCAAACAAGCTTGCTTCATCCTCAGAATGACATTCTTTCAGCTATTTAAACATGTCTATCACGTCACCACTTAGCCATCACTTCTCCAAGCCTGGAGAAGTATACAATACATTATATGTGGGTTACTCCTTAGTGGTACACTGACCTGAACACTGTCAAGTCTGACTGTTAATCAAATTCAGAAAATCAGGCTTTAGTAGCTAAAACTCAGCAAATCTTTATTCAGTAACAATAGGCCCACTGCAGAAACATTCATTGTCAGAACTAAACAGCAAGCATTAGCAATGCCGAAGTCTAGGAGAACAAGTGTGATGAATAAGGGTATCGAAGACAATCAGTCATGATGGCTACTTGTTTCCCTCAGTTTTCGTGGCAATACCACTTTCTGGATAACACAATCAGGAGGCTTTTTGTGCATTCATATGAGCTTGTCATAAGAAACCGGTTAGAGGCTGTGGGAAGAGAATATAGTTGGACCTCTGTATTCACAGAATTTTATCCATAGATTCAACCATTCATGGCATATATATATATATATATATATATATATATATATATATATATATATATATATAAAAGCAAACCTTGGTTTTGCCATTTTATATAGGAGGCACCATTTTACTATGCCACTGTATTTAATGGGACTTGAGAATCCACCGATTCTCCACAGGGGTTTCTGAAACAAACCCCAGTGAACACTAAGGCCCCACAGTACTAGATAAGCCTTTGGTCTGATTCCTGGTCCTGGAGGTTTCAATGTTTGTGGAGCAATTAATCCATACCAGGTTATTGTCCAAACTCCAGGTTTCAGTCTCAACCTTAAAGGAGCTGTCCAAGGCATTGCACCTTCAGTTAAGCACTAGCTCATTTAAAGTAAAAACTAAGATTGAATTGATTAATCATCCAACTGACATGGGAACCATCAGCCTCCTCTGCCAGATATATGTTTGGTTTGATCCATCATGGTTCCTTTAATGCTTTTAATGACAGCTACTGGTGACAACTTGTTCAACAGTTCTTGCTCTTAAACTCTGGACCTGATAACGGGAGAATGAAGGAGGAGACAAGGATTTGTTTAAGTCTGACTCTCTAATGAACCTGGATTTTGATGTATTTTATTTTTGACACAGTCTCTGAGTGACAGCCTAGACTGCTGATGTGCTGTCTGACATGGCTTTGCTGAATACAGAAGCCCTAAATCAAATGTGGAGCATTCAAGGTAGCTATCCTTCACTGCCAAAAAATGACAATCGTTCCTCCACCCACACAGTCTTCTTAACCTACTGGACATCTGTGTGAAATGCATCCACCCCCATGTCAGAGAAATAAGTGCCATCTGGTCAAAGGAGTCCAAGGTAATTTATGAGTAATGAGGTCATGCCTCAGGGGCAAAATATGGCAAAGCAAGAAAGAAGGGAAAAAACCTTGCCGTATTTTGCAGTTTACTTATTTATGCTTTGGCCTAATTATCATTGGGTTGTCTCAGGTGAAGGTGACTAAATGGTCCCCCATGCAGCCATAACAACAAATAGTTCCATTGGAAAATTATATTTCTAGAGTGCAGATAAGACCTTAAGCATCCAACTGACAAGCAGTGATTTGAAGTCAAAGAAAGCATTCTTCCAGTGTAACTGTGGCCTGAGACAGACGGGTGAGAAGCGGCATGCCAGTGCTGATTCTAGGGTTCTGGAGTGCCCTGCCCATATGGTGTGTGCATCCATGATGCAAGCACAGCACCACATTTACATGTTACGGTGCTGCGCTTGCATCACAGATGAATCACAGTTTGCCAATGGTGCACTCATGATATCCGCTGCGTGGACTGAAAAGAACTAATTTTTTCCAGGTTCTTTTTGGTCTGAAGGGACGCCATCCCTCCGGAGGAAAAATGGATGGCTCCAGACTGCCATTTTGGAGCAGTCTGTTGAGCCCCTATATTTTGCTAAATTTGAAGGAGTTTAGGCCACTTCCATTTGTTGCACATAGTGTATGATGGATTCTTATTGCATATATCCCACAGGGATGAGCAGTAGTTCCTCAGCATCATTTTCCAAGATCCTCTCTTTAGCTTTTACACCTTCACTCACTGTAACATTGGGATGGTGTGGGGAGAAGCATGGGATCAAAAAGGCTATAGCTTTAGGCAAGGATCAAAAAGGCTATAGCTTTACCACTTGTACTCTGATAGCTGGTTCACAATGATTCAGACATCATGCACAACCTTAAAACACAGACACAACATGTTTCTTTATACTTATTCAGAGATGGAAGGAATTCATTTCAATATGGAAGTTATCTGGAATTCAGAAATATTCCAAAACCAATTTTTTCCAAGGGTAAGTGAGATAATGACATGCTTGCATTCTGATAGTTCAATGTACACAAATTTTGTTTCATCCACAAAATTATTTAAAATATTGTATAAAATTACCTTTAAGCTATGTGTATAAGATATACATTAAACATAAATGAATTTTGAGTTTAGACTTGAGATCCATCTCCAAGATATAATTATGTACACATATGCAAATACAGGTATTCTGAAATCTTTCAAAATCAGAAATTGAAAGCACTCTGGTCCCAAGCATTGCAGATAAGAGAAACTCAACCTATATAAAAGCCCTTGTCAGAAAGTGGAAATCCTTCCCATAACTTATAGTTTTGCCTGACCATTCCTATTTTTAGCCAAGATTCACACAATGTGCTTGTTTCAAGACCAGCAACTTACATTGCCGTAAGTTTTAAAAGACTCTAGGTTTCAAGGTTAGATAGAGAGAAACCATTTATCATGCTTTATCACAAACAGAAAAACAGTACCCAGGAGATGGAAAGGGTGAGTATGTTATACACTTCTTGCATAAAACTTGAGAAGAATTTTTGTCTGTCATGATTAGAAATGAAGGAATGGGCACAGAATAAATGAGACAACCATGATATTCCTATCTTTTCTCTGACTCCCAAATTTCTGCATATAACCCAGGGACAAATGAAGATAAGCACTAGAATCATGTTGCTATCTTATACATCCATAGAAAAATGGTTGGGCATTTTTTTGCAGTAAGGAATATCAGCATCCATTTAAAGGTTGTAAAAATAAAGTTGCACATGTGGTGCCATTGCACTGGTAAAATATATGTGGCTATGCCTGGAAATTCAGTAGTGCATTCAGCTGCACATTTTAGTATGCATTCAATTATGCAATGTTACCATCCAAAACGAGGCTGGTTTAGCCCAATAATGCACCCCTCTCCACATGGAAGAAATGTATACTCCACAACCCAAAAGCTAAATGCTTTTGGTGTTACACATATTTAGGATTGGCCTTTTTTTCTACTTGTTCCACTACAAACCCTAGAATTGAACTGAATTCTTTACAAAGTTCAGTTCAGTGTGAGATCTGAAGTTTCTTTTCAGGTTTTAGAACATAGCTTATGTTCCATTTTTGTCTGCTGCAAAAAGTTAGGTCAATATTTTCTAGATAAAAACATTCATATCTGCTCCACTTTGGAGCCCAGGTTTATAACAGTTCCTAATGATGTACCTTCAGTGCCTATGTGTCATGTTGTAGCAGATACATTTTGTTTTATACATCTCATAGACAAAATCCTTAATAGTATAAGACAAATGATCTACATGCTTGTGCCATAGGATAGGCATACTTGGTTGTCAACTTTGTGGCCTGAAAATAAACCTATAAAGTACATATGTGGTTTGCTGCGTGAGGGAGCCGCAGCGGACAAACCACATGGCTCCCTCGCGCAGCAAAAAGAAGCCACAAAAAGCGGGTTCTTTCTGCGGTGTGCTTGTGACGCCACAAGGCACCAATGGCACAAAGGCACCGGGACGTGCGGACGCTAGGCTTGTCCATCACGTCAAAATGGCGGCACCCGTATATACAGGCTGCTATTTTGATGTCCTCGTCACGTGCAAGGGGCGAGTCACGTCTGGAAGCCCCAACCCTCGCACCCCGTAGGGCCTGTCTGTACAGCACCATTGTGAGATGTGAGCAGATATGGCCTATAATAATCTTCTAGCAGGTGTAATAGCTGATACAATTAGAATGGCTTGCATGCACTCCAGGTATACACTCCTAGTGAATAGATGTGAAATACTTCTAGAGATGTAGAAGCTTCTACTCTACACTGTAGAAATAATGCAGTTTGACACCACTTTAAGTGCTGTAGTGGCATTCTATGGAATCCTGGGATCTGTAGTTTTACAAGGTCTTTAGCCTTCTCTGCCAAAGAGTGTTGGTGCCTCACAAAACTGCAAATCCCAGGATTCTGTAGGGTAGAGCCATGGCAATTAAAGTTATGCCATACCCCACTATTTCTACAGTGCAATTGCCTCGTATCTAAAGAGCTTTATCAGATGGTCACTGATAGCATAATTCTCTGTAAAATTGTTCATATGTATGCAATTGTGTATCTGTTCATGCACATAATTTATTTACTTACTTTATATTCTGCCTTTCTTCTGGCATGGGACTCAGGGTGGCCTACAAAAATACTAAAACAAACAAACAAAAAAAGCTAAAAATACAGTAAAGAACATGTAAACGCCAGTTAAAGAAATTATCACATTAATATCCTATTTTAAATTGTAAACTCATTTTTAAAAAAATAAATCCATAAAAATAGTTAATTACACAATATACACCACTTGAAAATGACTCCCTGCAACTAGCTACTTCAAACATTGGAAACAGTAGGCATCTGAATACCAGTTGTGGGAGGCAGTGAGCATATAGGCATTATTGCACTCATATTCTGCTATGGACTGGCACATTCTTGTGGAAACAGAATGTTGAACCTTTGCTGTGATCCACCTCAGGACCTTTAGCTTCTTATTTGGGGAAATTGAAGTTGGCCAAATGTCAAAGCTGCTAGAGTTTGATTGTATCCACTCAGCTTCTTGGAAGGTTTTTATAGCATTTTAGGGCCTATCAGACAGGAACTTGAGTTCTTATTTGTGCTCCATATTTGTGACAAAATTTTCATGAATCTAAACTCAAGATGTTTCTGGAACCTGGATGTTTAGATTCTACTCATAGTCAGATGCTTTTTTATGTCCATGAAAAGCATCACATGAACATTAGCCTCTGTTGTTGTTGCTGTTGTTGTTGTTGTTGTTGGCCTTCAAGTCATTTCTCACTTATGGCAATTCTAAGACAAATCTATCACAGAGTTTTCTTGGCAATATTTGCTCACAAGGGCCTTTCCTCTGAGGTTGAGAGAGCATGCTTTGGCCAAGGTCATCCGGTGGGTATCCATGGCCAAGGGAGGATTTGAAACCTGACCTTCAGATTCGTAATGCACTACAATGGCTTTCACATTGGCCTCTAAAAGGTTTGTACTGAATTCCCAGAGGATTAATTGCAGATCAATTAAATGGATGGAATGGAAATCTCAACTCTGAGTTTTCCAAATGCAGTTACCAAAAATGCAATTGATTTTTTTTCACAACTGCAGGACTAGATGCTCACTTTACCTTAAATATCTTTTCTTTTTGAAGGAATAAATGTGTTACCTTGCCCAGAACGCCAAATGATATGTGAGCCCCATTTCTCACTTAAGTAGTAATAACGGTGCCTGCTCCCTGCTGCAAGGGTTTGACTCTGACAGAGGGGGATTGACAATGTTCTCTCAGAGGAAGCAATAAACAGATCAATAAGGAAATATAGCCTGGGGTGATGGAGGTGCAACAAGTCAACCATATTTCCAGCATCTTGCTGGGACTATTATTAAATTCATTTGTGAAAGTGAAAACAATGGACACTTCATTCGGTTAGAGATAACTCTCTCTCTCTCTCTCTCTCTCTCTCTCGGTCTCTGTCTCTGAGAAAAACTTTTGCCAACTTCCACAGAGTAACAAGGAATTAGTGTGATTTGAGTTGACAAAATCAATGACAAACAGGGAAAGCAAGTTGATATGGTAATGCTAAAGGTGTTGCGTTCTTTCAGACTTCTGTGTGATTGTTATTCATTTTATAACCGGAAGGATGGCCAATAGGGGTGGGAAAATTGCATTGGTTTCATCTCCCTAAGTGAACGTAGCATTTTTGCACATATTTTTGATTTAATTTTATTTGTTGTTTTTGTTCTTATTTTTGTTGTTGTTGTGTGCCTTCAAATTGCTTCTGACTCACGGTGACCCTAAGGTTAACCTATTTTGGGGTTTTCTTGGCAAGATCTTTTCAGGGGGTGTTTGCATCTGCCTTCCTCTTGGGCTTAAAGAGTGTGACTTGCCCATCGTCATTCAGTAGGTTTTCACGGCTGACTGAGGATTCAAAGTCATAGCCCAATACTTAAACCACACTTCAGCCAAAAAGTCTTAAAGGGAAACCTGAAAATCATTACTTTGATAGTTCCCTGCCCACAGATTTCCAACATAAAAAAAACCCATGACACATAAGTAAGAGGGAATGACAGTGGGAAGGGTGAGCAAATTAAATCCAGTAGATGCTCTTTGCTCTTTTTTTCCTCAGAGACCAGAACAATGGCAGTTACAATATGGAGGGAGGCCTCTCACCATTGCTGGGCAAAGACATGAGAGCAGTGTGTCTGGATACTCTTCTCTTCCTCAGAGGCCAGAGAAATAGCAGTTAGAACATGGAGACATGGCCTCTGGCCAGCCACTGAGTCAATTTATGATGGAGCTGTGCCTGGCTACTCTTCTTTCCATCAGAGGCAAGTAGAACAGCAGTTAGTCCTAAATAAGTTAGATTTGCTCCATTAATGGGATTTTCCTATGTGCTGACTCACTATTTATCAAGAATTGATGGAATGGGTCTATTGTATTGTTTAAAAATGTGGAGAATGTTGCCACAACCATTCTCTGAGGCTGAGAAAGTGTTACTTGCCCAAGGTCACCCAGTGAGTTTTCATGGCTGAGCTGGGGTGCAAACCCTGCTTCCAGAATCATAAACTAGATATTCTTAAAGTCATATAGGCCCTGTGCAGACCACCCTTAAAGGCAGGGTTGGGGGAGGATTCAGGGCGTAGCGTCCATATGATGCATGCCTCAGCTTCACCCTGTGAAGCTACATTGGTGGGTACACATGACAGGGCTTTTTCCATAACAATATTTTGACTCTGGAACTCCCTCATGAGACAAATCAGACTGGATCCATCCCTTCTGAATATTTTCAGGGATGCTATGATGCTGTTACTTCCCAAGGTCTCAAAGCCAGGGGTAATCTGAGGAAGTAGACTGAAGTCTACGAAAGATCATGCTGCCAATTTCTTTCTTTCAGTTAGTCTTAAAGGTGCTACAAGATCTCTACATACAGTGGTACCTCGGGATACGAAATACCCAGGTTACGAAATTTTCGGGATACGAAAAAATCCCATAGGGAATTATTGTTTCGGGTTACGAATGTTTTTTCGGGTTACGAAAAAACTTTTGGTGCTTTTTTTGGCTTTTTCGCACGGAATCGCGGCTTTTCCCCAACTTTTGGTGCTTTTTTCGGCTTTTTCGCACGGAATCGCGGCTTTTCCCCAACTTTTGGTGCTTTTTTCGGCTTTTTCGCACGGAAT
>NC_056522.1:16641436-16714438 GCF_019175285.1 Sceloporus undulatus
TCGGCTTACGAAGGCTTTTCGGGTTACGAACGGTGCCACGGAACGAATTAATTTCGTAACCCGAGGCACCACTGTACTACTACTACTACTACTACTAATAATAATAATAATATTTATTTGTATACCGCCCTATGGGAAACCAATCCGGGCGGTTGACAACAGTAAAATATAAAATATAACAATTAAAAACACTTTATCCCTCCCCCCCTTAAGACAGTATTAAACAGTATGACATATTAAAAGCACAATATCAAAGCATAAAAACATACTGCTTCTACAGACTAACTCAGCTGTTTCTTTGAATTCTTCTCTGACTGTTGTAACTGTCTGTGGTTCAAAGCTTTTTAAGGCAGTTGTTTTAGTTTATTTTAAAATATTTCTGTTACTATGTTTAATGTTTCACAGGTTTTCCTCTGTTGTATCCTGATGAGTTGAGAGGTAGTAAATAAATGCTTTAAATCAAATACATAAATGAATATAAGATAGAGCCTCGTTCACTTTCAAATGATTATACAAGGCCAAAGATTGAATGAAAAGTCTGTAGTGCAAGTATGAATTTTCTCCAGGACTTTGAACCACTGGAGTTGATATGCATGGGGACCTGGGATCCATTATTTTTCATTTTGATGCCTTCTCTTTGAACCCCCTCCCCAGATTGGCTGACTCTACTATGCATCTTTTTCTTCTCTTTTCTTTTTCTTGCTGGAAGTGAAGATCATTATTACTTGTCCTGGGAGTGTAGGGAGGTGATGGCAAAATGTACTGCCTTCTCAAATAAATATTTTGACCTGCCCAATGAAATTTTAATTCAGTCTCCAAATTTTTTAGTGTTGTATTAACCTAAAACCCCAGCTGAGACTTTAGAAATAGAGTGTAGGCATCCAAAGAAAAGGGCCAGGCAAAAATACCAAGGAGATGTGAACAGAGCAAATATAAGAGCACTAGGCCTGCAGGATCATTAGTGTTTCACTCTCTGCCATGCTAGAAAATTGAGGACTAGTGCAAAAGGACAGAATTCAATATTGGGAGTGTAGCACCCTTATTTTGTTCACCCAGGTATACCCCTGACTTGCCCAAGGTCTTTTGTTTTGTTTTGTTTTTAAAAGCTTTTATTGGAAGCAAAATCACTTTACAAAATTCAGCAGAACAAAACAAGATGCACATTGTGACAGCATGCCTTAGCAAAATATGTAAGGCATGAATATATAGACATTTTTTTTCTAGATTTGAAGTTAAGATGTCATTCCCAAGACTGACATGTGAATTAGGTAGATCAAGATTATCTCTTTATCTATAAATAAATGAAATATGTGGAAACAACTCATTAGTAAAGGAATCACCATGGAGTTTGTTTCTTGAGTTGAAAATCTTTTATGTCAGTTTTTGTCCATGAGAGTGAGAAACCACAACTTCTTATACCAACAGTCCAAAGATAAATTGTGTAGGCCTTTCCATTTTTGAGCTATTGCCACAAGAGCTAATAGACAAAATAATATTACTTTCTTTTATAAGGAAAGGCTAGGCCTTTGAAAATGCTAAATTCTTATTTTTTTAAAAGAAAATATTTTTCTGATATTTTAATGTTATCTGCTATACAGTTTAATGTTTTGCATTGTTTGTATTGAATTTTATTATCTACTTGCTTCTTTTACAAGACTGCAAGTAAGGCAGTCTTGAAGCATCATCAAGCTGAGGAGTAGAATATCAAGGCTTCAGTCCTATTCATTAGGGATGGACGTTATACAACCTTCAAGATGTTGTTTCATCATTCTTAATTTTTATCATTAAGTTTTTAAATTATTTTACTTGTGAGCCGCTTAGGGTCCCTCTCTAGGAGAAAGGTGGCATATAAGTAAATAAATAGTTGCACTGAAAGTCCCAGAACCCCCACTCATTATAGACAAATGCAACATTTGGTCCTTGCATCCAATTTGGACAAGCCCAACTAGAGCAACCCCCTTAAATCAATGGGAATTACTTGGGTGTTGCCTCACTATTCAATGTGTCAACTATAGCTAAAACTACCAGAAGCATCCCAGGCCTGTATCTTTTCATATGTCTGGATGGATGTTGAAAGCATGGAACAAACAAGAAGATATGTTAAGCTGTAAACAAAGAGAGTGATGGAGAAGGAAAGGGAGACAGATGAAGTTTTGGTTCTTAAACATATTCTGTTTTCCCCCACTTCTTTTTGGGGAACCTGCATTGGGCTGACCGTAGCTGACACATACAGTGGTACCCCGGGTTACGAAATTAATTCGTTCCGCGGTTAATTTCGTAACCCGAAATACCTTCGTAAGCCGAATTCCCATAGGCGCTAATGGAAAAATAGCTCTCTGCTGCCCTCCGGTGGCGGAAAATAGCGCCGCGGTTTTTTCGTAACCCGAAGAAACCTTCGTAAGCCGAAGCAATAAATCCCTATGGGATTTTTTCGTATCCCGAAAAATTCGTAACCCGGCGCATTCGTATCCCGGGGTACCACTGTAATCTCCAACTGTCATGATTTGGCAGGGACAATCCCAATGAATCGTCTGTTGTTCCATATTTTGCAGCTGCCTCTAAAATGTCCCAGTTTCTCATTCCTCCTCCCTCTTTCCTCAGCTTACTTCAGTTTCTGCAAACTGAGTTCAAAATGCAAAAGTAGATTGCATTCAAGAAGGGGTGGAATATTCCCCTTCCCAATAGGCTCAGACAAAAAAAAAAAAAAAAAAAAAAAAAAAAAACCTGCTGCAGCATTTCTTAGTTTGTGTGTTCTTCCTCATTAATAACTTTTGCCATCTTGACCACACTTTGTTTTTACTTGGCCACATGTGTCCCAGCTTCCATCTGTGAAACACCAGAGGGTATGCTGTCAAAAGCAATGGGCACACTATCCCCCCGTCTCTCCTAATTTTGATCTGGAAGGCAGCTAAGCCCCAAACAGACAGTTAAATGTTGAAATGAAAAATTGTGTTGAACAGTGATGGGTTATATTCATTGATTTTTCTCCTTCCCCAAGGAGTTAGACAATCCATTCAGCTGCTTTTATTAAGCTACAGACTATCTTTTTTTTTTTGCTAGTTTATTTATCACCAAGCTTTTCTTTTGCTTTCATTTCTGAATGCTGCGTCTAATTTTTCAAAAGGTGGCTTCAGAAATGCGATAGTCCTTCCTTTGATTATTTGATTACTCTCTCTCTCTCTCTCTCTCTCTGTGTGTGTGTGTGTAGATGAGGAAATCCCGTTCTTTGGGTAAAAGAACTTATGGTTGAAAATGAAGTTAATTTGTTGAGCACACTGAAGCTCTTACTGCTCATGGTTCACAACAGTAATTAGCTTTCAAAATAAGACCAGTATGATGAATAGGCTAACAAGGAGGAACAATTTGCCCCAAGTCTTTTCCTGTGCTCTCTTGATTTGTATCTTATCACTAAATATAATGTTATGTTTGATGGAGCATAATTAAACAGCACAGGGACAGGATGATGAAGCATGATGAAGATTGTTCAATTCTGTTTTTTTGTCTCTACCCCCCACCCACGACAACAAAAGATATGTAATAATAATTTTTTTAAAAAAGGATTCTCTATGAGGGGTGTTGTGTTTGCAGTAAAATTTTCAAAGTGGGGAAATAAACCTTGTTCAAAATCAAATAAGGCTTTACACTCATAGAGTTACACAGCACTTGTGTCCTGTTTCAGCAGTCAGCCAAGGCAAGGATTTTTGTAGGGTTGTAAAGCTGTCCTACCAGAGCTTCTAGCCCAGCATTTAGATTTCTCAAAGTCAAACCAGTCTGATAGCAATCAATCAAGGGGCCAAATCCAAAGGGGTATCAGTAGCAAGGTCAGCCCATGAAACAGGGTTAGAAGGTCTTAGAATCACAACAGCCAAGAGTCAAGACCAAAGCAGGCTGCAACCTCCAGAAAGGTTGGTTGTCAGCAACCATCTTTGGGAGTTGGGGCCAGGATATTTATGTTCTAGTAGATTCCCACAGATGTTGCCTAGACTGCAGTTTCTATAAATATGCTCTGATCAACACAAGCCCTCCCTTTCTCATGTGAAGTCGAAGGCTTTCATGGCTGGCATCCATAGTTTTTTGTGGGTTTTTCGGGCTATGTGGCCATGTTCTAGAAGAGGTTATTCCTGATATTTCACCAGCAGCTGTGGCTGGCATCTTCAGAGAATGCTGGCCTAGAAGAAAACTGTACACACACACACACACACACACACACAGTGTGACTGTGGGTAGGGAAGAAATTCCATGTTAATCTGTGTATTGTTCTGTTGTTGATGGCAGGGCCTCAGGGTGGGAGAATATGCAAAGAGGATTAGTGTCTGCTAATTGGTGGTTTCTCATTTGCATTTGCTGAGTCCTGATATTGCTATTCTTCAGGACTGGTAGCCAAACTTTGTTCACTCTAAGGGTTTCTTCTTTCCAGTTGAAATTATCCAGTGTTGTCAAACAGTATTTTATGCCCAGGATGTGTGTGTGTGTGTGTGTGTGTGTGTGTGTGTGTACATACACACACACACACACATATATATATACACACACACACCATCCTGGGCATAAAATACTGTTTGACAATAACTGAAATTCTGGACCATGCCAACAACTATCAGGTCAGAATCCTCAAACATCATCAAAACAGGGTGGAAGTGACCATGTTGGGATCATGCCTGATGCTACTGAAGGGAAATGGAAGTGTTTTCATCATGGAATTGCCAGTGAATTGTCAGGAAAACTGCTCTTTTCTTATTAACGTTTTAATCTATTACTAAGAAAAGACTGTTTTCCTAACAATTCGCTGGCAATTCTATGACAAAAATGCTTCCATTTTGCTTCAGTAGCGCCAGGCATGATCATACCATGCATGCTTCCACCCCATTTTGATGACATTTGGGCGATGGAAGCGCCAGGTGTGATAAACTTCTATGGTGCTGTCTGCATGGGCCAAAATGCACATTCCCCTCCTGGCCTCATGCCATCCTGTTTGAATGATGCAGGCCTTGGGACATGATTGGACAGAATCCTGGCAAACCAAACAAAAATCTGGTAGATTCAGCCTGGTCCTGGGGTAAACAGCCCTTAATGCGGGTCAATTTGAGCCCTGGTTTCCTAAGGAGTTTCCTGGAAACCTGACTGTTTAAATGACCCCTACATGGTCTTTACCTTTCAGAGATATTGTTCCTACTGGGAATATACCCCCCCCCCCATTACTACACCTTACAAGAAAATAGGTACCTTGCCATGTGGGTGCAGTCAGGGCCCCTGTTTCTGTGTCAGATTTGGTGATGAAGCGCTTCCCAGTAGGAGTGACAGATAGGCAGGTTTGCAGGCCAGTGCAGGACTGACCTTGGTGAGCACCTGGGCCAGAATAATACCAGCTGAGCCCATGCTTTCCTGTCCCATCTGCTCAGGGCGTAAGTCATACTCCAGAGCAGAAGTCTGGAAAGAAGGCATGACAGCTTATGTCTTTGCATGATCAAATGTCTACCTTCACGAACAACCAATCCACAGCTGTATGCAACTCCACTTTCAGCAAGGGAGACAACTGGTCTGCATCAGTGAAAGAAATAAACAAAATTAAAAATCCATCTGTTTTTTTTAGAGCAGCTTAAGTATCTGCATGACGCCAATAGGATTTTGATTAAATACTGGATTTTAGGTAGTCTAGTTCCTTTGAAGAAACTTACATAGACTGAGGGAACCAGATCCTTTATGATCTTGGAAACTAAGCAAGATCAAGCCTGGGTAGTATTTGGATGAGAGATCATCAAGTAATACCAACTGCTGTAGGCTACAGTTCAGAGGAAGGCAATAGCAAACCATCTCTGAGTATTCTTTGCCTGAGAAAACCCTACAAAATTCATAGAGTCACCATGACTTGATGGCACATGCATACACAGTTCTATTGATGGAAAGCCAATGCAGGGCAGGAGACATTGGGAGGAGTAATGAAAGGGGAGTGGTTGAAGGAAAGGAATTTATAAACAGCAACAGATCCAGGCAGCTAGAATTTTGAATTAATTAGTTAACAGTATGTGCACACTGCTCAAGAACTGTAGGTCTCGGGGCAGTTAACATTTGTTCATTTGTTTTATTTATATTTCCCCTTTTCCTTCAATAATGAGAATCGACGCATTGTGTAACGTTAAAAACAATGCAGGAATATCATTTTAAAAGTGTAACTATAAAACTTATTTTAAAAGCAATCAAAATATTTATAAAGTTCAACTTATCCAACTCATTAAAATACTGTATACAAAAAAACCCCACAAAAAAACAGTACAGTACACCATTAAAAGACCATCCCAGTCATTCTTTAAGAATCTTGTTGACATAAGAAGAGCGAGAAGGAAGCTATCTTGCGTCCATTATAAACGAGCATAAAGTATGGACTGGGTCCATATTAGGATTGGAAAGGGGCGTCACTTCCGGACGTCCCTAACCCTAATATGGACTGAGTCCGTACAAAATGGCGGCGCCTGTTCCACATGGGGGGCCATGTTTATGTAGCGGATGCACTGCGTCTGCACGTCATGCAGCGCATATGATGCTGCGAGTGCACCATTGGCGCCTCACAGCATCATATCTGCACCGCAAAGAGAAGCACCATTTTGGCGCTTCTTATTTGCAGCACTGAGGAGCCTCACGGTTTGGACGCTGGGGCTCCTCCACGCTGCAAATGAAGGCGGCGTCAGACTGCCCCTTCTGGGCAGTCTGTAACGCACCTTAGCCTCCCTAGGAAAGTGGGTTCCAAAGTCTGGGAGCAATCACTGAGAAGGCTCTCCGACCAACTGACTCTGAGAGGGTAGTGGGACAAACAGAAGGACCTTGGAAGATCGTAAAGCACTAATGGGCTCTGAAAGAGAAATGCACTTTTTCAAACAGCTTGGATCCAAGCTCAATAGAGCTGTATCATCAGCACTTTGAATGGTGCCAGTAAGGGAGTTGTGTGTTGAAATGTTTAAAACTGTAAAGAGGAAAATAACATAATTTGTAAAGATAGCAATGGAAATTATATCCTTTCTGAAATTAACCTACTCCAAACATTTCTCTTGAAGTTCCCTAGACATGTTTTTAATGCAGAATAAGAACAATTCATTTCTCCCCTATTTTTATTTGCAAAATGTTTACAGAGTATGGTGGATGTGACATTACTTGTGGGAATGCCTCTCCCTACATAATCCACCTAGAACTCTCAGAACAACTGGAAATAATCTATTAAAACATTGACCAACCAGATTTGTAATGACTTCCCAAAGAGCTTTCACTGCGGCTGCTTCGAAATTATGGAATAGTCTCCTGGAAGAGATCCGTCTTATTGCTTCCTTGGAAGCATTAAAGAGGGCACTTAAGATGGATCTCTTCCAGCGAGCTTACCCCCTGATCTCATGTAAGAAATACTGTTCCACTTTCTGATCACTGTATAATTGTATTGTATTGCTGTTTGACGATGAGCTAGTTTTAATGTAATTATTTTTATTGTATTTTATTGATACGTTCTTGTATGGATTGTATGAATTGTAATCCCGCCTTGATCCATTCGGAAGAGGCAGGAAAATATAAACAAACAAACAAACAAACAAACAAATATTATTATCCTTTTGGCAGCTTCTAAATCCCTTCATAATTCTCTTCCATCCAGACTGTGAGTGTGAACATATGCAGAAAGGGAGACAGAAAGAATGAGAGAGATCTTGGATTCATATTACTTTCCAAGATCCTTTGGGTAACAATATACACGTATATGTGCAGACTGAGAAAACATGGAAAAAATCCATGTGACCATCTCTCTCAAGATGTTTTTTGCCTGGCATTTTAACAATCAGTGTGTTTTAGCAGAAAGCCACACACAAATCTGGATACAGTCCTTCAGATGTGGTTCTATAAGAATGCTTTCTTGGGTAGTCATCAGTGCACAGTGACAGAAGGCTGAAATGACCTGTCTTTGTCCTGTGCCCTGTCCTTTCCTGTTCTTGGGCCAATTCACACTTTGCAGTTACAGTGTTATGACTATATCTTATGGAATCCTGGGAATTTAGGAAGGAGTACATTGAATTCTTAGCCAGAGATCACTGGTCTTTCACCAGATACAAAATCTAAGGATACCACAGGATGCAATCTTGGTGATTAAAGTAGAATCATACTGCTATAATTTTGCTATGTTTGAAAAGGAGCCCACAGGGTGCAACGGAACAAGACAGCAATACAGTTTATATTTCAAGGCAGGTCGGTGATTGTAGTACTGTGGACATGTCCTGTTGAGTAACTTGCTCCAACAATCTGAAGGCTTTTGTGGTCCTAGGGATAGATCATACATCCCAAGCACCATTATTCACTAAAGAATGGATATCTTAAAGAAGCAAACTTCTGTCACCTACATTGCTAGATTATCATGGGGCACAAATTCCTGGTTTGGAGAAAGCCTTCATGAATATGGATTCAGGGTATCTTTCTGACTCAAGGGGTTGGGCTCAGAATTCACAGATGTTCTGAGTTTGGGCTACAATTCAGGCCTAAAGTAGCACTGTCCTTCAAAGCCATTGTACTGATAAATCAGGATGAACTGCTGAGCAGGAAGGGTGTTCTGATATCTACTACAGTGGCCTTGAACTGGTGGATGAACATAACAGAGCAGTACTACTTTGAGAAGACGTTTGAGCCAAAGCCCAGGTGTTTGTTCTGGCGAAAGCTTCATTCAGATGCAGAAACTGATAGCTGCAGCAAATAGTACATGCTCCAGTTATGGAATGAATCTTTAGAGTTTATCATAATTGAACTGCAATGCATTGAAAATGGAAAGCAGGGCAATGTCAATCTACTAAAAGGGGAAATTTCCTCATCCCTAGAAGATGTTACCCCAGAGGCCATTGATTTAAACTGAGAGAACCATGCAACCAATGTTGCCTTATGCAGCCTGCCGCCATTCTGTTGAATAGTTGCCAGTAAGATGCCTTTTAGTTCTTCTAAACACCTGGAGCTCAAATGTCTTTTTCTCTGCTCTTTACACAGATAACAACAATGGCAGCAAGAAACAAAACCCCCACTCTACATTAAATAATAATAAAAAATAATGGATACTGGGGAAAAATAAATGTGTGGGCTTCTGACCTTCTGGCATCCCAGCCGTCTCTCTTTCTCCATAAATATTTGATGCTTGTGCACAGGATGGATGAGATGTAAGGTTCATATCTAAAAGCCAAGCTTATGAGAACAGATGCTGGGAAACAGAAATGATTTGAATTTGCAAAGGGCTTGCTATGAAATACAGTTGGCCCTTCTTATACACTGATTTTTTATACACGGATTCAAGCATCCACAGTTTGAAAATGTTCAAAAAAAGTATAAATTTCAAATATCAAACCTTGATTTTCCATTTTCATAAAGGACACCATTTTGCGATGTCATTATATTTAATGGGACTTCAGCATACACAGATTTTGTTATCCATGGGGGATTTTGGAACCAAACTCCAACATATAACAAGGGTCCACTGTATTCCAGTGTGGAATAATCTTTTTTAACAGCTATTGGCCATAAATAATCCTAATCTGCTCTTGAATGGACCAAAGGTCCTGTTTCCACCCCACCCCCAAACTGTGGTTCTGGTACGAGCACGTCAGATGACATCTGGCACCAGTACTGGGGTCTGACAATCTTAACACAAATTTTAAAAAGTACTTGTTTGTTGTTATTTGTTATCAAGTTGATTTTGTCTTATGGTGACCCAAGGAACAAGAGACTTGCAAGAGTCCCTGTCATCAACTGCCCTGATCAGATCTTGAAAACTCAGGACCATGGCTTCTTTTATTGAGCCAATCCACCTATAATGTGGCCTTCTGCTTTTCTTACTGTGCTGTCTTCCACTTTACTGATGGTATGTCCCAAATACATCAGCCTAATTTTAGTCATCTTCACTTCTAGGGAGAGTTCAATCTTGATTTGCTCTAAGACCCATATATTGGCCCCTTTGCCAATCCATGGTCTCTAAAGAAATCTCCTCCAACACCCCATTTCAAATGAGTTGATTTTCTTTCTGAGGGCTTTCTTTACTGTCTACCTATCATACCCATACATGGAATCTACTGTATATACTCATGTATAAGTTGAGGGCAGGTTTTGGGCCCAAAATTTTAAATTTTGATATAACCCATGGATGATGAGAGTAAAACTTAGGGACTGCCACCATTTTCTACCCAAGCATTCAAAATGGCCTCTTGTCATTCTATTCAGAGAATGAGATGTTTCCTTTTTTATAGGGGTTAAGGTACAGTACAGGTGTCCCCTACTTTTTGACGACCTGCTCTTTCAACCATTCTAAATTGCTTCTCGGCACTGTATATTTGACACATGGACCACTCTTTCAACCATGTGTCAGATTAATAGGTCTCAATTACATATAATTGAAAAGGGTCAAAATAGGGTTTCTGGGGCCAGAGAGAAGGGATGAAAATTTAAATATTTGAAGGGATGTCATGTTGAGGAGGGAGCAAGCTTGTTTTCTGCTGCTCCAGAGACTAGAACATGGAACAATGGATGCAAACTACAGGAAAAGAGATTCCAACTCAACATTAGGAGGAACCTCCTGACAGTAAGGGCTGTTCGACAGTGGAACAAACTCCCTCGCAGTGTGGTGGAGTCTCCTTCCTTAGAGGCTGGATGGACATCTGTCGGGGATGCTTTGATTTAGATTTCCTGTATGGCAGGGGGTTGGACTGGATGGCCCTAGCAGTCTCCTCCAACTCTATGATTATATGATTCTAGGTTTTTGAACACAACAACTTCAAGGGGGGTTGAGGTGAGGAGAGGGGAATATAAGTGAAGAAAGGGGGAAGTTACCACTATGAATTGAGTCTGTAGGAGATGACACCATGGGGGAAGAGAAGCAGGAAGAAATGTATTCATTTCTGATGCATGTGCACACAGAGATTCAAATGTGCCAAAGGAGAAAAGTGGTTGGCAGGAGGAGGATTCTAAGATTCAGAAGATGAGTTTTATGCAGAGGGTGGACACAATGACTTGGATCCTATTGCTTAGGCCTGACTAGAGTAGACCCTTTGAATGGCCAATCAACACATAAGAATATCCCATTGTTTCACTGGGCCTATTCTAATTGGGACTAACTATAGTATTTAGGCCAGTGTTGCGCCAAAGGACTAAAACTACAGAGTGAGGCATAAGGAGTAAAATTCTGTAGTTGTTCGTTCGCATTCTTTATCACTTTATTCATTGGCACAAAGAGAAAGGAAGGCCAACTTCTGTACCCTCACAGGACAGTTTATTTTCAGGCCAGTTATCCAATAGCTAGAATATATTGGAATCCAATCCATCTATTTTGGGCATGGCAGAGAAATTGGGGACAAAACCCAAAGAGAGAGGTAGCATTCATGTGTACAGTTTTTATTTGTCATAACTTTAGGAAACATCCTCCCCACACATATTTATGAATGAAACTGTGAGAGCCAAGCTACATCTTGATTAAAATTTAGTATGCCCATGTGGAGCAGATAAATACTTTCAGGAATAAGATGTCTGAGCCAGCACAGGACTGCTCTAACTCTGGGGTCCTGTACACTTCCCAGATCAGGCTACAATGCAGTATTTCCATTTTCACTTCCTTTGCCTTTTTTAACAGCTATTGGCCATAAATAGTTTCACTCCTCTGCAGCCATCTCACCCCTTCAGTTCTTTTGCCACCTGTTAGACAGCTCATCTATATTTGATTTATGACTATCATAACTTTAAAAATGAAAAAGAAGTGCAAGGCTACCCGAAGAAAACAGATACTGGGACTGGGGCAAGGGGATATAGGAGGAAGGTAGGAGAGCTGATTGGTATACATAGAGAAAGAAAGAAAGAATAAAAGAAAGAGAGAGAGAGAGAGAGAGAGAGAGAGAGAGAGAGAGTAGGGTAAGCCAAGGAACACTAGGTGATGTATGTTATATTTCAGATGAAGATAGTGGTAAACCCACTCTGAGTATTTCTTGCCTGAGAAAACCCTAGGAAATTCATTGGATCACCATGAGTTGATACATGGTGTCACACACCCACACACACACACACACGCCAAAATGCAAAATCATTGGGCATTTGCGCCATGTTTTGTTGTTAACTGCCTTCAAATCGATCTCGACTCATAGCGACCCTATAGATGACACATCTCCCTCTGTCCTCCACTGCTCTGCTTAATTCCTGCAACCCAATACCTGTGACTTCCTTAATAGAGTCCATCCAACTGGCATGTGGCCTTCCTCTCTTCTTACTTCCCTTCACCTTTCCCAGCATTATTGCCTTTTCCAATGAGTCTTCCCATCTCATGAAGTGTCTGCAGTACAATAGCCTCACTTTGGTCATCTTGGCTTCCAGGAAGGTTTCTGGCTTGGAAGGAATCATTGCTGCTAAATTTTGAATAAGGCTTTCAAGTGGTCTCTCAAGGATTCATTTTTTTCTTTGCAAAGTTTTTGATGAAGAGTTTGCTGGAACATGTTGAACTGCTCTTCTTTTTTGTGGTGTAGGAACCTATCCCTATTTTTTCTATGTAATTTCTGCCTCTGGTGCAAAGGTTTCTGTTAAAGAAGCAATCTCCAGGAAAACTATTTTGTTCAACAAGTTATACCTTTACTCTTTGTCACAAAGCAGACCTCACCTGGATATAAAATGGCACAGGATGGGGAAAAACATGGTGAAGTTCCCTCCTATGCTCCATTTCAGATTTCAGAGGTGAAAATAGCTGCAAGATACAGCTATGGAGGAAAGTGTCACACCTTAAAGTCTCATAGAGAGCTTGCAATCCAAACTTGCAATCTGCAGAAAAGCTGATGTGATTAAATGACTATAAAGATTCAAATAGGACTATAGCATGGAGGAGCTAGACTGGAATTAATCTCTTCTATTTCCCTTGCAGATATCCTGGGGGTTGATAGAAAATGCATTAATCATAAATGTTACTTGGAAGTTGTGACCTAGGCAGTCCCGCTGAAAGCAATGAGAGAAAAGAAGCAGAAGAAAGCAAGGCTGAAATACTACCTTTTCAGGATGAAATTAGATGAGATACTAAGGTGAACATGCTAACAGTGGAATAGGATCTGCTCTCCACAGTTTTGTTTTCATAGCTCTATTGGGATATTTTCAAGATTTTATGGTGCCATGTGGGCATTTTCTTGAACAGGGAAGGGGGCTGGGGGGGTAAATGTGGCCCATTAGGAGGTGGCCTCCTATATATTCCTCACCACAAACTGAAGTACTGTTCATAGACATACCCTTCTTAGGGGCTGAACAGGCCACCCTGACAGAGCAGTGTCCTGCCACCCCTTTCAGGACCTGATCGGGGCCACAGCAACTGCACACCATGGCTCTGATCTGATCTGGCACTGAAAAGGGCGGCAGTCAGGTTTGCTGCTCTGAAAGGAAGCAGCAAAATGCTGCTCCTTTTTAGAATGGAAAAAAGCCACCCTTGCCGCCATGGTGATGGCTTTTTGGTGTTTCCTTGGCACAGCGCATCTCTAAACGCTGCATTAAAGAAATGGCATGATGCTGCCTGCTGTCTGGTTGGGTGTGCAATGTGACACCAGCATTGGGGTGGCGCTGGAGCACACAGTCGCCATGCCCCCACTCCACCCCATTGCTGGTGTTCCTTGCCAATCTGTTTAGCCTCTTAGTCTGGAATATAATTATGCAAAAGTTTCTTGCAGCACCTTTGAGCCTGAGTGAAAGACGATGTAGCATAAGCTTTCATAGACTTGGTCTACTTCCTGAGATAAGTGGAGTGACTCCATGCATCTCAGGAAAGAGTTGCATCTCAGGAAGGAGACCAAAACTGTGGTACTTCAGATGTCACTGAACTATATCTCCTATCAATCCAAGGCAAAATAGCCAATGGTGAGCGACCCAGTCACCCTGCATTAATCCATAGCTTGTCACTATGGAAATAAACCTGGATAAAGCAGAGGCTGACTCTTATGTTGCCACGAGATGGGATGCTTTTGCTTACATTTTAAACTTATGGCATTTGACAGATGTTTTAAAAAGTGATTTACACTATGAATACTGAATGACCCAGGATCAGAGGTGATGGCTTAATCCTGGCTTGTTTCAATCAATCATTGTATGGTACAGTTTAAACTAAGTATAGTTTGTGACATCTTAGACAAGCAGGTGCCAGGTTTCAGAGCTTGTAAATGCCTGAGCCAAGAAAACAAAACAAAACAAAACAAAAATATTGTAACAGTTACGAGCTTTCTGCACACCCCTACTACAAACAAAAAGCACATATCTTCCAACATTTAACAGATGCAAACCAGGACACATGGGATCAAGCAACTTCAGAGTGTGGTAAAAATGTATGGCAAAAAGTATTAATGGAGATGACCACACCACCCAGGAGAGTTTGCAGCAATTTGCATTTACCCGAGTCTACAAAGAAGGGCAGGAGCCTATGTTCTGCTCTCCTCTCCCCCTGTTGAGTTGCTACTTTTGCACTTTGAACTAAATTTGCAGCAACTGAAGTACGCTGAAGACAAAGGTATAAAGTGGGAGAAGGACAAACTGCAACTTTAAATAAATAAGTAAATAAATAAAACAGCTGAAAAAGTTGGAAGACAGGATCAATTGAGGCTCTCCCTGCCAAATTGAGACAGTTGGAGCCTGATATTTGTCTCTCTACTTGGAGACTGAAGGAATCACAGGAAATCTCTGAGACCTGGCAACTCTAGCAATAAAAAAGTATTTTATGTCATATGCTTTTAAGATGGTGAACAATATAGTCTTCTTGACTTCAGTGTAATCAAGTTCAAATACTATGTGCTTCACTTTTAATTAGTGGGCTACTAATTAAACAATTCTCTGAGGGCATCTACAGATGTTAGTTTACATTACATTTTTATGGTAAGTGGTGGATAAGAAATTACTTTAATGAACTCATTATCCAGTAGCCTGTTTAAGATTATGGGAGGTGGTAGCACAAAAAGGAACATTATATGATATCACTATAAGTAATAATGGAGGTCTTGTGCCAGTGGAATAATGAAAATGGCTCTTTCTGCCTACAACACAGAGGTATCATCAATACGTTTGTATGAACTTAAGGTTGGCAAAAATACAAAATAAATAGAAAATCATCAAAGATGGAGAGATTCCCACTCCCAGAAGTCAAAGGAGAATCTATCCTGTTCAGGAAGCAGAGAATGCTGGATAAATATTCAAGTGGGAAAAGAATTAGGATGGTATACCCAGAATAAACAGCAGATTAACTTGCTGAATGCACAGATGGGCTACAATGGGTCAACCCATCATATCCTCCCATGGATCCAGCCCATACCTGACCCGGCACTTACCTGGTCTGGTGTGGAGTGGGTGTTCAGATGCCTGCCCACCATCATGCTATAGAGCCACCATTGCCACCTCAATTGTCACCACCACTGTTCTTATGAAGGCCCACACCACAGCATGTAAGGGTGGAAACATGTTGTCAGGCTTCACCTTCATGGCCATGTGCCCCCTTCCAGCATCACAGGCCACAACTGGGACCTGCAAGAGAATGACAGTGGCAGCAGTAGGTAAGGGGGTACATGGCCAACCAGCATACCAGCTGTTGCAACAGAGTTTCTGGGAAACTCCACCACAAAGTTTCTGGGTTTCTGGGAAACTCTGCTGTAAAACACACCTTTTTTTAAAAAAACTGAGCTAAGGGCTGGTTGGGCTAGGGTCAGCCCTGATTTGGTGGAATGGTGTCTGGTTTGCATTTTCCTGACACAGGGAAATTGGACTGCATCATTTAAACAGGATGATGCCAGACTGGGGGGTTGGGGGGCTTTTGGCCTGTGTGTACAGCCCCAGAGTAACCTTCACACTGCAAGGCTGGAATCCTGTTGGAACCTCTGTTATGAAGTAATGGCTGCTCCATGAACATTTTGCTGACGGGAGTGGAGAGTGATGTTTCAGAAGTGCGACTGGCTATCACACTTTTACACTTCTGGAGCATTTTACAGCATTTTAATCACGATAAGTTTGGGTGTGATAATCTCCATAGTAATAAATATGTGTTCTAAAGAAAATGTAGCACTTACATTTACATTGACTTCAGCCATGAATGTTTATAATCACCTATCTTCCTCTATAACTCCATTCTCTACTGAACCTTCGTGAGATTATAAGGTTCAGATTTCAGGTGATTCAGTATATTTTAATATCATTTCCTCCATCATCTTTCACCTTACTAGAAATTGGAACAGTGCTACTTTTTAAAAGTATTTTTTGTTCCCACACTCTTTCCAGTTCCAAGGCCCAGAATATTTCTCTCTGACCTTGCTTATAATTTAAGTTTTGTATGCTAAGAACTGGATTTACATAAAAGGAGCAACTAGATTTTTAGGGTTTTTTTGTGTTTTTTCGAGCTATGTGTCCATGTTCTAGAAGAGTTGTTGTTGTTGTTGTTGTTATTATTATTATTATTATTATTATTTATATAGCGCTGTAGATTTGCACAGCGCTGTACATAAAACAATAAATATATAAGAGTAAATGTGCCTATAGCGTACAATCTAAGAGTTTGTTTCTGATGTTTCACCAGCATCTGTGGTTGGCTTCTTCAGAGAGTGCTGACATAGAAGTGAGTGGCATATATACATACTGTGTGACCCTGGGTTTGAGGATTTGTGTCTCTTTCATTAGAGATCCATTGTTTGCTGGGAAAACCGCTGATCCTGGATGGTTTTCATTTGCATTTCCTGAGTCTTGATTTTAGTGTTTTTCAAGACTGGTAGCCAAACTTTGCTAACTTATTTCCTGTTTCTTTCCTTTGCCATCTTGGATGTCCTGGTCATCCAACATTTGGTCCGTACTGTACAGTATACAGAAACCTACACACAGAGACAGAAACCTGCACAAGAACTCCAACCATCACCCAGGATGAACAAGAAGCACAATAAAAACATTGGTGGACTGGAGGAAAAGGATCTGTGAACCTCACTTCCTGGAAGATGAATTGAAGCACTTAGACTGGGCTCTACGGGCTAATGGTTATTCCAGTTCAGACATCAGAAAAACCCAGAGGAGTGAAGACAAACAACCACCCAAAGGGAAAGTCTTTTTACTATATATCAAAGTAGTCGCAGACATAATAGGGAAACTGGCGAGGAAACACAACCTCCAAATGGTTTACAAACCGACCAAGAAAATCCAGCAAATGCTGTACTCAGTGAAGGACAGGAGAGACCCTCTCATAGCTGCAGGAGTTTGCCGCATACTATGCAGCTGTGGACAAGTCTACATAGGGACCAAGAAATGCTGTGTTCAAACATGCATCAAGGAACATGAGAGACACTGCAGAGTGGGTCAGCCAGAAAAATCAGCAGTAGCAGAACACGTTATAAACCATTCTGGGCAAATGCTGTTTCAAAGCATTGAAATTTTGGACCATGCCAACAGCTATCAGATCAGGGTTAGGGGTTTTCTCAGCAAACAATGGATCTCCAATTAAAGAGACACAAATCCTCTTTGTATATCCCTCCACCCTGAGGCCTTGCCATTCAATACACAGATTAAATAATAATAATAATAATAAAAATTTTATTTATATGCCGCCCTTCCTACGATCAGGGCGGCTTACATCAGAGTTAAAACACAAATACATATACAATCAGATTAAAATACATCACAATAAAATCAAACAAACAAGCAAAAAGCCCCATAGCTCAACCTCTTGGCCACGGAAAGAGGAGGGAGGCCCACAGGATTTTTATTCGGGGAATGCCTGTTGGAATAGGAAGGTTTTAAGGTCCTTCCTAAATTGGGCCAGGGTAGTAGACGAGCGGAGCTCTGTGGGCAGCGCATTCCAAAGGGCTGGGGCAGCTGTGGAAAACGTCCTCCGAGAAGTGGAGACTAACTTAGCCCCAGGCACCTTCAGTAGCTGCTGCCCAGACGTTCTGAGGGTGCGAGGCGGAATGTACGGAGAGAGGCAGTCCTTTAGGTATCCTGGGCCCAAGCCATTTAGGGTTTTATAGGTAATTACCAACACCTTATATTGAGCTCGGAAGCGAATGGGCAGCCAATGGAGATCTTTTAAAACCGGTGTTATGTGGCTGGTCCTGGGAGCACCAGTGACCAGCCTGGCTGCCATGTTCTGCACCATTTGCAGCTTCCGAGTTTGGTATAAGGGTTGCCCCATGTAGAGTACATTGCAGAAATCCAATCTCGAAGTTACCAGAGCATGTACAACAGTTTCAAGGTCCCTCTGGGCCAGGTATGGGCGCAGCTGGCGAATCAGCCGAAGCTGATAACAGGTGCTCTTGACCGTCGCATTCACCTGAGCAGTCAGGTGAAGCGACAAGTCAAGAAGCACCCCCAGACTGCGCACGGAGTCCTTCACAGGGAGCGTGACCCCGTTCAGGACAGGTGGAATCACCGCCATTCCTGGACCAGGAGAACCTATCACTAGTACCTCCGTTTTCTCTGGATTCAGCTTGAGTCGGTTTTCCCTCATCCAGCCCATTACTGACTCTAGACAGGCCACGAGAGGAGAGATACCATCCCCAGTCACTGCATCATTAACATGGAAATCACTCCTTCCAACCCAGTATATATATACCCTACTCACTTCCATGCCAGCATGCTCTACAAATGCCAGCCACAGATGCTGGTAAAATGTCAGAAACAAACTCTTCAAGAACATGGCCACATAGCCCGAAAAACCCACAAAAAGCTATGGAAGCTGGCCATGAAAGCCTTTAACTTCAGCAATGAGATTTGTTTCACATAACTACTACTACTGGTGCTGCTACTACTACACCCATCTCCCCCTATGTAGATGGAAATAATATTTGAAGATATTTTTAAAAAAGATAGATTTTTAAAATTTATTTATTTATTTGCTTGCTTGTTTGTTTGTTTGTTTGGTACCAAAAAAACCCAGTGAGACAAATCCTAAACAGTTTGGGTTTATTCTACGTACAATTCAAATTTGGTTCTTTTTTGGACAAATTAGATAAAGAAATATTCATGCACAGAAAATACTGTCATTGGGGACTTGTTCTGCACAAAATTCACACGTGAGTGATGTGCACAGAAAGTAGCAAATATTATTTTGTGCAGAAAAGGCTGTTTCCTGTGCTGTGAATCCTGTTTTGTGTGCAAAACAACCACATGTGTATTTTCTGCATCTTAAGTCCCAAACTGCAAATCTGCTCTAAAAACTGTATGGATTTTTGAAGACATCTTCTCAATTGGAAGAAAACTGATAAAACTACACATTGCTATTTTTGAGAAAAACATTATGAAGAATTACAATACTACATCAGTGGCTGAAGAGAAACTGGCATGCAACCATTTTAAAAGGCTGCACATCAAATATGGGTGATAATAGAGCTGTGGCCCTGAGTTCAGCACAGGGCACCGTTGTAGATTTTGGTGGCAATGCTGCTTGAAGAGATGTCAGACCAGTTTGGAATAGAGAACAAGATGCAGGGCTAAGGAACCCCTGTGTCATAACAGATGTAACATACAGAATACTGCTTATGAAAATCAACTACGTACTTTTGCACACCATTGCTTTGAACATCTAATGCCAGTGTGGGGTACGTGGGAATGTCTGCAGAAATAAAAGGGCATGGTTCACACCTCCCATAATGTGTGTATCCATTGTACGAAATATCTTAAAAGACTAGGCAGCAACTGCATCTATCTTTAGTTTCTTTAGCAACTAAAAGGTGCCTTTGATCCCACATCCATTGCCTTTGTTTTTGCATTTTGATGATTTTTATCATGGGTTAATGTTTAATTCATGTTGCATTGATGTGCTAAATGGCAACACTCAAAGACAGATACCCCCTGTCCTCCTGCAAATTCTAACCACATTTATTTGAACTCCGTATGAACCATTTTATCCTTTTGAAGTTGAAAATATTAATGAGAATATCAATATTAAGAAAATGACACACTTGCTCACATTCATTATTTCATGTGAAGCTCTAAATAGGGGCAGGCATCCCTCAGGAAAAACTTTGTTTTGTTGTACAACATTGCATTGGCATTGATGTACACTAATACTTGCTTTATATCTTTGTATTCTTTCAAGTGGTTTTTATTTGTTCATCACCTCAGGAGCACTTGCGGGCAGGGAAGAAATACAGAAATTAATTTTTAAAAAATTCATGGGAGAGAAATTTGTTCAGAATGTTTTCAGAACTTTTGACAAAGTAGAAATTGACATCCAAGTATTCTTTCAAATTTCCACTTTTGAAAAACTTGCAATGGATTTCTGCATTCAAACAAAGCATACAGGTATTTGTGTAGCATCCAAAATACACAAACATGAAGGAAGTAGCGGAGATCCTCAGGGGTAAAAACATGATAATTAAATACCAAATTCAGAATCATCCAGGCTATATTATATCTCACTTCTATGTATGGATGTGAATGCTGGACAGTGAAGAAAGCTGACAAAAAGAATATCATTGGAAAAGTAGGGCTGGAGAAGAGTTTTATGGGTTCTATGGACTGCTAAAAAAGACAACTGAATGAGTCTGACCTCTCACTAGATGCCAAAATGACTAAACTGAGGCTGTCGTACTTTGGACATCTCATGAGATAACATGACTCATTGGACAATCAATTGAGAATTTTTTTTAAAAAAGTGTAGCAGAAGAGGACAGGAATTATGCAATGTATAAAATGTGCTTGCAGTATCATAACCCATGGTTATACCAGCAAAGGTCACAAAAGGGATTCATCTCCCAGGAAAAGAGTAGAACTGGTTTGTGGATTTATTTATTTATTTATTGGATTTATATCTTGCCTTTCTGCCCAAATGGGATTCAAGGTGATTACAGAGCAACACAACTGTATATTCCATATTTTGAGCTTTCCTTTTTTAAAAAATTACACTTATCTTTATTTGTTTTCATATTTATTGTCATTTTCACATACAGTGTCCTTTACATATTTGTCAACACAATGTTACTTTCATTTAGCTTCCTCTTTCCATAACTTCAACATTTCTATTCTGATTACTCCACATCATATAACCATACTTATACATCCTTTATAAATTATTATAATGTGTTACTCCAACATGAGTGAACTTTTATCTTCCATTCATCTTCCCATTCATTCTTTCTTTTGACATCTTTTAATGGTATTATAGCTTTACATAATACAAGCTCTATAAAAATCTATGATTGAATGTATTAATCTAAATCTAAATTTAAATATGTATATCTATATATCCATACTATATTAGTCATATCTTTTCTTAATTCTTTCCCTCTTCCCACCTTTTCCTAAAGCCATGAACTTTCCGTGGGAACATGGCAATGAGGATTGTTATAATTAGGACCTCCTCTTAAAACAACAACAACAACATCATCACCACTGTTTGTGGACCTTGATCACTCCATATTTTTGTTTTGTTTATTACTTGAATTTATGTGGGAGCAACTGCCATTTCTTCTACACCATCCTATCTGCTTTGCAGCAAACCAAAGTGCAATAGATTCATTAGGCAACCCTATGTAAAATTAGCTCTTTCCATAGACAAGAGCAATCTTCTCTTTCTCATTCAGAGGTCAGACCTGGTTAAATGGAACATGACAGGATTCCAATGGCAAAAAAATTGATGTTAAATACTTCATAATGGAGCTATATTTAAAAGCAAATTAAAAGGAGACTATAATATAGCAATTACCACTTAAGAGAAAAAAATAATTGCAAGTATATAATAGCTAAATTGGATTATATTTAAAGATGTGTAAATTTGATTGAACCTGAAATTTAATCTCCAAGACTGCATTTTAATTCAGTTGCATGAAACCCCATTTCAGTCAAAAACAAATTAGTTATCAAGAGAATGCAGGTGACTGATTTTGTTCCACATTTCGGATGTGGGCTATAAAATTTCATCCTTTCTTTCTTTCTTTCTTTCTTTCTTAGTTTTCATGCAGGATGAAAAACTATGAGTAAGATTTATTATAGTTTTATTGCAGATTTTGTTACTAAACAAAAATCTAAAGAATAGAGTTGAACTGCAAAAAAACCATGTCCAGTGTTGTGCCATGTGTAGCATCAAGGTCTTCTTTCAATCACTCTTCACTTAGAGGTTGCCACTTAATCCAAATCTCACTGGAGCACAGGTAATAAATAGGCAGTAAATCTAGTACTCTCCTGCCAACCTCCAAATGACTTATAGTTTGGTAACCAACCAGTGGTAGTTGGTGGTGGCTTCCATGTCAGTGGGATGGTGAATCTACTCTGTGTTTAAATCTGAACTATAAAGATTCTAAAAGAGCCAGCATAGTGTTTTAGTTTGAGCATTGGTTTTGATTCTGGATGTTGTTGTGTTGTTAACTGCTCTTGCATCAATCTCAACCCATGGTGACCCTGCTGATGAGACATCTCCAAGACCCCCTGTCCTCTATTGCTCTGCCCAGCTCCTGCAAATTCATACTCATGATCTCTTTAATTCAGTCCATCTACCTAGCATGTGGCCTTCTTCTCTTTCTACTTGCCTCCACCTTTCACAGCATTATTGTTTTTTCCAGTGATACGTGTCTTCTCATGATGTGTCCAAAGTACGCCAGCCTAAATGTGTCATCTTGGTTTCGAGGGAGATTTCTGGCTTAATCTGCTCTAGGATCCATTTGTTTGTTTATTTGGCTGTCCATGAAATCACTACACAACGCACATTATAGCCCCCCAAAATGGTTCTCTCTTTCTCTGGTGTGTGTGTGTGTGTGTATATGTGTGTGTGTGTGTGTGTGTGTGTATTAGACAAAGTATTGTCCTTAGTTTTGAACTTTTTACTTTCTTTCAAGATTTCTGAAACCCTTGCTGACAAATAAAAGTGTGAACTCTATTGCATAATTGGTTCAGTTTCTTTTTAGTGATAGCTATGTAACAAACAAAGTTGGCTTCTCTCTCTCTCTCTCTCTCTCTCTCTCTTGCTTTGGCTGCAAAGAAGATTAGAAAAAGTTAGATTAAATTGACACAAATTCTCATGAAGTTTCAAATTAATTTGATTTTCTCATTGGCAACTTAAAAATTCACCTACAAGTTGAACTGTGTCAGAATCCATATGCATGATTCTATGACCCCAGTCCTCCTGCCACGGGTCTGAGCTGAAGGGAGATGAAATGATAACACAGGAGGGGAGGAGGGAAATGTGAAGGGGCTTTTTATCTGGATCAAAGGGGGATGATCAAGATTGGAAAGGAGGGCTGGAGGATAAGAATGTACAGTTGTCCCTTGGCTTACGCCAGGGATCCGTTCCTGACCCCCCTGCATAAGCCAAAAAATGTGCATGCTCAAGTCCCATTCAACTGAATGGAGCTTGTGCTTGCGGTGCAGGAGAGTGCGTGCAGCATGGGCGCACACACCATTCTTTCTCCCAGCGCATGGCTTCAACATAAGCAGGAAGCCGCGTATGGAGCGCCTGCCTATAGCGTGTCGCACTGTATTTATTATGGTCCGAGGGGGAATTTTTTCAGTTCTGACACTGAATCTGGGATATCCAGAATAGATATCTAGTTTCTACTACACTATGATGCTGTCTTGGTTATTGGGAACTGGGTCCTCCAATCCTGAAAAACTGTTTATATTCTTTATACTAGCCTAGTAACAACTTTGATTATTATACATAAAAATAAGTGCTCTTTGTACTTTTTAACTCGATCGGTTTATATATTTTAAAGCTATTTTTCAAGGCCTTTGGCTAACACAGTAAACATATTGATGATAACTACCTTTTTGTTCTTGCAGGGTCTGAAAAAAATTGCTTGATGGTTTACAATCATTTTGGTGGGACTGAGAAAATTTGTTATTTTTTTGACCTCCATTTTTATAACTGCCTCAAGAATGCTTTTTTAGAGTGTTTGACCAGCAATCCTCAGTGGACTAGTGTGGGCATGGAAAGAGAAAAAGCAACCTAAGTAAAGGAACTATAGAGAGTGACAAGCTATGCATGTTGAATTTGAAAAATTCTCACAGGTCAGGAGAAGTAGAACTGAGAATAGAGGACAGAAATAAAACAATGATAGGAAAGAACTGAAGAAGCCTTCTCAAACCTTCCTTAATAAATTGTCTGGGCGTACTAGTTTCAAATGTTTTCAGCAAATTAGAATATATTAGGAGAAATGTAACAAAGATGCTGAAGGATATAGAAACCAAAGGCTGTAAAGAATGAAGAATCACTGACGAAGTTGGGTAAGTTCAGCCCGAAGAAGGTAACACTAAGAGTTGATATGATACATTACAATATAAGACATAGCGGCTAAACTTTAGGAAGAATTTGCTGATGGTAACAGTGATTCAAGAATGAAATAGACTGCTTCAGAGGATGATGGACTTTACTATGCAGGAAATTTTAATCAGAAGTTGGATGGCCACCTCTAAGGGAAACTTTAGCTATGGTTTCCTGGCTATTTAGACAAACTAATTAAATGGCTCTTGAGATCCATTTCCACTCTATAAGCTGCTTTATTAAACAGTCTCAATTTCTAACATGCCAGGACTGCCATCTCCCCTTGCTAACATTATTTTGACATTTTGATCCAAAGTAAGCCTTGAAAAAAAATCAATACAATCCATGGCTATGTTGATGTGCTTGGGATCAGGATGTGCTTGGGATCAGGACTTATTTCTGATGTTTCTGGACCCTTTCATTTTTCCTGCTATGCAAATTGACCAATCTATGTAATATTGATTTGAAAATACACCCCAGCTATTTTTTTCTACATTCAAAAGCATATTTCCTGATCCGACATGCATTACTAATTGGCTGTCTTTGCTTGTTAAAATCTGCTTTAAAAGATATTGGATGTTTTGGTTTCAGTTCCAGTTTCAGCTATGCTTTTTCAATTAAATCAAACTGTACTCTTGATCACTTGACCCAAGAATTATATTCTTTTTCTAACAACAGGTTGCCTCAGGCACACTTGAATTTCCATTTCCCTGTCCCCTGACCTCTTGTCTCCTGTAATCTCATCCTGGGTCAGTGATTTTTCTGACTGCCTCACATCTTGAATGCTGTCCACCTTTCTGCTCTACACTCCACTTCCAAAGCTGGAACAAACAAGCAAGGCTTATGCCCAGCTCTAGGCTTAGAAACTCCATCAGACTAAGATGTTGTTATGTGCGACATTCATTAAATGGAAGCTGACCTAAGTAGACTCCATAATGCATCATGAGAAATCCATAGCAACAGTGCTAAAACCCCTTCCTTGCTTGCCTTGTCACATTTTTAGGAAAGCAACACCATGGTATGTGCGGTCCTGTATTTCAAAATGGCTGATATCACCATAAGACGAGAACAGCCATTGCAATGTTTTGGTATGATGTTAGGAAATCATTTCTAAGAACAGAGACCGAGGTCTAGTCGTAAAACAGATCTGAGAGAAATCTTTCAAATATATTTTCAATCTTATAAAATTTAAACAAAATGACACAAAAACCAACCAAAATGTAGACTAGCATTCAGCTCAGGACTCACATCTTTGTAACTGGTTTCATTTGTGTGCAAAATTGAATTATGTAGTGTCACAACATCCATATTCACTTAGCGATTGCCATGATGTTACAACATACGGTCTGAAAGTCATGCCTTCTGAGGAGTGGCTAAGGGAGCTGGGTATGTTTATCCTGGAGAAGAGAAGGGTGACATGATAGCCCTGTTTAAATATTTGAAGGGATGCCATATTGAGAATGGCTTAAGTTTGTTTTCTGCTGTTCCAGAGACTAGGACATAGATCAATGGATTAAAGTTACAGGACAAGAGATTCTATCTCAATGTTAGGAAGAACATCCGGACACTAAGAGCTATTTGACAGTAGAACACACTATCTTGGAGAGTGGTGGAATCTTCTAGTTTGGAGGTTTTCAAAGTTAGACTGGATGGCCATCTGACAGGAGTGATTTGATGTGGGCTGGGTAGCCCTTGAGATCTCTCCCAGCACTATGATTCTATCTGTTGCATAGTGATGGAGTGGCTAATGCCCATGGACAGATGCATAATGGGCACTTATAAGCACTCTGGTATTCCCCAGTTTTCATTCAGACACTGGCTTGGAAGTGCTGTAGAACAACAGGGGTGCTCAGTTTGAACCAGAAGTGTCCAGAGCACATCAGAAGTGTGTGGTGCAGATTGGAAGATTCTTGTCAGTGTCCAGATGTGCACCGTTCAAATTCACTAACAGGATTTTATTATTTTTCTGCAATGTAGAGCTTCATAAAGTCACCAAACAGATTTGTAAAGTCACCAAGTGTAGACTGTAACACAGGATCTTGGCTGTAATTTTTAAATTGTGTAAGAAGCCTGAGGGTAACTTACAGGAATGGGAAAATAATGTTAAGTCTCATTTTACTAACTCAAGACTGAGCCGGACACATGAAATAGAACAGCATGGTAGAGAAAGAGAAAATTAATGCATGTTTATATGTAACACAGACAATATGAATAACACTGAGAAATGTTGCATACACATACTTTTCTGCATGGAAAGAGATCTTGTAGCACCTTTGAAACTAACTGAAAGAAAGAAGTTAGTAGCATGAACTTTCATAGATGTGAGTCTATGAAATCTCATGCTTCTTTCTTTCAGTTAGTCTCAAAGGTACTACAAGTATGCCTTTGCATACTGATTTTCGAGGCTAACACTTGTAGCCAACTCTTTGAATACTTTTATGTGAACAAATATTTTCCATTAACAGAACATAGTCTTTTGAAATATTTTCTATAGTATTAAATCTGAAAAACTGTGCCATGCTTAGTGTGGGCACTTTGCCAATATGCATGACCATTTGTATCTTCCACACCATCAGGAAGATACGAAGTACAGGAAAAGAGATTCCACCTAAACATTAGAAAGAACTTAAGTATTGTGCGGCTTTAAAAAAAAATATATATTATGCGTGTCAAAATGTTAATCGTACTTTTAGGACGTATACAATTGTGGTCCTTATTAGCTTGAAAAAGAATATTACCTTTTAATTATAAAGAAATAACAGTTCCTTGGAATAAGAAACAGGTAGCAAACCTAATATCCCTCAACCTCCAGGTTGAGATATATTGTGGGTGCCTCCTGTGCCTTACCCCCAATTCTCCAGCTGTCACTGAATTCCAGTTTTATTTTCTCATCTGCTTTTTAATAGTCCAAGCCTTGATTAAAATTAGTAGAAGTTAGTGTTATACTCTACAATGTATTCATACGGATCAGGAAAAGGATCTTTTTATGGTGTGTTGTCACTCAGTTCTCCAGTAGTTCTGAAAGCTAGAGGTATAATGCGGGTAACTTGTCTTAATAATAACCACTCTCAACCTAAACAGCATGTATTTTATTTTCTCTGCTCTGTTTTTCTCCCCTGCTTTCTTTTCTTTTGTGAAGCCATGATAAAAATACAGTTCTACAAGAACCTATGGTAATTTCTTGATCCATATACTCCAGCTCATTACCAAACCATCATCTTTTGAAAAAGGAGTGATGAGAATATACATCTCTTCACACCACTAAGAACCATTTCTCCCTCCTCCTGCTCCCCTCCTTTCCTTTCCCCCCTCTCATACCAGAGTGTCTGGGGATAAATTTAATTGTTTTCAGTGTTTCCTGAAATCTGAGTCATTTTCTCATAAGATGATGTCATCTCCAATGTTCCAGTTCCTCTTCAGAGTTCAGTCATAGAAAGGATAATAAAGATATGGCTTGTAGCCATGATGTAGTTATGTGCAAAAGGCAGGGCAGTCTTCTTTTCGCCCTAGGTGTTTCTGGCTTCCTGGTGAAGATTAGATCTGGTGTCTGGAGGAACTGCTAAAACCATTAATAAATGGATTGATTTAAGAGATACAATACAGTTAAACCTGAACCAACGTTGCCATACATTGTCTAAAGCCTTTAATCTCAATTTCTCTCACCTGCTGCCATCTTCTTGCAACTACGCTAGTAAGAAGACAGCAGTGAAAATATGATGAATTCTCTTAAGAAGCAAAGAAAACTGTACTGGCCATAAGAAAAATCCCCAAATCCTTAGAAGGATTGTGCCCTTATTCACTCTATGCTTACCCTGACATTTATTGAAGAGCTATTGTTGTGTTGAGTCTCCTTGGCTGGCCACTGTAGCTGCAGGCCATTCTGAGTAGCAGCTTGGAACAGGCTTTGGATGATGTCTCTTGATGGTATTACCATTACAAGAGTATGGGCAAGATCTGGTGTAATTTCTATGCCAGATCTCAGGATTACCTAGAACTGATCCAGGGCAATTAAAGCGGTCTCAACCTGGATTATTTCTGCCATCTGTTTTGGAACTAAGTCAGGATATCTATCCCTACTTTGGAGTTAGTCTGATAAACTGACTTCTCTATGGTGTTTGCCCCCCCCCCCCCCCCGGCATCACCAGTGAATGCCCTAGACATAAAAGGTCCTCATCTGTCCAGATAGATCCAAAAGCTGTGCAGAAAGATTATGATAGGTTGAAAACTGATTGCCAGTTTGTAAAGTGTTCAATGAAAATGAACTGCATACTGTTTCATTAAACAAGTTTCCTTGTATGACATGGTTCACCAAAACAAACAAACAAACAAACAAACAAACAAACAAACTTGTTAGCAATTGAGCTGGAGGGGCATGGCTATAAAATCTCTGCATGAACAACCTCACACTGCTAGTACACCCATGAATCTGGCCGAGATCTTACATGCTGTTCACAGAGCATGACTGTTTAGTGAACACAGCTCCATGTTTCCCACATCCCAGGAAATGGCCAAACCCCATAGGACTGCTGCTATGGTAATGAAATGGTGAGAGGGAGAGGAAGGCACAGGGCAGAAGTGACTAACTCTCATCCCCTTGCAGGTCACCAGAGAGAAGACTCTGGTTCCCCTGCCTCTCTAGCAAATTAAAGATGGGATGACAGGCAGTCTCCATTGCCTAGTCATCACCCTTCTTTTCCTCCCCTCCCTTTCCACTGTAGAGGCAATCCCATGGGGCTGGAAATCTGCTGGTTTAGATAGGGTGTAAGAGGCCAGAGAATAGCCCCAAGTGTCCCTTCCCAAAAAAGGATATGCACCTGCATAAAGTGTACATATGTCACTCATAGGATGCTTTAAATTCACTCAGCATAGCAATATCATGTGGTGGAATCTTTTGGTGGCCTCTCCAGCATAGCATGGTAGTTTTGAATCCTGGAGACTAGGGTTCAGTTCCCAGCTGAGCCATGAAACCCACTGGATGACCTCGGTCAAGCCACATGGTCTCAGCCTCAGGAGAAGGCAATGGCAAACATCCTATGAAACATATTTTGCCACAAAAAATCCATGATAGGTTTGATTTTGGGTCGCCATAAACTGGAAATTACTTGAAGGTACACAACAACAACAAACCACGAACTAAACAATAGGGTGGTGCAAAGAAGGAGTGCCTGGGGGTATTAACCAATAGCCTTAGATCCACTGGCAGCTGGTGACTTCTGTGAAAACTCTCAAGCTTTTAGTCTGAATTTTAAAGGATCTATTCAAGGTGCTGAATCTTATCCCCAAAATAGCTTGACCACCTTGGTCAGCTCTGTTAAAGTTTGGACTAAAATTAAAATCAGAAACACAGTTAAGCAAATGGCATGAAAACCACACATATTTCTCTGCTTTCTGTCACAGCCTCCAATACTCATGATAGCTCAAACAGAGATACATGTAAGACCTAGAAGGCTGATGTTTAAGGCCCCGGTGAATTGTTAAATCCTTGAGCTATTGGGCCAACAAAGCGGAGCTTAAGAGATGATCCAGAGTCATGGGATCAAGGAAGCAAAGCAATCCCTTAGCTTTTGTGGCCAAGCTTAGGGAGTTCTACCCCAAGGAGAATGATAAATATAAGGATACAAATTAATACCTCAGTCAGTCAGTTCATGCTTGGCTGTCAGGATACCCTGCTCATATTTCTTAATCAGCGGGACACTAGAACAAATGTGTGGGACAAATGTGTGGATCTCTGGAAATGTGTGCTTCCTCCCCTATTACAGGTTTTATAAGAGAAATATTTCATATTAATGCTACCATCCTCAAACTATTTTCTCTGAAGAGACTCACAGATTTACTTTTAGTGAATTCATGTTGCGGGAACTGACTTTCAAGTCAGCATGCTTAAGGCTGCAGTTTTATTTTAGTGTTCAGCTCATGATACGACTAAAAGAAAAGCAAGTTACAAGTTATTATCATTGTATAAACGAGAAATTAAAATAAAATGCATGATAGGGAAGTACAGAATAGTTGCAAAAGAAGGTTGAGAAAATAGACAGTTTCCACAGGATGTTGTTGTTGTGGTGGTTGTATTCTGAGATCTTTTATGTGTGTGCAAAAAATCATTTGTGTATATGTGTGTGTGTGTGTGTGTGTGTGTATATATATATATATATATATATATATATATATATATATATATATATATATATATAATCAGAATTCACTTGGGGACTCATGTCCTTGTAAGTAGGTTTATGACTGCAGGAATAAAATTAAGCAGTTTTACAAGATCCATATTCAGCAAGGTGCTATTGTCACAGTACTATGCAGGAGAGTTAGGGTCAATGCACAATGAAACCTGATGCTCAAACAGAGCCCAGTGCACATCTTGATATTCGCTGCATGTTTTGTGTGCCCTCCAGTCATTTTTGACTTATGGCAACCCTATAACAGTGTTTTCTTGGCAAGATTTATTCAGAGGTTTGCCATTGCGTTCCCCTGAGGCTGAGAGCATGTGATTTGTTCAAGATCACACAGTGGGTTTCATGGCCAAGTGGATATCAAATCCTGGTGTCCTGAGTTGTAGTCCAACACTCAAACCACAACACCACGACATTGGTCTCTACCAGTGTCCCATTACACAGCTTCACAATTCACTAACAGAGTTCCTTAGCACATCTGCTATGTAGCTAAATATGCATGAAGTTATGCAGCATAGATCACAATAGAGAATTCCAGCCAGTGTATTGAACACAAAAAACATTACCTGAGATCTTACATCATGATTGCATATCTGATGTGTATCTGTATATCTGATGATTGCATTACCTTTTCCTTCTGCAAAATAGCAGAATAAAGTATTTTCCTTTAAAAGTATTTTTTCACATTCTTCCATGTGCCTTTTGCTTGGCTCATCTTCTCACCAGAGTTTCAGGGATGGAAAGTCTTTGAGTGTCAGAGAAGGAAAGCAAACCCAAAGTAAGGCGCATTACAAACCGCCCCTTTGGGGCGGCCTGTAGGCGTGCCTTTCCCCAGTGTATCGGGGCCTCAGCTGCCAGACCGGCAGCCTCTGAGGCCCCAATCCGCCGCTTTGCAGGCTGCGGGGAAGCGGCAAAAGGCCGCTTCCCTGCAACCTGGAAAGGGGTGTCCTTGGGGCTTCAAGCACCAAGAACACCCCGTGGTGGCGGGGAGGAGGAGAAAGGGACCGCTTAGCCCCTTTCTCCCTTGCATTCCTGGGTACAGCCGTCTGAAGGCTGCGCCCAGCGACGCAAACCAGGAAGCAGCTCCGAAACGGAGCTCCTTCCTGCTCCGTGCAAAGGGCGCATTAAGTGCCCTCACGTGGAGCGATGGCGTCACGTCCGCACCGCCTCGTTTGGAGGCGGCGCGTTCGTCATGCCATCATGGCAGCGGCCGTGTGGAATGGCCACCGCCATTTTGTACGCGCAGAGCGCATACTAGGGTTGGGGGGTGCGGAAGCACTGCCCCTTCCTAACCCTAGTATGCGCTCTGCGCATACTTTCATGGCGGTCTGTAACCCGCCTAAGTTTCTATTGCTTTGGTTTAGGTCCAGACTATTTGAAAGACCAAATCTCCCCATATGAACCTATTAGAACCCTAAGATCTTTGGGGGAAGGCTTTCTCTCAGTCCTGCCACCATTACAAGCTCATTAAATTGGCTTCATAGCAGGATATGGAGTTGAGGCTGATATAGTAACCTTGATGAATGATCTTTGCCTGAGCATTTATAGGGGGAATATGTCCCTGCTGGTGCTTTTGGATCTCCCAGCAGCATTCAATACCATCAACCATGGTATCCTTCTGGAATGCCTGGGGGATTTGGGAATTGGATTCACTGTGCTTCAATGGTTCAGGCCCTATCTCTTGGGCAGGTTCCAGATGGTGGTGCTTGGGGATAGCTGCTCCTCAAAAAAGGAGCTATTATATGGCATACCACAAGGTGTCATTCTATTCCCTGTGCTGTTCAACATCTACTGTTGGGAGAGATCATCTGGAGGCATGGGGCGGGGTCCTATCAGTATGCTGATGACATCCAAATATATTTCTCTATGCCTTCCGATACAGCTTTAGCTAAAGATAGTGTGTTTCCTCTGAATAAATGCATGGAGGAAGTAATCTGCTGAATGAGGAAAAACAAACTGCAATTGAATCCAGATAAGACAGAGGTATTTACTCTCAAAGGCCAAAACCTGGGTTTGGAGGTGTGTCGAGCAGTTACACGCTCCCTGAAAGACTGTGTTCACAGACTGGAGTTGCTTCTGGATCTGCCACTCTAAATGATAACTCAAATAGATGCAACAGCCCGGAGTACTTACTATCAGTTTCAGCTGATATGCCACCTGTGCCCCTACCTAGAGTTGGAGGACCTAAAGATGGCAGTGCATGCACTGGTATCCTCAGAGCTGACCTTGTCCAATGTGCTGTACATTGGGATATGTCTGCACCAAGTTCAGAAACTTCAGCTAGTCAAAACATGGCAGTCAGATTGTTTACTCAGACAGCCAGGAGTGATCACATTACACCAGTATTAAAATCACTTCACTGGCTGCCAGTTATCTTTATCTGGACTGAGATCAGGTCCTATACTGTTGTGATTCTACAAACATGACTCTTCAAATAAGAAAAAAACAGACCTTGAGAAGATATTCTTGCAGCAAAACCTGCTCACATTTTCTGAGAACTTAATGCTCTAAATATTAATCCTGAACTGGAAAGAGTGATCAATTGGACTCCAATTACTGTAGACAATGTCGAATTATGAACTTTTGAATGAGGTCCATATATATATCTGGCTATTCATTGGCTTTTACATTGATTGCCCACATGCATGGATTCCCAGAAAAGACTTTCAATTCACACTGTAGCATTTTCAACTATCTGCCTTCTACAAAAGCTATTATTTGGGACCTATATAAAATGAATTATTTCTTTTGTTAGTTATAGCATGGGAAATGGGTGAGAAATATACTTTACTTGGAAGTGTGAGAAATTGTTGAATAACGTCCAGGTGAGCCTTGGTGACTGTAAGAAATGAAAGTAATCCAAGCAGTTTACTAGCCCTATTGGTATGATATATGAAAGCATAACACACTCTAACATGGCAATCAATTGAGCCACTGGTATAATAGATGATTGCCCCAGCCAACATAATTGACATCTCTACAATACTGAACACCAAGGGAACTGCTTCTTATTGTTATGAATCATCACTATGCTTATTATAGAAGATTGGCATGTGCTGGTAGAAAGTCAATGAGACTATTGAGTCTCTGAGCTATTCTTACAGTGGCTTTGTTTAATCACTGCTTAAGTTAATAGTTAACTATTGACTAACACAAAAGAACTCCAACTATCTATACCCCAGTAATTCAAATTTCTCAGTGCATCATGTGCTTAATTTCTGTGAACCTTCACATCAGTGTAACCATGTAAAATAAGTAGCTGAGCATCAACACATCCTAGCAGCCCAGCAACTTAACAGTTCTCATTTAATATGGACAAAAGCACTAGACTGACATCATGCTGCTGAACTATTTCCCACATCAAACAAGAAAAGGTGTATAGGTGCCTTCTCTGGGAGGTGTTATAGGCACCTGACAGGGATTTAAAACAAATCATCAATAGCATCTTCATTTTCATGGTCTTGAAAGCATTTTCACTTTACCACCTTTATACCCCACCTTTTCTTCCAAACTAGGACATAAGGTGGTTTATAAATTTAAATGAAACACATACAACATAATGTTAAAAGATCCAAATCAAAATGGTATTAAACATAACTTTTTAAAAAACAATTTGAAATACATAGTGAAAATGATAACACGTAAAGCAATAAACACAATACAGCAAACTTCTAAAGGTGCTTTTTATTACTTTTCTCTCAAAATATACATTTTAACTGTATTCTGATGCTTGTTTTCAGCCAAAAACTGCTAGAGTGGATCAATAATTCCCAATGTGCACATTTATTCAGCACATGGGGATTTGCAAAGTTTCCATCTCTAAAGTTCAAATTCTTCAACACTTTGAAGCATCAGAAATTCATTAGCCAATTCAAATTTATATGCATGATACTTTGCTCAGAATTAAGACACTGTATATTGTCATGTGAGGGCCAACATGGCATATTGGTTTGAGTGTTTGACTGCGACTCTGGAGATTAGGGTTTGATTCTTCACTCACCCATGAAACCCACTGGGTGACCTTGGGCAAGTCATACTCTCTCAGCTTCAAGGGAAGGAAATGGCAAAACACCTCTGAACAAATCTTGCCAAGAAAGCCTCGTGATAGGTTTGCCTTAGGGTCACCATAATTTAGAAATGATTTGAAAGTACACAACAAAAACAACATCATCAACAACAACATAATTTCATTTGGGCATGTTTGCCCACAGTTACCTGGAAACAAGTAGTTTTGAAATTGTGCTGAGTATTGACACAGATGCATCTTTCAATGACAACTATAGATAATTTTGTTTTGACAAGGGTATCTCAAAATGTGAATAGCTTGGTGCAGATAAAGTTTTTACCATTTTTATAATAACTATCCCCTGATATTACAACTAAAATTCCAATGGTATATAAATAATAAAGACTGAGGCCACAGTTAGGGGGTTTATTACCATAGTGAATGAAGTCCACACTAGACTTACACATATTTGTTAAATTGTCTGAAGAGCAGGAGGGCATTGTCAGTTATGAATGTGAAAATCTCTCCATCTCCATATTGCCAAACAGCCAGCATGATTTGGTTTGAGTGTTGGACTAGAGCTCAAGCAGACTAGGCTCATGTCTACGCAGACAAAAAATTAACAAACTTGGCTTCAACTTCTATTTTTTCTGTTCTACAGTGACCCCATAGCAACCCTGATATGGCCACATACTCACAGACACAGTGAGGTATCCAATCACACATTTCCCTCTGGTGAACTTTCTTCTTTCCCCTTTCCCAGCATGTATCAGCTTCTCAACCAATAGCCCTTATTATTTGCCTCTCAGCCTATTGGATCCACTCTGATTCAATGCCTCTTCATCCAATCCCCTTTCTGCATTTGTTACCCCAGAGTATGAGTGAGGGATTTTAAATGTACAAACACACTCCAACCCACATGACAGAGAAAGAAAAAAAAATCATTGATTTCTTTTTTATTCATGAAGATATGCAGCCATGAAGGGTTAGATCAGGCTACTCCTCCCTCTCCAATCTTCCCACCTGAGTGTCATGTTTATTTATACTCTTCCTATCAGATCCCCTCAATAATTCACTTGTTTGCTTGTGCAGAGACCTGCAATCTAAGTTTGGGAAGGAAGGAGTAAGTGAGATTTGTGAGTGAACAAAATTATCATCAGGGATTGGAGGAAAGGTACAGACAGTAAAAACAAATGCAATACTGAGGTGAGGGGGAAGAAGAGGGAGGGATAGTCCAATCTAACCTTTCCCCACTTATGGAATGGCTGAACATACACTGCAGTAGAAAAACATAGCAACACACACCAGGTTTGCCAGATTCAACCAGTCTCACCCACCAAATACTCCTCCTGTCCCTGGCCCCACACTGATGTCACTGTGGAGCACAGTCAACATACAAAGTAAATTATCTGGATTTTCTGCTCAATTATGAAGCAAATCTCTACCTACCCCCTGATTAAAGCCCTGGGGTGATGGAAAGACCTGGATACATCCTCTATGTCATCTGGAGAGCTTACAGTGAAGATGAGGTGAGACCATTTTATTTGGCTCATGTAGGCTAAGGGAAGCCCATGAACAACATGAACAGGCAGACTGGAGAAGCAGCTGCCCCTCCCCCCCCCCAAAAAAAGCTGGACACACAATGATTACAGAAGTGCTGGGACTTCCAGAGTAACCTCTTGGATTAAGGCATTATTGTGTGTCTAGATATGGGGTTGGGGGGTAGCCAGACCTTCTCCCATCCTGCCTGTTAATGTTCAGGCATAGAATGCATACAGTATGTAAAGTGGCTTTGAGGCTTTAAAGCAAGTTGGGGCGGTACATGGGTCAGTGTAGCATAAGGCATGCATGCAGACTTTTACAGTATGCTGAGAGGATATTAAATTGCAATATGCTGCCCTTACATGAGAGTGAAAACATGTAATTGTGTGGAAAATACATATTTATGCACCCCCCTTTGTATTAAAATATTTTGAAATATGAAAAATCATTAAACAATTGAGAAAACTCTTGTAATCTCAATTGGAAGGATGAAATTAACAAAGATTAGCATTCCTGTTTGTTACATGTTAGAAAGAAACTCAGGCTTTGGTATTATATATGCTTCACATAAGACTTGACTAACAGCTAGAGTTAGGATAGTTGATAATGGCTTAATGATGGCATCTTGGACAGAGTTCTCACTGCTCCAGTTTGTAATTAATATAGAGAAATTAGATTAATTATCTAAATATCTACTGGGTATATGGCATTTAAACCAGTTTCCTCAGGATTAATTCAATTAGGCTTATTCTTCATTCTTCCAATTATATTACTAGGCATTAGATGGGATTCCTAAAAACCAAAGCCATCCCACTGTTCCTTTTGCAAGTCACTAATTAGTTCTTATTGCTGCAAGTGAGATGGGATAAACCTGTCCATTTCAAATTCCTCAACATATGACTTTTAAAGGTCTTGAGGTCTTTTCATCTCATTTATGAAGAAATGTGTAATCTGTCAAATCAATTTCTAAACTCAACAGTACTGACCATACTGAATAGGCGTATCCATTTGAATTATAGAGAGGACCCTATTGTACTTGTTTATCTTCCAGACCTTAAAGATGAGGAGCCTATCAAAGGAAAGAGAAGACTATCCTGAATTAGAGTATACAGTATAGGGATACAAATACAAATTGCTATGCTCTCAAAGCATTTTGCCCAAAAGGGCACATACCTCCATTTTGCCTTCTTTCCACATTAACATTTTAAAATAACATTTTAAAAAAAGTCTTAAAGTTTATGTTGTAAGTCTCAAGTTTTTTCCACCCTGATTTTGATGAAACATGAACATTTTGAGAAGTTTTTATTTTAAAATAACAACAACAGGGGTGGGGGGGGGAACCCATCCTCATTCACCTCTAGTGCAGAGTCCTCAATTTGTTCAGGTAGACAATGGGATGTTGAGAGGACATAGAGGTACCATTCATGGACAATGCATCTATGATCACTCAAAGCCTCAGAGAGTTTGGCTGGTATCAGATCTTTTTCAGTGGTAATAAGTGTTTTTAAATGGCCCAGTCCAGTTCTGATAACTGGACCCATTAACTAGAAAGAATATTTCCATGAGATATATAGAGAGGAAGCAGATTCCTATAAGTTCCACACATGGTCAAAGACACCTGGAACATAATTAAAATCCATGGTATAATGGTAAATTTTGAGCATAGGCCCTCACTTGGACAGTCTTGCATAAAGTCCAAATATGCAGGTAGCTGTGCTGATCTAAAACAATTTCTTGTTATTTTCAGAAGGAGGAAGCCTTTTCTAAAGCTGATAGGTCCTGCTAACTCAACCTCAAGCCATCGCAAAATGGACAGGTTGCTTACCTGTAACAGTATTTCTTCGAGTGGTCATCTGCGAATACATACAAATGGGTTTCACTGCGCCTGCGCAGTGCTGCTCGGAACCTACTGGAATCACTGGGCAGAGTTAACTCTGCAACATATTGAATCTTTTTGGCGGTAACTCCGCCCACCCGTTATAAGGCCCCTGCCTTCCCGCTCTTTCCCCAGTTCCGCAATTTTTCCGCCAAGCAGGCGATGGAAAGAGAGCCAATGTGAGCAGGACACTGAGGGGACGGACGGGTGGGATTTGTATGTATTCGCAGATGACCATTCGAAGAAATACTGTTACAGGTAAGCAACCTGTCCTTCTTCTTCGTGGTCTCTGCGAATCATACAAATGGGTTTAGACTGACAAGCTAAGGTATACGGCGGAGGGAGTGTCCTGATACCAAAGCTATGGTAACCCAAGGGTATACCTATTACCATAAAAAAACCTTGGACCATAGGAGTCAGTCTGTTTGTTCATGCACAGATCACATAGCAATAACTTTGCTAAGCCCGAGAAGGGAACAGAGGTCATGCAAGACCGATCCCATAGGACTTGTGCAGACCAACATTCAACAAATGTAAACAGTATCAACTGTAGAACACAAAACCTCAGTAGTGCAATCAATGCAACCCTGAAATCAACACAGCCCTCCCGAAAGCTGTGTCTCGGATGGCTCTGGTGTCCAACCTATAGTAGTAAAAGTCAGAGGTTGAAACCAGACAGCAGCCTTACAGACATCCCCCAAAGGAATCCCCGAGAGGGATGCGGAGGACGCTGACATTGTCCTTGTCAAATGGGAACGAACCCTGCCAGGGAGAGGTTTACCCAACAGCTCATAGCAGAGGTGGATGGTACCAGCCACCCATTTGGACAACCTCTGAGCAGACACAGGGAACCCCTTCTTTGGTTCCGAGTAGATAGGAAAGGTCTCTCGGAACAATTGGAGGCAGCAGTTCTGTCCAGGTAAAAGGCCAGCGCTCTCCTGGCATCAAGAGAGTGAAGGCGTCGCCTTTCATCCGACATCGGGCTGGATGTGAGAGTGGGCAACACAATGTCCTGGCACATGTGGAAAACAGACACTACCTTAGGCAGGAAGGTAATGTCCGTACAGAGGACCCCCTTGCCCTTGTGGAACCTCAGGAATGGCTGGTCCCTCCGTAAGGCACAGAGTTTGCCCGCACGGTGGGCAGAGGTGATGGCCACAAAGAAAGCGGTACTCGAAGTCAATAGACTCAAGTCCCCTGTGGCCATCGGTTCAAAGGGCTTGGATTGGAGAGCAGACAGTACCGGCTCCAAACTCCAAGCCGGCGTTGGTAGCGACACAGGAGGGTAAAGGTTGGCACAACCCTTCAAGAACCCCTTCGCCAAGGGGTCTTTGAATAAAGAAACCCTCTCCCCGAACTGGTATTTGGCACAAATGGCAAAAAGGTAGCATTTGATGGACGTTGGGGACAGCCCTCCATCCAAAAGTGCCATCACAAGACTCCAGCACCACTGGAGTGGACACTTGTGCAGGAGACAAGCCCTTTTGGTCAAGGAAGAGGCAAAATCTCCTCCATTTCAGGGCATAGGACCGCTGGGTGGAAGGCTTCCTCGCAGCCAGGATCACCGTCCTCACCGACTCCGGCAAGGCAGTCGGGGCCGAATCCTCCAGGCCACCAGCGGCAGGCTCTCGATGTCCGGGTGGAGAATTCGTCCGTCCTGGATTGACAACAGGTATGGACGCGGGTCGAGACGGCTGTCTCGGCCACCACGGGGTGATCAGGATCGCGTGTGAGCGATCCGTTGTCATCTTGGACACCACCCTGATGATGAGAGGGAACGGAGGGAAGGCGCAGAGGAGCTCCCCCGTCCAGAGGAAAGCGAATGCGTCTCCGAGGGATCCGTCCATTCGTTTCCTGGAGCAGAACTGGGGACAGTGGCTGTTCCAGCTGGTCGCGAAGAGGTCGATCCGGGGGATTCCCCACCGATCGGAGAGGTCGCTGACCGTCCCGGGATGGAGCCTCCACTCGTGGCCCACCGATGGAGACCTGCTGAGGCGGTCTGCCAGCTCGTTGTCCTCCCTGGGAAGGTGAATCGCCTGGAGGAGGACGCGTCTCTGGGTGCACCAGTCCCAGATGCGGAGCGTGAGGTTGAGCAGGGTCCTGGACCTGGTACCACCTTGCTTGTTGATGTAGTACATCACGGTGGTGTTGTCCGTCCAGAGGAGGATCACTCTCCCTGAGACAGCAAACTTGAACGCCCTTAAAGCCTTTTCCACTGCGAGCATCTCCAACACGTTGACGTGGAGGAGCTTGTCTCGTGCGGACCACCTGCCTTTGACGACGAAGTCGAGCAGGTGAGCGCCCCATCCCTCCAGGGATGCGTCGGTTGTCAGGGTCAGTTGTGCCTGGGACTGATGAAAGGGCATCTCGGTTGAAGCATTGGAGCCGTTAAGCCACCATCTGGGAGAAGCGGCTACCGGTCTCGGAACCATGAGCCACTTTGAAGGCGGGTCCTCCAACGGAGAGAAGACGGAGAGGAACCAGGATTGGAGAGGACGAAGACGAAGTCTTGCCAGGGGTGACGAATGTCGTCGATGCCATGTGGCACAGAGCAACTTGGACATCTCTGGCTCTCACCCTTCTGTGTGAGATGCACGGCCTGAGAGATGTTGTCAGGGCCTGAAACCGGTCCGGAGGAAGCAAGGCTAGACAGTTCTCGGAGTCAAGGATGTCCCCGATGAACTTGACCTGCCTAGTCGGCGAAAAATGGGACTTTTCCCTGTTGTCGACCAGCCTGAGGGAGTCCAGGAGGCGCAGGGCGAATGCGACTGCCTCCTGCAGCTCGTCTTGGGACTTGGCTGCAAACAGCCAGTCGTCCAGGTAGGGAAAGACCATGAAGCCTTTCTGATAAAGGTATGCCACCACCGGTGCCATGCACTTCGTGAAGACTCGTGGAGCCGTGGCCAAGCCGAAAGGAAGCACATTGTAGTGGTACGAGTCGGAGCCGACAGCGAAGGCGAGGAATCTCCGGTGGGACTCCCGGATCCCGACGTGGAAGTAGGCATCCTTCAGGTCGACGGTCGCGAACCACAGACCCTTGCGGCTGTCACGGGCGGGTGTTGAGGACCTGCCGTGTTTATTCGCCGCCGTCTTCATCCTGAACTTGCGGTTCAGGAGGTCGTCGGTCTCGCCGTGGAGAAGGCCGGCTCCGTCGAGCGGCATGTCCTCGATGGCAGCTCTGACCGTCGGGTTGAGGTCGGGGCAGTCTGCCATGTTCCTGGAAGTGGTGATTAACCAGCTTCCGATGGAGTGCGCCTCGTCCCTGATCTCCACCAGCTGCCTGTGGATGTCATCTGGGACGTCCGGAACGAGAGGGGGGGGGGAGATCCGTTCCATGAGGATCTGGACGTAGGCCCCCATGCAAGGAGCGGTGTAGTTGGCGGCATTGACCCCAAGGGCCGATGCCGAGTACGCCTTCTTGGCCAGTCCGTCCACCTTCTTTGCCTCCCGGTCGACAGGGGAGGTGGCCTGCTTCGGGACGAAGCTGTGTTGGGCTCCCTCCACGATGGCAGAGTTCGGCCTAAGGTGTTCGGCCAACCAATGGCCACTCGCCGGGGCGACCCTGTAAAGCGACTCTACTTTGCGGGAGGACGCAGACCGGGCGGCCGGAGAGTTCCAGGACCTCTTCACGATGGTCTGGAGAGAGGGAAGGAGAGGCAGGCATGGCGGAGTGGGGACTGGTCCATGCACCCGACGCTCAACCGGGTCCTCGGCGTCGTCCTCCGCGGATGCAAGCTCAATGTCGAGGGCCCTCGCCATTTTGACCACGTGTTCAGTGAAGGACCTGACGTCGACCGACGGAGAAGACGGCTCTGTCCTCTGAGGGGAGGCTGAGCCCGAGAGGACATCCTTGTCCGAGGGTGCCTCCGAAGGTGGCAGCGGCTCGTTTTCGGAGTCCAGGTCAGAGGAGAGAGGATCCGTCACTCTGACCTGGGATCTCGGGCGGGCTGGAGCAAAGTCGACTGAGGACCGGGAGCGTCTGCGGGGTGGAGACGGCGACCTCTCGCGTCCACGGGGTGGAGACGGCAACCTCTCGTCGACCGACACGGTCGGGACCGATCTGGACTCATAGAAGAGGTCTGGGACGTCTTGTCCGCGGGGCAAGTCGTCCTCATCATCGGTAGCCGGGTGGGAGGTCGACCGATGCTCCGGGGAGCGAGGAGGCGCGGTGTCATCCGTCCCGTGGATGAACTCCATGGTCGGAAGAGGCAGAGGTGCGTCCGGTAGAGGTGTGTCCGGTACCGGGGTCCCCTGGTCTACTGGCGTCGGCTCCAGGTCGCGGGGGGCCAACGAAGTGTTTGGAGGGGGAGCGCTTCTTCCTTTGCCCTCGGTGGGTCGGTGGTGGGCCGATCCCTGGAGGGCTTGGCCTTTTTAGGGGCAGGATACCGACACGCCTCGTCGTGGTGCCTTTTCTTCCCAGGCCTGGGAGGCTCCTCCGTTGGGAAGAATGGGTTGTCCGGGAGGTCCAGGAGGACAGCAGTCGACGACGAAGGCCTCGGGACCTTGACCCTTGCACCGGCTCGGTGCGCTCGTTAGGTATCGCATGGTACGATCCCTTGGATGCCCTGGAGGATGAAGGCGAGGCGAGATGGACCTCCGGCTCGGTAGCCTCCTTCGAACGGGAGCCCTCTGATCCCTTCTTCGGTTTGGGGGCCCGCTCGGTACCCTCAGTCCCCGATGACTTATGGGGGCGCTTGGAGGGTTTGTCGGTGGCACTGGGCGGTTTGGAGCCACGGGCCACATCGGCGGTGGCACTGGGCGGTTTGGGGCCACGGGCCACATCGTCGGTGGCACTGGGCGGTTTGGAGCCACGAGCCCATCTCCGGTGGCACTGGGCGGTTTGGAGCCATGGGCCACATCGCCGGTGGCACTGGGCGGTTTGGAGCCACGAGCCACATCGTCGGTGGCACTGGGCAGTTTGGAGCCACGGGCCGCATCGTCGGCGGCACTGGGTGCTTTGGAGCCACGGGCCACATCGTCGGTGGCACTGGGCGGTTTGGAGCCCCGGGCCACATCGTCAGCGTCGGTGGCACTGGGCGGTTTGGAGCCACGGGCCACATCGTCGGTGGCACTGGGCGGTTTGGAGCCCCGGGCCACATCGTCAGCGTCGGTGGCACTGGGCGGTTTGGAGCCACGGGCCACATCGCAACGGGGCGGTTTGGGCCACGGGCCACTCGTCGGTGGCACTGGGCGGTTTGGACCACGGGCCACATCGTCGTGGCACTGGGCGGTTTGAGCCACGCCACATCGGCGGGTGGCACTGGGCGGGTTGGGAGCCACGGGCCACTCGTCGGTGCACTGGGCGGTTTGGAGCCACGGCCACACTCGTCGGTGGCACTGGGCGTTTGGAGCCACGGGCCACATCGTCGGCGGTGGCACTGGGCGGCTTGGAGCCACGCCAACATCGTCGGTGGCACTGGGCGGTTTGGAGCCACGGGCCCACATCGTCGGTCGGTCACTGGGCGGTTGGAGCCACGGGCCACATCGTCGTGGCACGGGCGTTTGGAGCCACGGGCCACATCGTCGTGGCACTGGGCGTTTGAGCCCCCACACACGGGCCACATCGTCGGTGGCACTGGGCGGTTTGGAGCCACGGGCCACATCGTCGGTGGCACTGGGCGGTTTGGAGCCACGGGCCACATCGTCGGTGGCACTGGGCGGTTTGGAGCCACGGGCCACATCGTCGGTGGCACTGGGCGGTTTGGAGCCACGGGCCACATCGTCGGTGGCACTGGGCGGTTTGGAGCCACGGGCCACATCGTCGGTGGCACTGGGCGGCTTGGAGCCACAGGCCACATCGTCGGTGGCACTGGGCGGTTTGGAGCCACGGGCCACATCGGAGGTGGTGGAAGGGGACCCGGCCGGGACACACACCACGCTGGGGACGGCGACTCTCCCCGATCCCACGCTGGAGACACTTGCCCGAGAAGATGAAGCGGGGGGCGCCAAAGGCGGGACAGAAGAGGACCGCGAACCTCCCTCCTGCACTTTATTCAGGGCGATCGCTGAAGCGAGCCGGGACTCACGGTTCTTGCGAGCCTGAGAGGAGAGGGATCTGCAGAGCGGGCAGGCCTTGGGGTCGTGGTTTGAGCCAAGGCACAGCAAGCAGGAGGAATGCGGATCCTGGACGGGCACCTTGCCCTTGGAAATGTCGCACTTCTTGAAAGCCGCAGGCATTTCCGAAGTCGCCAAAGCCGATGGGCGAGTCCAAAAACAAGGTCAACAGTCCGAAGGTCCGAAGTTACCAGGGGCGGGAGACAAGAATGGTCAAGAAACAAAAGTGATTCCAAGCAAGCAAAGCAAGCGAAAGTTCCTCTGAAGCAGCTAGCGCGGCGGAAAAAAGGAACTGGGGAAAAGAGCGGGAAGGCAGGGGCCTTATAACGGGTGGGCGGAGTTACCGCCAAAAAGTTTCAATATGTTGCAGAGTTAACTCTGCCCAGTGATTCCAGTAGGTTCCGAGCAGCACTGCGCAGGCGCAGTGAAACCCATTTGTATGATTCGCAGAGACCACGAAGAAGAAATATTGTTCCTGGGAAAAAATATTTTCACTTCAGCTATAGGAAAGTCCAAAGGGTGAAGGGTGGCAGAAGGCAAACTCATTCCTGCTTATCAAAAAGTCCTGGAGTTTTCTGATGAACTCTGTGAACGTTGGCTCTGCTACACGAATGGTTAAGAAATACACATACAAGGTACACATCTGCCAAATAAGACAACACACTATGCATCAGATGAAATGGATTATAATCCACAAACACTTCCTTCAAATATAACTTGTCAGTCCTCCAATTTGCCACCATACTGTTGCTTTTGTTGCAACAGATTGGCATAGCTTTCCACCTAGAAACTATATCATTTGTGTGACTCAGGTCCAAAACACACTGCAGAAATAATCCACTTTGAGACTGACTTAACTCACCTGGCTCAATGCTAAGGATCTCTGGGAACTGTAGTTTTCTGAGGCATTTAGCCTTCTCTGTCAGAGGGCTCTGGTGCCACAACAAACTACATTTCCCAGGGTTCCCTAGCACTGAGACAGAGCAGTTAAAGCAGCCTCAAAGTGAATTTCTGCAGTGTGTTTTGGACCTCAGTTGATTGTATAGTTTTGGCCTTACTCTAAAGATCATTGACTGTGCATCATTGAGCCAACTTGAAAATACAACCTGCATATGCCCTGTGGCTTGTGTTCATTATTTCTGAAGATCGTCCAACTATAACTCTTATTTTATTACTGTTTAGTCTTTATCCTTCATTTCTCTTGCTTTGTTAAATGGGAAGGATCAGCCCATGTCACAGTTTTATGAGGTATCTATTTCACTATAAAAATTACCCCTCTGTGAACAACATCTGTTATCAGTCATATTCACTTCCATAATGCTATACTCCTGTTGGCATGTCAGTATTATGGGATCTCCGTTTTCTAAGGATGGAAGAAATGTTCTTGGATCTTTGCTCAACAGAATCAGAGCCTAGAAAGATGGGTTAATTTTCCTTCCTCCTTCACTTGGCTTCCCTGAGGAAACTAATGCTAGGTGAATTCTCCACATTTGAAATTGGGTTTGAAAGGACAGGACAATAGTATTTTATCAACAACAATGTTTTAAAAATTATCATTTTGGAATCTTAGGTTGGAAAGCTCATAGGGACTTTTGCTGGCATAATCAGGGTGTATTTCCTTGGGTATTGTACACTGAGGTATCCAACACCTCATTTTGCAATACCAACCAGCCATGACACAATACAGCTTCACCCAACCCAAGTACACATTGATTTGGCCATTGAATGTGATCCACTACTATTCACTTGCCGGTTTATAGCCATGGGAAAAGGAGCAGCCTCCATACCCCCAACATAAATATGCAGATGAATTTATTTCTTTATTTATTCCATTTGTATGCCATCTTTCTCCTGGAAAGGGACCCAGGGCTGCTCACAAATAAAAGCAGTTAAAAACTTTACAATAAAAATTAAAAAAAACAATTTAAATAATCTTGCTAAAAATAATTTTTAATTAAACATGCACAAGTTTAAAACATAAATAAAACACCCCCCCCATATAAAAGCCTTCCTGATTACAATTTTATAGGAAAATCCCACTTGAACAAAAACCTGACCATGAAAGGAAAGCAGAAAGGGTGACAGCCTAGCCTCCCATGGAAGGGCATCCCAGAGGATAGAAGCAGTCAGTGAGAAGGATCTCTTTCGTGTCTTCACCAAATGAGCTTGTGACGGTGGTGGGACCAAGAAAAAGCTTTCCTCTGAAGATCTTAGGGTTCTGGGGGGTTCATATGAGGAGATATGGTCTTTCAGGTAGTCAGATGAAGTTCTACACTTCTCTACTAGTCCATTAGAATTTCAGCTATAGAGTCCAAAGCGATCTTAGAAGTCTTCTAGTTCAACTGCTCAATGCAGAATCTGTAATACAGGGTGAAACTACCATGTATTAAAGTCTTCACTAAAGATTTCATTTAACTTGTTGTTTTTTGTCCCATAATCTCTCCCCCTGTGCAGCTATTCCATAGACATTTGGCTTCTCCTTTAACTCCTGCTATTATCTGCTGTGGATATCCCCAGGCAGAAAAAGTAATCAGGAAGTCATTTTAGGAAGGTCAGTAAACAATGTCCTTTTGGTACATGTTCCTGTGATGGAATCCTGTGTGTGTGTGAGTGTGTGAGAGCATGTATAAGTGTGTGTGTGTGTGTGCGCACACTTTCTATGACACAGAAAAGGAACTCCAGTCCTAAACTTGTTTGTTAAAGAATTAGTCATTCCCCTGAATCAATGAGTCTTAAATATGTAAGATCTCTTATATTAAATACTGCTCAGGCAATTGTTCAAATATTTCTATAAAGGCTTACAGCTTCTGGCTATCACACTAGATATCATTCACAAAATGGGGTGGAAACATTACTTAGCTGCTGCCCAAAAGACAAGGAAATAGACCTACATCAGTCACATTGGCTGCTCCCCAGTAAGAGAGGATTCAAAGGGGGCTGAGAGACACTACTTAGCTATGGAATGAAGGTTACATAATAAGTAGTTGATACAGAATTCCTGCCATTTTGATAGAGAGCAGCAAAATAATACATTAATAAATTTCCCCTTGCATCAGTCAAATGCAGTAGATGAACCTTATCCAAAGGTGGAAATGACCATGCTGTTCCTACTCCTGTATAGCTATTAAAGATTAGGAGCCTCTCAGAGGAGAAATGGCAATCCTAGTTGAGTACAAATAAGCTTCACTAGAAAGGGATGCCAACCTAGAGTTTTTATACTTATACAAGTTCTCTGTCTTTATGAATGGATCTAGCACTTTTGGTTTTCCCTGCATTCAATATATATTTTTTTCAAAAAATTTCTCATTCCACCATCACCCAACCCATATAGGAAGAAATTTTCAGATTCTGGAAGATCAAAAACAGAGTGAAATGAAATGCTTACTCATCACTAGTCTTGTCTTGCTGTCCTGGCTTGACTACTGAGTTCATTTCTTGACTCCATTTTCTCTTGTACAATCCTGATTCCTGGCTCCTCCTTGTTGCTGCTGAGTGTCGTCAAATCATATCCAAGTTGTGGTGACCCTAACGTGAGCCTATCATAGTTTTTTCTTGCAATAAGCCCCCCCGAGAGAGGGTTGCTTTTGCCTCTCTCTGAGACTGAGAGAATGTGACTTGCCCAGGCCACTCAGTGGGTTTCCATTGCTGAGTGAGGATTTTAATTCTGGTCTCCAGAATTCAAAGATGTAGCCATGTTTGTCTGTAGAATCAGTATGTGGAGAGATTGTGTAGCACCTTTGAGACTAAGGGGCTGGGCACACCACCCCTGAAGGGTCAGCCTGCAGCTGCCTCTGTCTTCACCAGATCGGGGCTGCAACAACTGGATTCTGTGGCCCCGATCTGGCTTTTCTGTGGTGCAAAAAGGAGCCACAGAAAGCAACTCCTTTTTGTGCCCTGGAAAGGGCACCATAGCTACTGGCGCCATGGCTTTATGGCACTCCTTTGGCACTATATCATATAAAAGCAGTGCCAGAGGAGTGCCGTAATGACATGTGCCGTATGGTGCAGAGTGCAGTGCCATGCTGTCATGGAAGCAGAATCAGGGCATATGTTGTGTAGATGCTATGACCCAACTCCACCCCAAGGCCAGCTTTAATGGCCAGTCTTTACAGCCCCTAACTGAAAGAAAGAAGTTGGCAGCATGAACATATGTAGACTGAAGTCTATTTCCTCAGAATTGGTTTCCAGAGATAGCAAAAGCAAGTTCATTTCTATACTGCTTATCAGTGCACTTAAGCACCCCCTAAGCAGTTTATAATGTGTAAGCTAATTTCCCCCAACAAACTGGGTACTCATTTTAGAAACCTCAGAAGGATGTAAGTCTGTGTTGAGCCTGAACCCTGGCTGGTATTGAGCTCACAACCTTATGGTTGTGGCTGCAGCACAGGCCTTTAACCAGTGTGCCACCAGGGCTCAATGTCCAATGCTGACACAACTACACTATGCTGGGTCTTGTCTCCCCTTACAGTACCACTTTAATCTCACCCCAGGTCTAGGTCTGATATGTAGAGGTTCTTTCATGTGATAATGATCAGAGCTTGGAAATGTATATGTTGAAAGTTATAAGAACTTCCACTTCCCTTTAGGTATTGCTGTTCTTAGAAAATTCTAACTATAATCCTATATACTTGAGCCATGTGTCCTTCCTCTTTCCCCAGTTGAATATATATATTCATATATATATATTCAACTACTGTGTAGAGTTGCACTACAAAACACTTTGAGTTGAAATTTAACATATGTGTCCTTAAGATGTATCAGCTTAGATACATCCCTTACAACACTTCAATACTATTTTGTTTTTGTTGTGACCCATCATGGAGTTTTCTTGGCAAGATTTGTTTAGAGGAGGTTTTCCATTGCCTTCCTCTGAGGTTGAGAGAGTCATCCAATGGGTTTCAAGGACTGAGAAGGGAGTAAGATCCAGATCTCCTGGAGTCTTATTCCAACAGTCAAATGATAAGACCACGCTGACTCCATCTACAATAGTAGCTTCAGCCTAAGAAATCCTGGGATCAGTAGTTATATTAGGGATTTCATAGAATCATGGAGTTGGAAGAGACTGCAAGGGCCATCCAGTCCAACCCCCTGCCATGCAGGAAATCACAATCAAAGCATCCCTGACAGATAGCCTTCCAGCCTCACTTTAAAGACATCTAAGGAAGGAGACTCCACTACACTCTGAGGGAGTGTGTTCCACTGCCGAACAGCTCTCACTGTCAAGAAGTTCTTCTTAATGTTGAGGTGGAATCTCTATTCCTGGAGTGTGCATGCATTGTTTGAGGTCTTGTTCTCTGGAGCAGCAGAAAACAAGCTCGTTCCCTCCTCACTATGTCATCCCTTCAAATATTTAAACAGGGCTGTCATATCACCTCTTAACCTTCTCTTCTCCAAGCTAAACATCCCTAGCTCCCTACGATGTTCCTCATGGGGCATGATTTCCAGACTCTTCACCATTTTAGTTGCCTTACTTTGGACATGTTCCAGTTTCTCAATATCCTTTTTGAATTGTGGTGCCCAGAACTTGACACAATATTCCAGGTGGGGTCTGACCAGAGCAGAATAGAGTGGCACTACCACTTCCTTTTATCTAGACAATATACTTTTATTGATGCAGCCTAAAATTGCATTGGCCTTGTTAGCTGCCGCATCGCACTGTTGACTTCAATTTAGGAATCTTTGCTAAAAGGCTCTAGTACTATTTAGGGAGGTAATAATAATAATAATAATAATAATAATAATAATAATAATTTATTTGTATCTCGCCCCTCTGAGAACAAGCGGGGCGGCTAACAAAGTTAAAAATACAGCACATATTAAATCCCTGGTGCCCTCCCCTCCTTAAAAATATTAAATCCAATGCAGAACTAAAAAAAACAAAAAACAAAAAAACAAAAAAAACAAAAAAACCCATACAAGTTAAAAACTGACCAGAAGGTCAACAAAATCACATCAGCAAATAATCAATGGGAGCGGCAGTATCTTATTCCCAGATGTTTTTTCTGATGCCAGGTTCTATATTCTCGGAAGACCTGCTGGAAGAGATCCGTCTTAACAGCCTTTTAAAAGCTGTCTAAGGATGTAAGTAGATGGATCTCATCTGGCAAGCCGTTCCACAGTCTGGGGGCGATGATGGAAAATGCCCTCTGGGAGGTAGCCGAGAGCCTAGATTTTTTGTGGCTGAAGTAGGCCTCTCCCAGAGGAGTGGAGTGCGCGGGGAGGATTGTAGGGGAGAAGGCGGTCCCAAAGATAGTTTGGACCCAAGCCATTTAGGTCTTTAAAGGTGATAACCAACACCTTGTACTGGGTCCGGAAGCTAATGGGCAGGGCCTTTAGAACCGGGGTAATATGGTCCCTCCTGGATGTTCCAGAAATTACTCTGGCTGCCATATTCTGTACTAGTTGCAGCTTCCGGACCAAGCACGAGGGTAGCCCCATGTAGAGTGCATTAATCTAGACGTGAGGTTACCAGCGCATGCACAACAGTCTCAAGATCCCTTACTTCCAGAAAAGGGCGCAGCTAGAGTATCAGCCGAAGCTGATAACAGGCGCTCCTGACTGTCGCATTTACCTGGTTCGACATCAGGAGCGACGAGTCAAGGAGCACCCCCAGACTGCGAACACAGTCCTTGACGGAGAGTGTGACCCCATCCAGAACCGGAGGTTGCAACCCAATTCTTAGTTTCGGGGCCGCTACCGTGAGCACTTCCATTTTGTCTGGATTCAGCCTCAATCTGTTTTTCCTCATCCAGCCCATTACTGCCCAAAGACATTCATTGAGAGAGGAGACACCATCAGAATTCGAGGTCGACGAACGAGACATGGAGAAATAGATTTGGGTGTCATCAGCGTACTGATAACACCCAGCTCCAGTGGCTTCATATAGATGTTAAATAACATCGGGGACAGAATAGCACCCTGTGAAACACCACAGGTCAGCTCCCTCCTACTGGAGCAACTGTCCCCGAGCATCACCCTCTGGGATCTGCCCGAGAGAAAGGAACGGAACCACTGCAATGCAGTGCCTCCAATTCTCAACCCCCTCAGGCAATCCAAGAGGATGCCATGATCTATTGTATCAAAAGCCGCTGAGAGGTCTAAAAGCAACAGCAGGGTCACACTGCCCCTGTCGATACTCAGACGCAGATCGTCAGTCAAGGCAACCATGGCAGTCTCAACCCCAAAGCCTGTCCTGAAGCCAGTTTGAAATGGGTCTAGATAATCGGTTTCATCCAAGACAGCTTGGAGTTGAAGAGCAACCGCCCTCTTGATTACCTTGCTCAAGAATGGTAGCAAAGAGACTGGCCTATAGTTGTTCATATCCAGGGGGTCCAGGGAAGGTTTTTTCAGAAGCGGCCTAACAGCCGCTTCCTTTAAGCAAGATGAAATATAACCTTCCCTGAAGGATGCACTGATGATATTCGTAAGGAACTGTCTCAATGCATCCCCCCTCCCTGGACAGACAGCCATGATGGGCAAGGGTCAAGAGGGCAAGTTGTTTTCCTCACTCTACCAAGGAGCTTGTCCACGTCATCGGTACTCACTGATTGAAGCTGATCCAGTACAATCTCATTAACGGAATCGCTGGACACCTCGTCCGTTGTTTCTGTTACAATACTGGCTTCTAAGTCGGCTCTTATCTGAGAGATTTTATCTGCAAAGAAGTTGTTAAACGCATCACAGCAGGCCGTTGTTGGGTTAAGTAAAGGGTTCTGCACAGGGGGTACCTGCGTCAGTTCCCTTACTACTCTAAACAGCTCTGCTGGACGGGACTCTGCAGACGCAATATGTGCAGAAGAGAAACGTCTCTTTGCTGCACGTACTGCCTCCCGATAGGACCAAAGAAAGTTCCTATGGCGAGTCTTGTCAGATAAGAGTCGAGTTTTTTGCCAGATGCGCTCTAGTTGTTGTCCAATGCGCTTCATTTCCTGAAGCTCTGGTGTATACCATGGCTTATGGTTAGGAGCGGGTTGGCAAGGACGCTTGGGAGCGATCGTGTTGATAGCCCTGGTAAGGTCGGTGTTCCAAGTGTTAACCAGAGCTTCGACAGGGTCACCGGCATTTCCAACCATTAAACCCTCCAAGGCCTTTTGGAATCCAATTGGTTCCATTAGCCTTCGAGAGCGGACCATTCTAATGGGTCCACCACCCCCGGAGGGGTGGATAGAGACTCTTAGTTCCATCTTGACCAGGAAATGATCTGTCCATGACAAGGCGGTGGTTTTAATAACCTCCGCCCATGGATATTCCTGTTCGGTACTAAAGACTGCATCGAGTGTATGACCTGCACAATGTGTGGGCCCAACGACCAGTTGGGATAGGCCCATGTTAGTCATGGTTTCCATGAACTCTCTAGCCGCGCCTGTTAAGCTGGTCTTGAGGGGGATGTTAAAGTCTCTCAGAACTAAGAGTCTGGGGGACTGCAACAGCAACTCCGAGACCAGCTGTGTCAGCTCAGTTAGGGAGTCTGCTAGACGACGGGGTGGTTGGTAGACTAGCAGAATCCCTAAACTATCCCTGGTCCTCAGGTTGAGGTACATACACTCAAAGTGGACTGTGTCCTGAACAGGTATCCTGGCCAAAGTCAGATTGTTCTTGTAAACTAGAGCCACTCCGCCCCCGCCCACTTTCCCTCACCTGCTCACTGACAGAATACCTGGCTGGGAGGGCCTGCGCCCATGTAACAGCACTATCTTCTCCCAGCCAGGTCTCTGTAAAGCAAGCCAGGTCGGCATCCTCATCCAGAAGAAGATCATGGATGATATGGGTTTTGTTTTTAACCGACCTGGCATTGCAGAGGAGCAGAGTGATGTTCTATGGAATGGTTGGTTTGCTCTCCAATCCATTCCAGGAAACAGAGGGAACTGAAGGAGGGATAGCTCTCAAACAGCAATCCCGCCTTCTTTTGTAACATATGTTCGCTCTGTTCCGACTATATCTCCCATTCCCTAGCACAATTCGAATAGCTGCCCCCACATTCATTCCCAACCTTCTGTGGCTCAGCCTCCACCGCTGCTACTGCCGTGTCCCTGCCTTGGGCTCCCAGGTGTAGAAGGGCAGTGGGAGGTTGGTAAATCCTGCCCTGCCCGGCTCTAGGCTAGGAGCTGGCTGATGGTGATGCAGCAGGGCAGAAGAAGCCTCAGAAGCCTTGGCCCTGCCCCCTGTCCAAGTTCCTTGCCTCAGCTGCTGCCCAGATGGTAAAAGGCACAGACACAAACACCGTAGCCTCTCAACTTGGCTTGGAGCTGGCTGGTGGTGATGCAGCAGGGCAGCAGGTGTCCCAACCTGTGAGAAAGATGAGATATAAATACAATAAAATAAACATAGGAGTGGACTAGAGCACTCTAACTACCACATCAAACTATATATTGCAGGATTTCTTAGGATGGAACCATGACAGTTGAACAAAATTAAACTGATATAAGTAAGTAATATAGCTATATTCAGCTCCAAAATTGTCACAGGCTCATCTGGTGTGAACTTATGTGGATTTTTTTCCCCATAGGAAGCAGATCTGCCTGCCTCTCTTCCCTCCTTCCCTTCTGACATTTGACAATTATCAGACATGCCATAAAGGTGCTGCAAAATTGTTATGTTTTAAAAACATTTTAAGCTGTTTTAAATTAGTGACTTTTAATGGCATCACGTACATAATTTTTAAAAAGTTTTACCATTAGGGACATTTTTAAAAGTTGTGTTCATGCCACCTTGGGTCCCATGTCTGGAGCAAGGCAGGATGTACATAAAATAAAGAAATAAATGATGAAGATCAGATACTCCTTTCCAAAGAAGATTACTCAATGAGATAATTTATAAGATTATTTATCACACATAAATTACGTGTGTGTGTGTGTACATATACATATATAGTAACATAGAGAGCAAAGATTACACACACACACACACACACACACACACAGAAGATTGGCTCTCCATATCGAAGGATTTTTATCCACAGATTCTCATATATATATATATATATATATATATATATATATATATATATATATATATATATATTCATTCATTCCAAACAGCAAATCTTGATTTTACGATTTTATATAAATGACACCATTTTACTATACTATTCTATTTAATGGGACTTGAGCATCCATGGATTTTGGTATCCGTGGGGGTGGTCCTGGAACCAAACCCTAATGGATACCAACTTTGGGGATGGTGTCATCAATGGAGTGCAGCTGCCTCTTTCTACACATGGACTCTAGACATACTATTATCTTATGGAGGTGAACACTATTGTGAGTGGGGGTTGTAGAAATTTTATGTGGTGATTCAGAGCCATCTCAAGCTGATCAAGTAATTGCTGGTGCAGGGAGTATTTCTTGTTGTGTGCTTTCAATTCATTTTCAACTTATGGCAACCCTAAGCTGAATCTATCATGCAGTTTTTTGGAATTGAATGTGTGCGAGTCACCAAAAGGTACCCCATCGGTTTCCCTGACTGAGTGGGGAATTGAACCCTGGTTTCTAGGGTCATAGTCCAACAGTCAAACCACTACACTTCTCTCTCTCTGTGTGTTTGTGTGTGGGTATGATCAGACATGAAAGTGCATCAAAATGGTTTGGTGTGAAAGCTCATCAAAATGGTTTGTTTTAGATATGCAAATTTTCCTTTAAAACTTTTAAATAAATGTCACTTTAGCAGTTTATGCAATCAGAAAAAAACAACACATTAATCAGCACCATTTGTTTGGGGCTTTGAGATGCCACACAACAGCCATCCTTACTGGCCAAAATAAAGCTGCTTTGGGTCACTTTGGAGGTATGCTGTTGGAATGATGCATGCATCCTAAGAGTCCAGATGGCATGCCAAAGCCATGCTCCAGTCCTAAAGACTGGAGCTTGGCTTTGGTGTGACGTCCAGACTCTTAGGAAGCATACATTATATAAACAGCATACCTCCAAAGTGACCCAAAGCAGCTTTAGTTTGGCCTTTCTGTATGGGTCCAAAGTTACTCAATACTTCTTCCCAGGAAGAAAAGATGGCAGGGGAAACTAGGTACATTTGAAAGAATGCAATTACCCAATTTGGACTGAGCCCAGAGCTCAGAGGATAATCTCTTCCATCTTTGGGTAAGTCACACAGGATGTCCAGTGATGACATTTTCTCAAGACGGTGGAGTCTTTGCACAATCAGCAATATTTCACAGCCAAGGAAATACTGACAAATCATCATTGTCTAGGTCACTTTTTTAAAGGCAGAAAAAAAGAGGAGAAATTAATTTGTCTGCCTTGCCTGTCAATTGACACAGTGGCAACCTAGGAGTGAAGAAGCAACGCTCCAAATGAAGCGGATGTTTCAAATATCCCACACTCTTCAGAGATGGAGAAATAGTTTCCCTAGCAACAGAAACTTATGCAAACTATGAAAATACCTTTTTCTCTATGCTGCGTTTCCTTTTTATCACTTAATGCTTCATGTGCTTATTAGCTTCTTAGGTTGAACCTAGCAGCCAGTGGAGTTTTGAAAGAGAAGTTAAGTAAAATGGAGTAAACAAGGCAAGTGTGTTTCATGGAGTTTTCATCTATCAGCATGAATTATGTATTGAAAAATTAACTCACTCAGATGTATCTCTCCCTCTCGCACCACCACCATCCAAGAATTCTTCTCACTTCTGTCAAAACAAAAAAACAAAAAGAAAAAAATGACAGATGATTTAGCAAAGTGGCTTTGCAACTTTTTAACAAAACATATTTGCAGCTTGTAAGGGAAGACAATGAGATATGAATGTGAAGTGTTGGGAAAATGCATCCCAGACAATTAAGGGGCACCAATTATGCTCAAGGGCACTTTCTCATCTTAATGGTGAGAAGATTTTGTTATGCTTAGGGCAGAATGGCCATCTGTTGCTTTTCAACATGAGAAAAACTACACAAGATGGTGGAGGAAAACTACTTCTGACATTTACTGAGATGGTGGGAATATTCAAGTGGTGGAAGAATCACTGTGCTTCCCTTACAGATGATCTATGGTTGCATCTTCACTGCAATAATAACCCAGTTTGACTTCACTTTAACTGCCATAGCTCAGTGCTATGGAATTCTGGGAATTGTAGTTTGTTGAGGCACAAGAGCTCTGCTCTGCAAACTACATTTCCCAGAATACCATAGCATTGAGCCATGGCAATTAAAGTGAGGTCAAACTGGATTATTTCTGCGGTCTGGGTGCAGTCCTTGTCTCATTTTTAGCAGGAGTCCAAGCTTTCCTTGGACCTGAACAGGGGAAGCAAGCCGTCCTCAATACTGTCAACATTCATTTTTGGTTTCATTCTGAGAGTAAGATGGCAGAAGGACTTTATGGAGAGCAGCACTAGCCATATAATGACTGCAATATTTCATAGAATCATAGATTTGAAAGAGACCACAAGGGCCATCCAGTCCAACCCCCTGACATGCAGGAAATCTAAATCAAAGCATCCCTGACAGATGGTCATTCTATTACTCCAACTATTTGTCCAGGCCTAAATTCCTAATTCAGAGGAATACTGCCTTTCAGCCAAGCATTGTTCTCTAGAGAGGCATAGATCTCCTAACAAGAGTGGACACAATTCATTGCCTGTTATGTTCCACAATCAGCATAACCTCTGTCTTCACCTGAAGTCCATGTACATGTTACTTTTACTTTTTAAAATTAGTTTGCACCAGTTGAAGTAAATAGAAGATGAAGTGAGAAAGTGGGAGAAGAAGGATGGAACTGTACTATTTTGAGACCATCTGGAAAAATGTGATGGCATTGGATTAATCAGACTGTCCCTGCCAAATCAGGACAATTGGAGGGTATGGTTTTTTGAGGAGTGCTTCACCCTGTCAAATGGGAAGCCCTCAGTGTGGGAGACATAAGTACTCCTGGTGCATATCCAATCATAGTGATGCCTCATTTGCAAGATTTCTCACTTTCAAGATATATATTGATCTGGAGGGTATGTTCCCCAAAGGTCCTGCTTAATTTAGGTGCAAACACACATGGATATAGAAAGGATATACTCATGGGTGCAAACAGACACCTTCTGGGCCATGACCTTGCATGGACTAACTTGCAACACTGGCAATTATTTAGTGGCACCACCCCAGCCAATTCTCATGCCAGAAAAAAAGAAATATATGCACATGAAACATGGTTTCAACATGTAAACTGTCAAGTGTCCAAGGCACAGGCATCCTGGATTCCAAGGTGGGCAGCCAGGGCCATGGCCATGGATGCCAAGCTTTAGAGACTCTAATGGACCAGAGGCAGAAGGGAAGTTGGAAAACAGCCCAAGTATAATCACAGCAAGACCAAGTTCCAAGAGTCCAATGGGCAAAAGATAAGAGGCAGATTCAAGGAGCAGACCAGTTCTGAACACAGCAAAACAGAGTTCCAGGAGTCTAAGGGGGTCAGGGGGCAGAATCAGAGTCAGGAGACTAACCAGGTTTGAACACAGGAAAGCAGAGTTCCAGGGGTCCAAGGGACCAGAGTCAGAAACAGACCAGGTCTGAACACAGCAAAGCTAGCAATGCAAACAGGGCATCTGCAGGCAGTGCAGAAAACTGTGTTGATCTGACAAGGGTTAAGAGACCAATAAAACCCTTAAATGGCTGTACCTCCAACTGTTCCAGTTGCCATACATGAGTAGAGCTGGCTGTGTCTGTTGGCTAGCCCTGATATTTCCTGAATTCTAGCAGTTTGGTCCTGGTCCTGCAAAGACTTTGGACCTTATCACACTGAGGTTATTGGAGCTAAGATCAGGGGTGAGTGTGAATTGAGTGATCCGAATTGACGTTATAACGTGGCTGTTTTATCACACCTGGTTGCTGTTCTGTTGCCCTTCTGAACTGAAGGGGAATCGAATCCAAGGAAGACACGTGATGCGGATTCAGGCAAAGCGGAGTGAGTGCACATTGTATTTCCACACTGGTGCATACCATGGGGATTCGACTATTCAAATTGGGACCCTTGCACATGCTCAGTGGGGCCCTGAAGGCATCCTGAACCTTTGCACTTCCGGGGTGAAGAAGGGAGGCTGGCTCCACTTTCACGGGAATGACAGCTGCAGCACCTTTCTTCCTCCCTTCTATTTCCCCTCCACTTTCATGGGAATGATACCTATTTCCCCTCCACTTTCACGGGAATGATACCTATTTCCCCTCCACTTTCACGGGAATGACAGCTGCACCTTTCTTCCTCCCTTCTATTTCCCCTCCACTTTCACGGGAATGACAGCTGCACCTTTCTTCCTCCCTTCTATTCTCCCGTCCCTGGGAGCCAAATTCAAAGGGCTCTCCGTGTCAGAGCCCCCCTTCCATTTCATCCACATCTATATCTATCCTCTTGTCATTCCCCTCATCTATTTCAGCAACATATATCTATAGCTATCCTCTTGTCACATCATCCCCTGAATCCTCCTATACCCTGATCTCCTCCCTTCCTTCACCCTGACACCTAACCCATCATCCCCTGACTGCTCCTGCATCCCCATCTCACCCCCTCTACCACCTAACCCATCATCCCCTGGCCCCAGTGACCTATCCCATCACCCCCTGACTGCCTTTGCCTCCTGATCCTGGCCCCAGTGATCTATCCCATTATCCCCTGACTGCCTCTGCCTTCTGATTCTGGCCCCAGCGACCTATCCCGTCACCCCCTGACTGCCTCTGCCTCCCGATCCTGGCCCCAAAGACCTATCCCATCACCCCCTGACTACCTCTGCCTCCCAATCCTGGCCCCAGTGACCTATCCCATCACCCCCTGACTGCCTCTACCTCCCGATCCTGGCCCCAGTGACCTATCCCATCACCTCCTGACTGCCTCTGCCTCCCGATCCTGGCCCCAGCGGCCTATCCCATCACCCCCGACTGCCTCTGCCTCCCGATCCTGGCCCCAGCGATCTATCCCATCACCCCCTGACCTGACTGATGTGTATGTATATATGTGAGTTAGTGTGTGTGTGTGTGTGTGTGAGAGAGAGAGAGAGAGAGAGGCAGGGAGGGAAGGAGAGAGAGAGCCCCAGTGGAGCCCCGGTTGCCCTGAAAGTGAAAAGGGCCACCAGAAGCAAATGGGGCAAATTGCAGCAGGGCATCATGGGAGATTTGCAACCCAGGGGCCTTGCGATTGTGTTCAAGAGCATCAGCAGATTGGAATTCCACACCAGACCAATCCGCAGTGAGTTCGAACTGACCATCAATGTGAATCTCGTCAATCCACTTATTTAGTGCACTCGCCAAAATGCGGAGCCAGCTGGATTCAGTTCGGAAGCCCTGCGGAAGCCCCACGGAAGGGGCTCCCATTGAAAGCTACCAGGTGTGAAAATACATGAACGTTCTAACATGAATTCGCATCACTCAATTCGAACTCACCCTAGTTCTGAGCTAAAAAAAAACCCAGTGTAATAAGGTTATTTGGCAACAAGACTCCAGTAACCAGAAATCCCACCCTGCAATGACTTACACAGACGGACCCTTACAGTAACACAAATTCCTATGTGGTTCCAAATTGAAGAACTAAAGTGTGCTTCACTGGCCCAAAAGGGCAGGTGGACCAAGCAAACAGCCTAAGAGTCTGAAAGGGGAACCATGCCAGCACTTTTTATAGTAGGACTGCCACACTGAAAAGTGGAGAGGAATCCTGTACATTTAATAGTTGCCTAGAAGAGGGAATTTCAGCAGGTGCTACTTGTCACACAACCAGGTAACAAGCAAAACTTACAAAAATTCTCTTGTCTACACAACCATTTAAAATACAGGTGTCATCTCCAGTTTTCAATGTGGACAGACTTTTTAAAAAATGCTGCCATTCACAATGCCCCCAGCATCATGACCTCACATCTGCCTCCTTTGGGTGGACAAACAGACCTGGACCACAGCCTTTTAGATCTGTATTCTGTGAATGGTACAGCACTCCAAACAATGTGTCTGATATGAAGTAGCACTGCTGTGAAAAATAATTACAATCAAAACAACCTACAATATTCCAGATGAATAGGAATTCCCTCCCTCCCCCCCCCCTCCCCCATTAAAATCTTAATTTTTCAATTTTTTTTAAATTAAAATGAATACAACAAATGGGGAACATTCATTTCATGTTCTTTATATTTCCCCCACAAACAAAGGCAACCTGCTACAGATAACTTTTGGGATAGAACCTGTTAACAATTAGAGTTCCTCCCAAGCAGGGCTTAACCCCTTCCCTGCCACCCACATTCTTCTATTCCCTTCAGACCCACATCTGCCTTGTTCAAAGCCTTGAAAATTGCAAGGACCCAATTCTGAATGTCTGAACAGGCTGTTTTCCCTGTAGAATGGCAAGCCATTGCCTATGTACAAAGGTCTTTGCACCAATCCACTCTTTGCCTTGGAGAATGAACCGTAGAATTGGTCCATTGGTTCTACTGTGCAGGGAATCTTGATTTAAATTTTAAAAGCCACAGTCAAGCACAGGGTCTTTGCAACAGGAAGAGCCAAGGTCTATTAATTTTACTAGCGATCTTGCCGTTGGCAACATTTCCTTGTTATGTGGAAGGCACTGAGGCATGACTCTGATGGGAGGCAGAAGGAAAAAGCTTTTAGTGAAGTGCACCTTGAAGCCGATAATGCATGTATCCATGGCTAAAACTTTCTTCAGGCAGAGCATCTATTGAGTAAGTGTGCAGTAATTGAAATTAAAGCTGAGTTCCTGCTGTACGGAAGAGAGCTCATAGAGGTCTCTCAGATTACAAAGCTCAGTTTTGAGTGTCATTCTGTACAACATGCTGTGAAGCAATTAGGAGGACTTTCCAATGTGGAACAAAGGAGAAATATCATGCATATTATCAGCCCGGACTTTCTTTTCTTCCCTATAAGAATAGTATGTTATGTTACTCCATCATATGGCATTCCTACAAAAATCTCCACCAGGAAAACATTTGTCACTGTGGTGTGTGGGTCATCTGAAAATATGGCTGAGCCTCTCTGTAAGGAAGGGCAATAGCACTCACTGTCTGCAAGGTTTGGTGTCATCATCATATCTCTGATTCCATTGCCTGTCACTGAGCATGTAAAAGATATTTCTAGACTATAACTCTCCAATTACCCAAGAAAAACCTCATAGGCATTCTGGGAGTTGTGATCCAAAATAAGCAACTTTCCCAACCTCTGATTTTTCTTTGCCTTTCTGCCATAGGAATTAACATTGACCAGGTGTTGCAGAGAGCCAGTGGGACACAACAACAACGGCATTAAAAATTCCTCCCTTCCCACTAGCAGATGGTGGCTTCCATGTCAGTGGTGATGACAAATCTTTTTTCTTGCTTAAACCAAAGTAGGAATGCAATCGTTTGCTAATTTCATTCTTAAAGTAAGCAATGAGTTATTGCAGCAACTTTCTTCTTGCTATGAGAAAGTCTGAAAATTGCAGTGTTTGAAGACTATTCACAGTTCAGGAATTATTCTGCACCAGATTTTCATGTGGTATTTTTGTACATAAAATGGCATTTTCTGCAGAAACAATGACCCACAACAGACCGCAGAAAAAAGGTGGTCCGCAGCCGCCCCTTTCCATGGAGGATTGGGGCCAGGGCAGCCATACCGGCAACCCAGAGGCCCCAATCCGGCACTTTTCCAGGCCATGGAGAAGTGGATGTCCTTGGGGCTTCATGCCCCTGGACACCCCAGGAGCCAGAGCCATGGAAGAACTTTTCCCTGGCGTCATTCCCGCAGCCATTTGGTGGCTGCAGGAATGAGGCACGCGCCCAGAAGAAATTCTGTTTCGGAGCTCCTTCTCACACCTCAGCCAGGCCACCGTTGGACACAGCATGTGCGTGACATCATAATGGCGGTGCCCGTGTACACAGGGCGCCACCATTATCACACCTCCAGCACGTATTGGGGTTAGGGGGCATGTAACATGGGGTGCGCTGGTATGCCGCTTGTTGGTGGTCTGTACTGCCCCATAATTTGCCAATGCAGGAAATGTAATTTTGGTGCAGGAAACATTGATATTTCCACAAAAAATGCTTTAGTGAGGCATTTATTCTGTGCAAAATTTATACATAGGATTTGTTTGTTTGTTTGCACAGAAAAATAGCCCCCCCCCCGGACAAAGATTTTTTTTTTTTTTTTGCAGAAAAAAACTCTTTCTGTGCAGAAAATCCTCTTTTCTGTTCAAAAGTACCATGTGTGAATTAGTCCTAAATTAGTTTCTCATCAATCCAAGATCTTGCTTGTTGGCTTTTAGCAAAACTGGTGAAAAACATTTTAACCATTTAAAAATGTTTTTGATATTCTACATTGGAGTGCAGTAGAAATGTCAAAAAATAGTTTCGATATCAGTTATTAGCCTGCATTGACTCAGAGTTTCCCATGTTGTGTCCCATAGTATAAAGCTAAGCGAATATATGTGTGTCCACATTTAAAATCCACAGCCCATCCACTCCATCCTCAAGGTAGATGATAACAAGAACACTGCCTGACTGAAGAAACTAAGCAAACATGACATGGAAGTCATAGAGGAACTGTATCCATGCACTAGCGAGCTGTCGCTTTGATAAAATGACTTTTCCCAGTAGGACTGTACAGTGAAACACCGTTGTGATTAGCCACAGTTAATCTCTATCAGGGTGCTCATGATGACATAAAAAGAACATTTCCTGCCTTGATCTTCAAAAGGGAAAGGTGGGATACAAATAAATATTTATTATTATTATTATTTCCATATTTTCACAACCACATTCTTTGCCATTTATGTGATGGTTTGGAGGGAAAAAAACCTGTTCCCCTTCTAGAGTGCTGGAGAATCGTGGAGGTGTGTTCATCTGTATTTAAATGGAAAGGATTTCTCTTCTTTTGCAACTGTACCAATTCACGTTTTTCTTTAAACGTGACATCAGGCTCAGCTCAAATGCAACTAAACCCCTCCAAGCAAACGAAACACTCACTTCTACCAGACCAAATCACCCTCAGGCCTGTTGTGGGAGCTAGCACAGCAGGTAGGTCAGAGAGGTAGAAGCTTTTTCATTCAATCATCATCTTTTAGGAAGGAAAGAATACCAGTGTATATGTGATTAGAACTACTGCTCTGAAGGTTTCTTACTCAGAGCTGCTACAAAGACCTTAGCTGGTGGTTTTTTCTGTTAATTGCAAATAAAGTACTGTGTATATTCATGTATAAGTCTAGAAATTTTAGTCAAAATTTGACCCAAAAGCCTGAGTCAGCTTATCCAATGTAAATACTGTATTTGTCTCTTATATATAAAAAAGCAACCGTTTGGGGCGGCCTGCACCCGCCCCTTTCCCCACTGTATCAGGGCCTCAGCTGCCACACCGGCAGCCTCCGAGGCCCTGATCCGCCGCTTTTCAGGCTTCGGGGAAGTGGCAAAAGGCCGCTTCCCTGCAGCCTGGAAAGGGGTGTCCTTGGGGCTTCAAGCCCCAAGGACACCCGGCGATGGCAAGGAGGAGGAGAAAGGGGCCACTTGGCCCGTTTCTCCTCTGCGTCGCTGGGCACAGCCATGTAAAAGCTGCGCCCAGCGATGCAAACCCCAGCGACGCAAACTTCTTACACCATGGAAAGGGCTCTCTAGGCGCCCTCGTGTGGCGCAAAGACGTCACGCCCACACCGCCTCGTTTGGAGACGGCGCGGTCATGACATCGTAATGGCGGCAGCCGTGTGGAACGGCCGCTGCCATTTTGTACAGACTCAGTCCGTGCTAGGGTTAGGGGCGTCTGGAAGAGATGCCCCTTTCTAACCCTAGCATGGAGTGAGTCCGTCCTAGGGTGCCCGTCTGTAATGGGCCCTTGTCTTCATTTTGGCACTCTGTTAATATATGGTTTTCTTAAAGATTTTTTGAGACAATGATTTTATCTCATTTGTAAAGTGCATGGTTTTGATAAGCTTTAACAAGTTTTAAATGGTTATGTGTAACATGCTTTAAGACTGTAGACTGTCTTTTACACACACACTCTCTCTCTCTCTCTCACACACACACACACACACACATAGATTTTATGGCACACAGCTCTGAAATGTTTGGGTAAGAAGATGGGCTAGAAATATATTCAATAAATAAAAATAAGAAAAAAATCATTTTGTTTTGGAAGAATTTGCTAACTTCTGTGAATTTCTTCATAGGTAGGACCGGGGGGGGGGGGGAATTCTGAGACTTAAAAACATGAATGAATGAATGAATGAATGAATGAAGAAAACAAAAATTGCAGGTTTGATAGACAGGTTTGGATGCATAGATTCCTGTCTAAAGCTCAGTCTAGTTCCATTCAGGACTAGAATGTGTGTGAGAGAGAAGGAGGGGTGGGAGAGAGAGAGAAGGGTGGAAAATTCCTCATTTATCTAAAACATACAGGTGAGAATTAAATTCCAACCTGTATAAAGTATGTGATCTTATGAGATTTGACAATTACACTTTTAATTAATACTGACATGCCTGTGCCTTTCAGTCAACTGGGAGTGCTTATAAAATGTCTAGACAAAGTAATCATCTCATGGCATCATATGCTGACTTGATGGTTAGACACAAAGCAAACCTTAAAAGAGGAAGCTGGCACTCTGTCCTAGAACATTTCACTTAGCAGATTCAAAACAGTATACTTTTGAGGTTAGTGACAAGTCTTGCTAATACCCAGAGGATCAAAATTCAAGATGACCTTAATAGATTAGAAAGCTTGGCCAAACCTAACAAAATGAATTTCAACATGGAGAAATGTAAGGTACTGCACTTAGGGCAGAAAAAATGAAATTCATATATATAGGATGGGGGACACCTGGCTTAATGAGACTAGGTATGAAAGGAATCTGGGAGTTTTAGTAAACCAGAGGTTGAACATGAGTCAACAGTGTGATCCGGCAGCTAAAAAGACCAATGCAATTTTAGGCTGTATCAATAGAACTGTAGCGTCTAGATCAAGAGAAGTAATAGAGACACTCTATTCTGCTTTGGTCAGGTCACATCTGGAATACTGTGTCCAGTTCTGGGCAGCACAATTCAAAAAGTATGTTGAGAAGCTGAATTGTGTCCAAAGGAGGGTGACTAAAATGGTGAAGGGTCTGGAAACCATGCCCTATGTGGAACGATAGGGATCTGGGGATGTTTAGCCTGGAGAAGAGATGGTTAAGAGGTGATATGATGACATGGATGTTTATCACACTATACTCTTAAAGTGCTACAATTCCAGTGAGACTCCTCTAGCTGCCTCCTGTTGCATTGTGGGATTTGCAGTTTTAAGGAGGGGTATTTAGAATTCTCAGGCAGAGCTCTGCCTGAGAATTCTAAATACTCCTCCTTAAAACTGCCAGTCCCAGAATGCAGCAGGAGGCAGCTAGAGGAGTCACACTGGAATTGTAGCACTTTAAGAGTATAGTGTGATAAACATCCCTGTTTAAGTAGTTGAAGGGGGGTGTCACATGGACAATGGAGCAAGCTTATTTTTTGCTGCTGCAGAGACTAGAACATGAACAATGGATGCAAGTTACAGGAAAAGAGATTCCACCTTAACATTAGGAGGAACTTCTTGACAACAAGAGCTGTTTGACAGTGGAACACATTCCCTTAGAAAGTGGTGGAGTCTCCTTCTTTGGAGGTCCTTAAACAGAGACTGGATGGCCATCTGTCGGGGATGATTGTGATTTCCTGAATAGCAGGGGGTTGGAATGGATGGCTCTTGTGGTTTCTTCCAACACTTATGATTCTATGACTTCAGTGCATCAATGGTGAGTCAAAGTTTAAGTAAATCCAATTGATTTAATGTATCTACTCTTGTTTGGACTGTCAATTGGATTACAGCCCAGGAATGGATTAGTAACCCATCTAGTCACCCAGGATGTTGACAGAGTGGTACAACCACCCAACACATGACATTGCATAGTACCACTCTCTAATCTCTGAAGTGTGGCCACACTGAACTACAACATAGTATACAAGCATAATATACAACAAAAACCCTAGCTTTCTCCACTGGTGTCAATTAGGTTGTGAATGGGGAACTCAGGGCGCAGCTACACTGTAGAAGTAATACAGTTTCACACTACTTTAAGTGCTATAGCTCCATCTGATGGAATTTTGAGAATTATAGTTTTGCAAGGTCTTTAACTTTCTCTACCAAAGAGGACTGGTTCTCCACAAAACTACCAGTCCCAGGATTCTGTTGAATGGAACCATGATAGTTAAAATTGTGTCAATCTGCATTATTTCTATGGTGTAGATGTACACATAGTGACAAGGATAAGCTGAGAAGAGGGAGGGGAAAGGCTCTCCCCACTGAAATTGACTGTCACTTGAGGTTAGGCTTTGTTACGTAGAGTTGAAGACCTGTGAAAACTGTATAGAGTGAGAGATATGTGTTTTAAATTGTTACAGATTTGCAGAGTGTGCAGTAATTGATTAATTTCTTTTAAAATATAAATCACTGTTTTCATTAACTTCTTGTTATTAAAACCAATTGGCTGCATATTCATTTCTTGGCAGAAATGAGTTATGGAACACTTTTTGTCTGTACACAGAAGCTGAAAAACCACTGTAATTTTCCAAAAGCTGAAATGATTAATTGTCATTCAATTATTTCCTGACTATGTTCAAATTAGAAAATAGGCTGACTTTGATCAATGAGTAGAATATTCAGCCAAGTCTGCTTTCTAGCCAAGAATATTCGAGAGGATGATGATAAAGATGATAAAAACAAGGGGATTTGTCTCTGCAACAGGCAGTCTGTAGGCCAGAAGTGATGCATGTAGTAATTTTGTCTTTCCCCATCTCCAGCCCAACCAAAGTTGAATCTCTTTTAAGGAAAGGGAAATCTGGCAGCTACAGTGCTTTGCAGAAATACTGACACGCTACTTTTGACTTTCCATCTTTTACTGTGTTATACCTGGAACTGCAATGGATTCATCTGGAATTGTTACCACTTGATGTACACAAGATACAATGAAAGTGCAAAATATATTTATTGTGATACAAACATTAAGTAAACAACAATCTGGCACTGGGACAAAGGGGTATGTGAATATTTCTGCAAGGCACTGTATTTGTGCAATGACTTTACTAAAAAGCCAGGCCACATATAAAGGGTTTTGGTTACATGGCAAAAAACAAAACAAAAACAAAAACAAAACCCTATTTAATTTTCATTGAGCATCAGGTTGGGCTACATGATCTCCAAGGTGCCTTAGAATTCTCTGAGTCTATGATTCCCTGGAACAACACTGGAAATTTTCTGGAACACTATTGGGGAATTGTTCTGTAACTGTTATTAGAACCTGACATATTTTGCTTTCTCTTGTTTGAATTCTAATAAGAAATTGAGGGCAAGAAATGAAGCAGTGACTGATTGAATTTTGAAAGGCAAACAATTTGTTCATAGAATCATAGAACTGTAGAGCTGGAAGAGACCACAAGAGCCATCCAGTTCAACCCCCTGCCATGCAGGAAATCTCAGTCAAAGCATCTCCAACAGATGGCCATCCAGCCTCTGTTTAAAGACGTCTAAGGAAGGAGACTCCACTACACTCCAAGGGAGTGTGCTCCACTGTCTAACAGTCTTTACTGTCAGGAAGTTCCTCCTAGTGTTGAGGTGGAATCTCTTTTCTTGGAGCTTGCATCCATTGCTTTGGGTTTCTGTTCTCTGGAGCAGCAGAAAACAAGCTTGCTCTCTCCTCAATATGACATCCCTTCAAATATTTAAACACGGCTATCATATTATATCACCTCTTAAGCTTCTCTTCTCCAGGCTAAACATCCCCAGCTCCCTAAGTTTATCCTCATAGGGCATGGTTTCCAGACCCTTCACCATTTTAGTTGCCCTCCTTTGGACACGCTCCAGTTTCTCAATGTCCTTTTTGAATTGTGGTGCCCTGAACTGGACACAATATTCCAGGTGGGGCCTGACCAGAGCAGAATAGAGTGGCACTATTACTTCCTTTGATCTAGACACTATACAGTTGGCCCTTCTTATACATGGATTTTTTATACACAGATTGAAGCATCCACGGTTTGAAAATGTTTTTAAAAAGTATAGATTTCAAATATGAAATCTTGATTTTCCATTTTTATAAGGGACACCATTTTGCTATGTCTATTTTATGAGAGGTGAGCATCCACAGATTTTGTTATCCATCGGGGATCTTGGAACCAAACCCCAGCATATAACAAGAGTCCACTGTACTTTTATTGATGCAGCCGAAAATTGCATTGGCCTTTTTAGCTGCCGCATCACACTGTTGATTCATGTTCAACTTGTGGTCTACTTGGACTCCTAGACCCCTTTGACATTCAGCCAGGTATCCCCCATCCTATATCTGTGCATTTCATTTTTCCACCCTAAGTGCAGTACCTTAAATTTCTCTGTGTTGAAGTTCATTTTGTTAGCTTTGGCCCAGCTTTCTAGTCTATGCAGGTTATTTTGAATTTTGATCCTGTCCTCTGGGGTGGTTGCTACACCTCCTAACTTGGTCTCATCTGCAAATTTAATAAGTATGCCCCTAATTCTGTCATCTAAGTCATTGATAAAGATGTTGAATAGCACTGGGCCCAGGACACACCCCTGTGGGACCTCACTCGTCACTTCTCTCCAGGATGAAAAGGAGCCATTGTTGAACACCCTTTGGGTTTGGCCAGTCAACCAATTACAAATCCATGTAATTTCTGATTATGGAATTGCCTTCTAGATACTCACAGGCTCTCTGTTTAATGATCTGCTCCAGAATCTTTCCTGGTATTGAGGTAAGACTAACTGGACGATAATTGTTGGGATCCTCTTTTTTCCCCCTTTTTTGAAGATGGGGACAATGTTTGCCCTCCTCCAGTCTGCTGGGATCTCTCCTGTTCCCCAGGAGTTTTCAAAGATTATTGCCAATGGCTCCGATATTACATTTGCCAGCTCTTTTAATACCCTTGGATGTATATCATCTGGTCCTGGAGATTTATATTCATTTAGATTAACCAGATATTCCTGTCCTATCTCTTTACTTATTCTGTGCTGAATTTCCCCTATTCTGTCCTCTGTTCCATTATTCTCAGGTGGAGCACCCTTTGCCTTTTCTGAGAAGACTGAGGCAAAGAAGGTGTTGAGTAATTCTGCCTTTTCTCTGTCCCCTGTTAGCATTTTGCCATCTTCTCCATGCAGTGACCCTACCGTTTCCTTCTTTTTCCTTTTGCTGCGGACATATCCAAAAAAGCCCTTTTCATTGTTCTTGACCTCTCTAGCAAGCCTGAGTTCATTCTGCGCTTTAGCTTTTCTGACTTTACCCCTACATGTGCTTGCTATCTGTTTGAATTCCTCTTTGGTGATTTCCCCATTTTTCCATTTCTTATACATGTTCCGTTTCAAACTTAGCTCAGTTGAAAGTTCCTTAGTCAACCATCCTGGCTTCTCAAACACATTCTTCCAGCACCCAAAGAAGTGACTGTGTAGATGTACATCACCTGATGGCCAATGTAGAAATCAAATAGACTACATAATCAGAAGTAGAAGATGGGGAAGATCCATAACTCTCTGAAAAAAACAAGACCAGGAGCAGGTTATGGCCCAGACCAGAAACTACTATTATCAATATTTAAAATAACACTAAAAAAATTAAACCAAGCATGGTGCTGTAATATAACTGGAAGAACATCCCTGTAGACTTTAAAGATAAAGTGAAAAATAGATTTGCACTATTAAGCCTAATTGACTGGGAGCCAGAAGAACTTTGGACTGAAGCCAGGGACATTATTTTAATCATTTTGAAAATTTTGTTGTAAAGGTTTTAAAGTGTTTTTTATCTTGTGAGCAGCCTTGGCTGCCTTTCTTGGAGAAAGGTGGAATAAAATTAATTCATTAAATTAATCTTGTTGCTGTTTCAGTTCTTGTGAGCCAGTATCACTTTGGCTCAATAGATTTCACAAATACCAAGTAGGTGGGATAATTTCTCATAGATACAGCCTGCTGAAAGAGGATTTCTTGAGGTTGCTATGTTTTTATGACATCAGGTAATGACCACTAATTTTGTTTTAACCGACTGTTTTTGCCAATTAAATATAATCTACAGCTTTGCTTATACAGTACAGGATTTACCATGTTGCTCAGTAGGGATTCTTCATCAGATAGATTTGAGTATTTTCTTGCCATATCTGTATTATCACCTTTGGCAACAGTGCATGCAATTTTTCATACTAAGGGTATGGTATTTTATTTAACTCTCTCTATATTTCCATTTCTCTGTTTTTTACAACTGTTGTAAATATCATATTTATTGGCTGTTTGCCTTATTTATATGATGGTCTTGTATGTCCTTTCTATTTCTTTGCCAAGATGTTCCTGAAGACCTATGTTTTGACTAAGGACAATTGATAGTTCACCAAGTGACTGGCATGAAAACATCCCTCGAGGTGAATCCTGATACTACCATACTTCAAATTTAATCCCTTGAGGCCCCAGTCTAACTAAAGATCCTGTAGCTTTATCAGCATTGTTGTGTTGTTACCATGAAGTTGGCTATGCTTTATAGCAACCCTCTGAATGGAGACCTTCAAGATTCCAACTCAGGACTTGTAGACTTAGGCCTATAGTATTGTATCAATCTAATCTGTAAATTAATTAGCCAGGATTATTTTTGGACTTCTCTGTTTCTTTCCCATCTGAAGTTATGCCCAGCCTGAAAAAGCATTTTGGAGGTCTCAAAAACTTATGTTATAATATTTTCATAGTCCTATAAAGCCAGTGTGATGTAATGGTTTGAGCTTGGTCAATATCTATGTAGACCAGGGTTTAAATCTTTGTTCACCCATGGAAACCCGTTGGGTCATCTTGGGTATTCACACACACTGCCCCAGAAAACCTCATGATAGGTTCAACTTAGGGTTGCCATATGTTGGAAATTACTTCAAGACACACACACACAACAACAACAACAACAATAATAACAACAACAACAACAACAACAACATAAAGATATTACCCAACTCCCACTTATCACTGAAAATGTGATGGTGCCTCACTGATTGAGACTCAGTCCATTGTGGAATTTCAAACACAGAAGATATGCTCCAAATTGATCAGTTAATGAGACACATTTCACAGCTTCAAATTTAGATCAAGATGCAATGGCCTACCCTTCAGTCAGCCTTTGTGCTCAAAATGTTTGCAAGGTGTATATAAAATTAATGCTCTATATTATTAATGTAGTCATCAGTGTGTTCTGGACATCTTTTCAGATAACTCTCTCTTTTTCCAATTTAAATTTTTTAAAAAATAAAATGAAATAACACCAGTCAATATTCCAGATACTCCCCTGATGTTTCTACTACTCTGTGGTACAAAGTTCAGCCACACACACACACAAGCAAATAAATTAAAGATAAACATAAAGAAAACAAAGGTGGGAGGAAAAGAGGGAAAACAGAAAGAGAAGAAAAAGTGACTTCTGAGTAACAGCTTTCATAATCCCTTACAGATCTCGGTGAACTATCAACCAGCTTGTGTCTCATTTGTTAAATGGCATTTTCTCTTCTATAGCTAAATCAGTAAAAACAAAACAAAACCAACTGTCCTTTCTGGAGTTCAGAGCTTTTCCAGCTCTGTAGGACTATCAGCTTTGTCCAAAGTCTGGCACTGGATTTCTCCTTTAGCGTGTATTGTGTGACTACTTACTAGAGGACATCATTCTTACCTTCAATGGTCTCATTTCCACTATCTAAGGAGGATCTGTGGCTAAGGAGAAGGAATAGGTGAACATATGTGCAGTGCTTGCATTAGCAGTAATAATTGCTGTGTTCAACATCAGGTGCCAAAAGTTACCGGATAGGCTGGCATAAGTAGTTCAGTTGCTAGTTGATTGCCATCACTTATCACCCATAATTGGGAAAGAAAATGACTGTCTAATTCTGATGTTGGGAGGGGGGACCCACAATGTCAAATGATAACTATAGAGTACATGGGAGACAAATGAGATGAGCCATTTCAGGTGATGATAATTAAACAAAAATGAGCAACTGAAAATGAGTGACAGAAGATTATGTATGCGGTGCAGAAAAGAAGAAGAATAGCATGCAATGACTTCACTCATCAACTGTGTGGAGAACAGAGTGAAAACTATTTTAGGACATATTGTAGGGAGTGTATTTGCACTACAAAAATTGCACATCCAGACAACACAGTTATGGATGAATAGACAGACAGATGGATAGAGGCTTCACAGGGAGATTGTGACACTCCTGTCCTATTCAGGGAGAAGTGATGTGTAGATGTCAATGGAGAAATAAGAACATTGTCACCACTAGTGAGGGGGTGGAACGTCTTCGTTGGTTCTTGGATCCAGGCTTCTTTTATAAGACAAATGGAGATAAGCCATTTTCATTGCCAGGATGTGGTCGTGGGCCAGAATTTTTGTAGCATGTGAACTATGGGTGGTCTTCTTGGGAATTGTGGTTCATATGCTGTTGCTGTTTAGTGTAGCACATACCTGATCAGGATGAGATAATATGTTGCTTAAAGCTACCATGTATATTCGACCATAAGTTGACCTCATGTATAAGTTGAGGGTGGCTTTGGAAGCCAAATTTTGGATTTTGATATGATATTTGAATAACTCAAGGGTAAAACATAGTGGCATGTAACAAAGAATGTAAAAGATAAAGCAAAAGAAAATGATGCCAAAGAACTCACAAAATTCCCGCATGCATAACTGTTTGTGCCCGCCCTAAAGGTTGGATAGATGAGGAAGGAACTGTGGTAAATCATAGCTGTATGTATGTGTGGAGTGACCAGGATGGGGCTAAGAAAATGTGCAAGTATCAAAAAAGATGAAAAGGCAAAGCAAAGAAAATGGTGACTTTATTAGCAGAGATTATACTTTGCCTGATTGTAACCCAGAAAGTTTACAAACATATACAAATATCTTATTCATATCCTCTGAAGTCCAATTTTTCTTGGTACCCCTTTGAGGGGAAGTGTCAAAGAGCTGCCACTACTGCCATTTTTCCACGCAGGCATTCAAAAAGGTCAGAAGTGGCACCATGGAGGAGAGAGAAGTGGGGGTTAGTCCTTCTTTTAGGTGCTCCTGGGACGAACTAAGCTCCGCTCTACTCTACTCACACCACTCTACTCAAAAAAGAAGATGGCTCCTTTTTAAAATAATAATAATAATAATAATAATAATAATAATAATAATAATAATAATAATA
>NC_056522.1:16714448-16731588 GCF_019175285.1 Sceloporus undulatus
GTAGTGTTGTAGCTACTTTTGACCCATGGATAAATTGGCCCAGGTTTTTGGGGGTTCATTTTTGACTAAAATTTTCTAGACTTAAGCATGAATGTGTACAGTATGTCAGTTCACTTTTAAAAGTTGTTTACACTTATAGTGTTGATAGCTAGCTAGCATGGTGTAGTGGTGGACTAGGACAGTGGGAACATATCCAGGGGTAGCTGTGTTCACCATACAACAAAGTACAACAACATCCAGGGCCTGTTAACCGTCAAAACCCTCAAAAGAAGTCCACTATCCCTCTCTAACCCTCAAAAGCAGGCAAAGACCAAATCCACCCCTTAACAACTTCTGCCAAAAAAGCACCCATGATAGATTCACCTTAAGGTAAGGTAAAGATATTGCCCTTTGACAACATTGTCGTGTCCTACTGTAGGGGGCAGCATTGTCAAAGACTACTCTGTCTTCATGTGGCCAGCATGACTGCACAGAACATTGTTTACCTTCCCACTGAAGTGGTACCTATTTATCTACTTGCATTTGCATGCTTTCGAATGGCTAGGTTGGCAGAAGCTGGGACTAGTGATGGGAGCTCACTCCATCATGCAGCACTTGGGCCTTGAACTGCTAACCTGTCGATCTTGCAGTCAACAGAATCAACATCTTAACTACTTGAGCCAGCTAAGTTTCACCGTAGGGTCCCATAAGTAACAAATGACTTGAAGGCACACAGCAACAACATAGGGTTGATAATGTCATTGAAAAATACCATACAATTAAGTAAAGTGAATGCTGAGGCAGGAAGATGGTTAAACAAAAAGACAACTACAATAGCTCTTCAGCTTTGTGATTTGATGCCTAAAAGATGTGTTAGGGATGAATGCCTCTCTCATATCCTCTTTGAAATTGGCTGAAAGGGAACATGATTCTAGTGAGTTCTGAAGTGATTAAAATGTCCTCTCACACTGCGATTGATTAAATACAAAGTAAAGCTCAGCTTTGTAATTTGCCACATCTGTGTGCATCTCTGCCCAAAAGAGTTAGCTGACATGTCTGCTCACAGTACACAGTGTGAGACAGAGGAGGAGGCATTAGCCTTATAATATCTGCTCTATTGCAGAAGACTTTCTAGGAGAGATTATAATGACTTCAACACTATGGCACATTCTGGGGCTGTTGATTAGCCAATGCCCCATGGCTTCCTTCCACAAGTACTAATGCACTACACAATGTTCCATAGCCTTGCTCTCTTCACATATGTTGCACTACAGGTCCCATCACCCTAGCCAGTACAACTAATTGCCATGGACACAGAGATGTTGGATGTTGTAATATTGCACAGCTGAATGATGACATGACTTTGGGGAGAGGGGACCTCAAGTTCTGCGGCCAAAGCTCCTCTCTTCATCTCCATCTTTTGAAGTGCCCACCTTTCTCTTCTTTCAGGTCGAATTGTTCTCTTCCTCTTTTAGTCATGCCCCTAGGATATGCACTCCATGGCCAACTTCCCACAAGGCTGCACATAGAATGAGAGTTCAACTGGTAGAACTGTGCCCAGGCTCCTTTGTCACCAGGCCTGGGACTCACCATTGTTCTGTGATAGCCCTCCCCAACAACTTTTCCACTACTGGTGGATAGCAGATGCAGGTAGGTTCAGAGAATCATCAGGCTATGTTCTTAAAGCAAGTAACAATGCAAGCATACCTTCAGGAGAAATCAGCTGTTGCTCCTCAGAGACCTCAGCAGATGATGTCAACAGTCTGCTTCTGGTTACGGGAACATAGTTCAATGCTCTCTGACTACTTGAATATTCTTTCCTTTTCCATTCTCAGGTTTGCCAAACACATATGAGCAGAATCATTCCTTCCCTCTCACCTGCTAGTCCCATGCTTTTGTAGGCTTGCCACTTACTCTTTCCTCCCACAGGGGGAAAAATATCTAAATTTAAAAAGAGAATAAAGTTCTACATTAAATTTGCATCTGCTATCTTGTATGTATAGGGGCTTAATGTAGAAATCATGATTATAATTTAAATCGAAATATATAAAATCTCAACATACTGACAGTGGTGTTACTGGGGGCACACCAGATGACACCACAGAGGAGGGGTGACACTGATCAGGCTGCTGCTGAAAGGAACTCAGGAAAGGAAGAGGAGGAGGGAAACTGTAGTTTAGTGATACATTTAGCCTTCTCTGTCAAAGAGCTCTGATACTCTAACAAACTGTAAATCCCAGAATTCCATGGATTTGAGCCATGGTGGTAAAAGTGGTGTCAAACTGGATTGTTTCTGTGGTTGAATGCAGCCTATGTCAACCTACATAAATCTTTGTGAGGAATTTCCATAAACCCTCAATTTTATGAAGAGTGAGAATTCGTTAGTGTTATTTGCCATCAGGTTGAATTCAACTTATGGTGACCCTATGAATGAGACCCTCCAAAGAGCCCTGGACATCAGTTTTCCTGTTCAGGTCTCAAAACCTCAATCCTGTAGATTCATTGATTGACTCAATCTACCTTTCATGCCATTCCTGTCTTTTCCTACTGCCTTCCACTTTACCAGGTTATATTCTTGGCCAGTGGGTCTTGTCATCTCATTACATGTCCAAAGAACAATAGTCTCAATTTAGTCATTTTGGCTTCAAGTGAGAATTCAGGTCTGATTTGGTCTCAGATCCATCCATTCATCTTTTCATCACTCCATGTGGAGAGATGTTGTAACACCTTTTGGTCTCAAAGGTGCTCCAAGATCTCATAGAATAGAATCATGGAAGAGACCACAAGAGCCATCCAGTCCAATCCCTGCCATGCAGGAACCCTCAATCAAAGCATACTCAACAGATGGCTATCCAGCCTCTGTTTAAAGACTCCATTCTCCAACAGCCCTTACTGTCAGGAGGTTCTTCCTAATGTTTAAGGTTGAATCTTCTTTCCTGTAGCTTGTATCCATTGTTCTGGGTCCTGTTCTCTGGAGCGGCAAAAATAAATAAATAAATAAATAAATAAAAAGAAAATCTTGCTCCCTCCTCAATATTTAGTTAAGGGATGAGGGATGGAATTTTAGTTTGTATACATTATGTACTGTTTAGGTATTTATTTATTTGCTTATGTAAATCATTTATGTATTATGTATTTTTATGTAATTTTGTAAACCACTTTGATCTTCTTGGAAAGGCGGTATATAAATTAATTTATTATTATTATTATTATTATTACATTCTTTCAAATATTTAAACAGAGCTATTATATTACCTCTTAGCCTTCTCTTCTCCAGGCTAAACATCCCCAGATCCTTAAGTCGTTCCTCATAGGGCATGGTTTCCAGACCCTTCACTACTTCAGTCACTCTCCTTTGGACACAACTCAGTTTCTCAACAGCCTTTTTGAATTGTGGGACCCAGAACTGGACACAATATTCCAGGTGGGGCCTAAACAAAGTAGAATAGAGTGGCACTATTACTTCCCTTGATCTAGAGCAGGGGTAGGCAACCTGTGGCCTGTGGGCCGGATCCGGCCCGCCAAGGCCTTCCAAGCGGCCCCTGAGCAGTCCTGCCGCCGATTGCCGCCGATTTCCCCCGTTTTTCGCCGCTCCGGGCGCCATTTTGTTTTTCAAAATGGCGGCCGAAGTCTCGCGTGACCTCAGGATGTCAAAGGTCACACGAGATTTCAACTGCCATTTTGTAAAACAAAAGGCGGCGCCCATGTCGGAGGCCTGGTGCAGCCCCTGGAGCACTCCAACAGGGCTCCAGAGGCTGCAGTAGGCCTGCAGCAGGCTCCACCTCGCTCTCCGCCCTCCTCCTCCTCCTCCTCCCTAAGAGCAGGGAAAGGAGGAGGAGGAAGCAGAAGGAGTGCAGAGCCAGGGAGAAAGGGAGCCAGAGTGGCAGCTGCAGCCACAGCATGGCCAGAGGTCGGTTCATTGGGGGAGGGGGTTAGCTGGGTGTTCTTTCTGCAAACTTCCATCTGAGCACCCTGTGGCTTTTCTGGGTTGAAACTGTGTGCATGCTTGCTGCAGTTTATTTTCAGTTGCATTGTAGTAATTTCCTTGCTTGTAACTTTATTCTTAGTATTATTTATTATTATTACTACTTGCCCTGGGTGTTCTTTGTGCAAAATCCCCTCTCAATGAGAAAGAGAAGGAGGAGGAGTGTGACTTTCCAAAGTGCATTTCTGTGTATTTTTGGTGCATTTATTGCTGAAAGGTCTGCTGTAACAATGATAGTAGTGGAGGTGGTGATGATGATGATGATGATGCTTAGGTGGAAGCTCCGCCCCATAGGGTGGAAGCTCCACCCCTGGCATGTGGCTCCACCCCGGAGGGTGAAGCTCCACCCCCGGCTTCAGCCCCCCAGTTGTCTGAGGGACAGCAACCTGGCCCCCAGCTCAAAAAGGTTGCCTACCCCTGATCTAGAGACTATACTTCTATTGATGCAGCCTAAAATTGCATTGGCTTTTTTAGCTGCCACATCAAACTGTTGACTCATGTTTAACTTGTGCTCTACTTGGACTCCTAGGCACGTTACACACATTTTGAAAAAGGGGTGTCTCTTCCAGACACCCCTTACCCTATTACGGACAGAGTCCGTAACAAATGGCGGTGGCTGTTCCACACGGCTGCCGCCATTTTGATGTAGCGGACACTCTGCATTCACATGTCGCGGCCCGGAAGTGACACCACGAGTGCACGCTTTGGCACTTGCGGCATCTCTTCCAGGTTGCCGGAAGGAGCGCGATTTTTGTGTTCCTTCTTTGCAACGAGGAGGAGTCACGCGGTTTGGCTGCTGCGACTCCTTCCCACTGCAACTGGCAGCAGCCCGAGACCACCCCTTTTGGGCGGTCTGTAATGGGCCCTAGATCTCTCTACATACTCATCACTTTGTGGTATCTGTGAATCCCTTCTCTAGTACCGCATTTCAAATGCATTGACAAAAACAGGTTTTCTTTTGGGTCAACCTCAGTACTTGACAGTAGAAATGGATGCTCCTGAGCAAGCTTCCAAGAATTATTTTTCATTAAACATGGGGAATGCAGTTTTCTTCATCTAGAGGGCAGAATTTACATGAATGTGTTGTTTCTGGTCCAAGCAGCCCAAGTAAACAGCATGGCACATAGAAGGATACACAAAAGGTAAAACTTCCATCAGAAACTGTTTATCATCCCAACTTCCTTTCATTTGGGGATCCTTCTTTAGTCTGATTAAAGTTTTTTAAAAGTGCTACTCAGTATGAATTCCCTTTTTAAATTTCACTTCTTTTTTTGAAAAAGACCCCCTCAGATTTAAAAATAATAATTTCTGAAGTCTAGAAAGTTGACTCTGTTTTTTGAAGATGTGAGGAGACTATAAATTGGAATCTCCTTTCACCTGTCTTTATAAACAAATGCTGAACGGATAAACATTTTCAGGCCTGTCTCATAATCTGAAGGAAAGAAAAGCTACCATTTGAAGGCAAAAAATGAACATTTTTCAAAGTCAGCATTACGTGGAGGTGGAAATTTGCCTTTTACAAGAGACTTCAGAGCTTTGTTAACAACCTTGTTACTTCTTGTTCCCCAGATAAATCACAAAATAAAATTAAAACCAACCCTGGAGATAACTATGTTACAGAACCATTCACCTGGTAAATGTATTCTGTGAAGGAAACAAACAAACGAACAGAAACCCAAAAGAAACAAAGAGCTGGAAAAACGATAAATCTAGAGGGGAAAAAAGAAGTAGTAGATACTGGGCAGTTTTGTAGCCATCTATCTGGAGGTAATGAGACTACAGATGGCAAACTGAATATGAGTCAGCATTATGGTCTCCTCACAGAGAGAAAGCCAACACCATGCTGGGTGACATTAATGGGATATTATTATGAGTAAGCCATGGGAAGTCAGATGCTCAATCTGCCAGACATTAGTGAGAATGTTTATTGGGAAGACAGTACTTAGCTCAGGTGAACACACCTCGAGAAAGCCTATGATCATCGAATCCTAGAGTTGGAAGAGTCCACAAGAGCCATCCAGTCCAATCTTCTGCCATGCAGGAATGCACAAACAATAAGGGTGACCATATGTCATAACTGCAAAGGAGGACGAGGCACCGTAAAACATAGGACATTCGAGGAAAATGTAGACTTCATCAAATAAAAGTGAAAAACTCTAATATAAATTAATGGACCTTAGTCATGCTCAGAATGGAGGACATTTTGGAATTCTTCTTGGGCAAAAGGTTGAAATGTAGAACATGTCCTGGAAGAGGTGGGCATCTGGTCACTATGACAAACTGCACCCCCAACAGATGACCACCCACCCTCTACTTAAAACCTCCAAAGAAATAGACTTCACCACTCTGCAAGGCAGCATATTCCACTGTTGAATCTGAACATCAAATATCAATAGGTTCTTCCTAATATTTAGGTGGCATTTCTTTTCCTGTAGTTGGAATCCATTTCTCCTGGATTCCTGGAAAAGAGACAGTTAAGAGGTGATATGATAACCCTGTTTAGGTATTTGAAGGGTTGTCACATTGAGGATGGAGCAAGCTTGTTTTCTATTGCTCCAGAGACTAGAACACAAAACAATGGATGCAAGCTACAGGAACAGAGATTCCACCCTTTGTGTGATAAATGCCTAAGTTTCTTCTCAAAGGAATAAATGAGTCATTTTAACAATTTTCCTTCCACTGCAAGAAACTCTTCCAAAACCATACATTTTTCAAAGCTTTTTTTTTTTCAATTTGAGATTTCTGTGCAAAATTTGCATTGGTTGATATTTCATAGAAAACAATAATTTATGTGCAGAAAATATTTCTGTGCAGACATGCTGTTTCGTGAAGAGAAAATGTTGTTTTCTATGCAAACCAACCATGTGCAAAGTTTATGCAGAACAAATCCCTCACTACAATAGATTCTGATTACAATGAGAGCAGATGTACATGTAAATGGGAAGCGGCAGAGGAAAAAAAGTTGAGAACCACTGACCTATACTTTTGCCCACCAAATGGTTAGGGCAAAGCCATACATACCTTGTTTTCCACAAATAAGACATACCCATAAGATAAGCTGTAGCAGGATTTCTAAGCATTTGTGCAATATAAGCCATACCCCGAAAATAAGACATAGTGATAGGCCCAGTGCAGAATGGAAGGGGTGGGAAGGGAGCAGAACGGGGATATCACCCATCTCACTGCATGGGGGAAACGCTCTGTGAATGCCACCTACATCACCGGAAGTCACCGTTCCTTTCCATTCCCCATCTGTCCCACAGAAGCCAATTTTCAAGAACTGTTCATGGATAAGAGCTGCTCATTTAATGAGAGCTCTATTGCTTGACATGGAGGATAGGGGCCAATGGTTCTAAAGGAAATGGAGTCGCAAGAAATTTAGGATGGAATTCCGGGTTTGGAGAGTTATGATAATATTCCAAAAGAAGACGACTTAACTATATTTGAATGAATGTAGATTGTTGTACCATACTTAATAAAAATAAGACACCCCCTGAAAATAAGCAATTTTTCTTGAGGAAAAATAAATATAAGTGTCTTATTTTCAGAAAAAAACACAGTACCTATATGAATGAAGTGGGCCAAGTGACACAAAAGTGCTCAAAATGGCTGGGGAAAAAAGGAAGTGTATTCAACATCCCAAAGGAAGTAAGTCATTTTGGCTCAGTCCTCTGAAAAGATGAATCTCCTGGCAAGGGACAGAGACACAGAATACACCCAACACGTTGATTCCTGGTTAACTGGGATAGAACAACTCCTCCTTAATATCTTTGGAGGATTATAATTCATGTTGGTAAATTGTCTGGACTGGGCTAGAGTGTCCATCTACAATTGCACTTGGCTGTCATCTCTGGATATAATTTTTAATTAGGAAGGAAAAGCCTATGACTCTTCTGAGTATAGCTTAATTGCTGCTTCTTAATGTATTATGAAACAAGACATGAAAGCTGTTATATTGCTAATGTTCCTGATTGTGTCAGCTGGAAGATTTTCAGTGCAACAGCACCTGGATGTGAGAAGAGAAAATTCAACTAACTGTCTAGGACCAGGAGCATCTCTAATCTTACAAAGAGGGTTTGGGAATTTTAAACCAGAAAGATGGAACATGTGGCCCTTCAGAAGTTGGTTTTATTCCATCAGCAATCAGTTCCAGATAGAACCTTTCATAGCACAAGATAGTTTCCAGATAGCAAAAGTTCCTCATCCAGTTCTTGCCTTACAAGTCTATTGTACAGGTCCTCCCAATGCCTGCCTAAACTCTACCACTCAACTCTACCCCACTTTCTTCTTTTGTAAGATGTCAATACAAGCATCAAGTGGATACTGTCACCATCTTGTCTTCAAATAGAAATGTTCTGTAACTTCATGATATCTAGAGTCTGCTTTCTTTCTCCTTCCTCCAAATCTGTTTGCTTTTTGGGTACGACTTTTACTTTGAAGCCTGAAAACAGGCTTACATCCACTCCCTATGAACTTCTTTTTTTAATTTGGTTTTTTTTAAATGAAGCATTTATGGGGGAAAAAACACATATATACCAACCAAAACTTACATATCATAAATACACAGACATACATTGAAGCACAAATACAACAAGCAAAGCTTCTCTTTTGTCTAAAAAGCTTTTTATACTTCCAAGATGAAGTTCTAGTTTATATAGTTTCCTATCTAATATAGTCAAAAGTGAAAAACAAACAAACAAAATTCTGTAAGCTTCCCATTAGATTCCTTGGGAAAGGGGAGGGCTATTAATCTGTATGTATATATGTATACTTAGATACCTTGATACGGAGAGTTATCCCCAAATAAGCAATTACCAATCAAATAATGTACAGCTAGAAAAGGGTAAATTCCAGTTCATATTGGCGGGTTATAAACCGCCATAAAGTAGGCGCTCCACGCGTACTAGGGTTAGGAAGGGCCCTATTAGGGTTAGGAAGGTTCTTACCTTCCTGACAGCCCTTCCTCCCAGTACGTGCGGAGCGCGGACTTTATCTACATGGGCGCCGCCATTTGACGTCTTGGACGCTGTGCGTCCAGACGTGTTGCAGCGGAAGTGATGCTGCAAGGGCGCGCTCCGCCCCTCGTGGCGCCACTTCCACGTTCCGAAAAGGAGCGCCATTTCGGCGCTCCTTTTTCGCTGCACGAGGAAGCCTCGCTGTCTGGCCGCTGGGGCTTCCCTACGCAGTGAATGGCGGTGGCGGGAAAACGGCCCCTTGAGGGCCATTTGTAACCCGCCACTATCACTTAATCTCAGAAATTATCTTTAGTCAGTCTAAGATTTACTCTCTCTCTATTTTTTTTTACACAAAGCCAATCTTTTTCAATTTCCTTTACTTTTTCAACCATGTTTTCTCTCATTAGAGCTGTTAGTATGTCCATTTCCATTGTTTCATATAGTTTATTAAGCCATTCTTCTTCTGTTGGGATCTCAGTTTTTTTCCAGAGTTTAGCACATATAATTCTAGCAGATGTAATCATGTACAATCCTATGCATCTGTTCTTTTGTTCCATATCTTTACTCATTTCGGATGTCATGTTCCAATGAACTTCTGCAAGCCTGCCCCCTCAAATGAATCAGGATAAAATGCTTCTGGCAAATAACAAAACAAATAAACAATTAAAGAGAGGAAACCAGTGTTCCTGGCTCAGAATATAGTCCGTCTAGTTCTGTATGCAGTCACGACCAGCCAGATACTTTGTATTTGGTCAGTTCTTCCTCAAAGGTATCTACACCAGTCTTGTGATGAGGCATTCTGTAAGTTACAGGAACAGTATGCTTCTCTTTACTAGTCTTCAATGTATCTCTATTCAGTTTCATTTGGTGATCTGCTCTGTAGTGAAGGAGTGGGAATGGTGTGGCCCTCCAGATACTATTGGAATGCAGTTGCCAGCATCTCTTGCCACTGGATATGCTGGTTAAATCTGCAGCAATATATAAAGTGCCACACGATTCCCACTCCTACTTTGGGGCTGGAAATGTCCCCTAAAACAAGTTGTGTTACTTTCATCTTGTTTGTAATAGAAAATATTTTCTCCCCCAAAGCTAGAGATGTGGGTGTTTTAAGACTTGCAATTGACCTGTTAGATTCCTAGTGACCTGGTAACTTCCTATTTCAGGTGGAGGGGATAGTGATACTCATGAAAAACCACAGTTCTAGATTAAGAAGAATATGTTGATTCTATTAGAAGAATAGATGGAAAAGGAATCAGAGAGAGAAAGAGAGGGTTACAGATAGAAAGAGAGGAACAACAGCCTAAATCTGAAAGATGCTGAAGAAGAGGCAGGATGTCTGGTCTAGTAGTTATTATTTTTAGGTGCCTTGAAGTTTATTTCAACTTATGGCAACCCTATCAAAGTTTTTTTTCTTGGCAAATCATATTTACCCAAGGTTTGTCATTGCCTTTCTCTAAGGCTGAGATAATGTGACATGTCCAAGGTTGCCCAGTGGGTTTACATGCTGGGGGTCAAACATAAGTCTCCTTGAATCCTAGTCTGCCACTCAGACCACTGCAACACACTAAGTTTTAGTATTTTATTTTCATGATTTTCCCCACAGAGAGATAATGATCTCCTCCCCAGCGGAGACGCAGTGTTGTAGTGGTCTGAGGGTTGGACTAGGACCACTAAAAAGTATAAGCTCATAGAGTTAAGTTCTATGAGATGTGATCTGATATGCTTCTTTAAATATCTGAAGGGATGTCATGTAAAATATGCTGCAGAGACCAAAGTTCAAACCAGTGGATTCACATTTCATAAAGAAAGACTCCATCTAAATGTTTTGAAGAGTTGCTTTGCTGTAAGAACTATTTAACAGTGGAAAAGTCTGACAGTCAGGAACAGCAGGATACCAAAATTCAGAAACCCAGACTCAGTAGTAAAAGCTCAGAAACCTTTAGTAAAGGTAAAGGTAAAGGTATTCCTTGTTGATAAGGTTGTCAAGTTGTGTCCAACCACAGGGGGCGGTGCTCATCTCTTACTAAGCTGAAGAGCCAGTGTTGTCAGAAACTACTCTGTGATCATAAGGCCAGCATGAGTGCACAGAACGCTGTTTACCTTCCCACCAGAGTGATACCTATTTATCTACTTGCATTTGCATGCTTTCAAACTGCTAGGCTGGCAGAAGCTGGGACTACTGAGGGGAGCTCCCCCCATCATACGACACCCAGTGCTCAAACTGCCAGCCTGCCAATCTTGCAATCAACAGAGTCAGGGGCTTAACTACTTGAGCCACCTTTATTAAAAAAAACTATAAATTAGTTAAGAAAATGTAGCCTGGTGACTTTCCTTGTCAGAACTGATTAATTAAACTGTACACAATTTCAAAGTCATGGTGAGACTAATTCTTATTCATTCCAGTTAATAAACAGTTTTACTCCTTTCTCTAATTTCATTTTCAAACTGCCCCAGATATTCTTGTTGCTGTTCCATGATCACAGAAGAACAGCCTTGAACAGTGCTACCAAAAGATATCCTCTTTTCCATTGTTATTTCACCACCTGCAAATGAGATCACAGCTATACAATGTTTTAGTACTGGGAATTGGGGGGGGGGGGGGAAGGTTTGATTTTTTAGAACTCTAAGGTAATCTATTTGAGTTATTATTATTTGTAACTCGCGATTCTCAATGATTAGGCGGAGCTAGAAATATTATTATTATTATTATTATTATTATTATTATTATACTACGCACTATACTAATCCATCACCCCAACTTCTTAACATATCATGGAAGGCAAGTTGCCTAAGTAACTTTTGACACTGCCTCAGAAGTTAATGCATTCTGCTTCTTTAGATGTTGTTAAAGAGGAGTTGGATGTGTGCATCTTTCAGGAATGCTGAAGTTATGTATTCATACATGCCAGAGGATTGGACTAAGTGACCCTTGTGGTACCATTCAACTTACAATTCTTTGCTATGCCAGTTAAACTGTGTATCTTAGATGTCTTTGGACTGTAATTCAATTCACTGGCCTCCTTAGCAATGATGTAAATGAAGCATGTTACAATGCAACAACATATGTTGGAGCACATGATATCTCCCCCCTTTGCTATAGAGCCTATGGAAAGTGTACTGGAAAGTGCACACAGTAATTTCCCCTTAGATTTATATAATAACATGAAAATAGATGCCATTTTATTTTCAATTCATGACCTAATAATACTCTAAACAAATTGGATCAATTGGGTTAACTGGATGTGTGAGTGAGTGGTATTGTGATGGCAAGCCTTTCAGTTGTATACATAGAGAACTCATCCATACAAGAAGAAGCCATGAAAATGGGTAATTCCTACCCTTGCAATCAAGGGCTATGGATATACAAGTTGGATGTATGCAGTCTTCCTTGAGGAAGAGCTAATAGATATCTCTTGTTTAAATGGAAAAGCAGGACACATAACAAAGCAAATGTTAGTCCCGACTAGAATAGCCCTACTGAATCAGTGGACCTTCTGTGCTTCCATCCCAAGAATGGTTAAAGTGTTAGCATCCCAGAAAAGCAAGCAAATTTGCTAATGATTATCACACAGAGAGCACAACAATGGGTTAAAAGCACATTATGTATGCAGGAAAGTGGGTAGAAAGAGCATTTGGGTTTCAGAGAGATGAGGACAAATCCCATTCAAAGTTTGGAAACAACTTTTTGCACATGCTCCAAACTGTCATTTCCACAAGTGCATACACACACTTGCTCCAGAGAGGGAAGGGAAACCGGGGAGAAAAATACTTTTTGCCCCAGAAACTGTTTTAGAGGAAGCAAGGCTGAGGTTTCCCTTTGCAAACTTCCATAAAACCACAAACACACACACTAGAAAGAAAGAGGACATGGCTGGTCTATGATTTCAGTGAGGGCTGAAACTCCCAGATGCCCTCCTTTTCCAGGACAAATCCTCCATTTCTCCCTAATGTACAGGAGGAATTCTAAAACATCCTCTCTGCCATCTCCCACCAGCTGTTTCCTTAGAGGCTGCAGGAGAAAGAGACCAGCCATGCAAGGGAAAGAGGGGTGTGTGCGTGTGTGTGTGTCCCTTTAAGATCAATGCTGCCTCCCTCTCCTCAGCACAGCAAAGGAACCTGGGAAATCTCGGAAAAGGGACAATCCAACAGATGATTTTCAGACTGCTGCAATTACCCCAAGGGAGTAAATTCATGAATGAACTGGAAATGAAAACCCAGTATTTTTGCAAAAATACCTATTTCCTGATCCACCTCACTTTCTGTTTGGATTCTAACCAGTTTGTGCACAGCATTGTCTGAAAAGCAATCGTGAAATTGTCCCTAATGCCCTGGATGACCCTGCATTGTGACCAGTTTAACCTTTCAATTTTCCTCATGTGATAAGGTCCAGAGTGACTTACCTTTCGATTCAGTGAGTCTAATTTAGGTGAGACTAATCAATAGGATGCAAACCATTGTGTTCAGGGCAAAATTAAAGCATAGATCTGGGATATCACAGCTACCATGTGCACCATATGGTCATTCTAACTGGCTATGTGAGTCACATTCAGCCTCAGCCTGTCAGCTCTTGTTTATTTTATGTCTTGCATTTTAAGAAATTTATGTCCTGTTTTCTTTCATCAGGATAAACCCAAAGTGGCTCACCTTATAGATGAGAGAATCAAACTAACTCATAAAAGATACAGAGTAAGAAGCAATACCTCTTCTCTTCTTGTGTTCACTGAAAATTCTAGTTCCACTTCCAATTAACTGATTGTCCGATTCTACTCTTGGCAGTAACACGGTATTTTAATTATCAGCACAGAGATGTAATGTATTTGAGGCTAGCAATCTTAGGTTTCTCACTTTGTTCTCTCTGCTAGTATTCCTCCACCCCACCCCCCTTGGTTAATGAGTTTCTCAACACCTACCCTTAATAAGTTCCTGTTTAGTTTGCCCTTAGAGATCCGACACTAATTTCAACTTTCCAGAATGCAAAAATTGTCATGACTGTTTCTCACAAGCTAACTGACCTGCTGATTACTGATAAAAAGAAATGGAGGCCCAGTGCATTCATCACCTTAATTAATTTAATTGCTTCATTTAAGACAGCTTGCACCAGGATACTGGATGCAAAGGCACATTACTTGCGGCAAAAGATCTTGCCCAAATTATAATACAACCGTTGTATGATAATGAACTTTCAAATTAAAAGAGATGATTAGACAAATACAAATATTATCATGCATAGAGCTGTAGGGCTCTACAAATTCTAAGGAAATGCTTGAACTATCATAATTGGTTAATTATCCTGGCCACAATTCAAGGCGTTGGCACAGAGAACAGTCCAATCAGAATAGTAAACTCCACCAATGAAATCTCTTTAGGCTGATACTGGGTGGCAGTGTTGAAGCAGCCACAAAGGTCAGCTCTAGGTTTGAGGGGACCCTTCTCAAGATGCCTGCTATATCAATGGACCCTGATCACAGACTAACTTTGTGACATTACTGCTTGGAAATCATAGAGCTGGAAGAGACCACAAGGGCTATCCAGTCCAACCCTCTGCCATGCAGGAGTACACAAACAAAGCATTGCCAACAGATGGCAACCTAGCCTCTGTTTAAAAACCTCCAAAAAAGAAGACTTCACCACACTCTAAGGGAGAGTATTCTACTATTGAACAGCTTTTACTGTGAGGATATTCTTCCTAATGTTGAGGTGGAATTTCTTTTCTTGTTGTCTGAATCCATTACTCCAGGTCCTATTCTCTGGAGCTCCAAGGTCCCCCATAGTATCCTGAGCATTGTAGAATGTGTTTGGTTAGTCTCATATGGAGCAGACCCACGGAAGTAATTGTTGAATGGAGGGTCAACATATAGATAAACACATCTGAGCCAATGGGTCTACTCTAGTCAATGCTAGCAATAGGATTTAAGCCATTTGTCTGTAACTTTATGAGAAACAACACCATTCCTTTTGTGGTGTAATTTGGGACATAAATACTTACCCCTCTTATTTTTGGACATGATAAATAACAATATATTTGTCCTTGCTTGCAAGTAAGCAATATTTTTTTAAATCACATTTCCCAATTTCAAGAAGGAGTTTTCACTCAAATTCACTTAAATTACAATATCTGCCATCTTGTTGAATGGACTTTTGAAAATTATAGCACTGAGAAAATAAGGTTGGACACCCTGATGGTATTTACAAACATTCCAGTCTTTCAGGTATCAAAGCCAGTCTTTTTCTAAATATCTAATAGGATTTATATTAACAAATCCTGCATCATCTAAAATAAAATGGTGTATACAAAGCAAACAATTAGTACCTAAGGATCTGGATATGTTCATAAGTAAGTGAACACCTGATTGCATCAGCTTGGTTACAGGAACTAATCAGAATCAGATACTTATAGGTTGTGATCCTGTATCTACCACCAGCCTTCAATAAATTTGGCAAGAACACAATTTCACAGGGAAAGTGTGAAAGTGTATACCCAGCACCGTGGTTGGAGAGAGTTGCTATTTGTCCATGCTGGAAGCTAGAATTATCTGAAGGCTTGTCTACAAGGGCAGGAAAACTCATACTCATCTTGCAGCTGCTCCTCTCTGGGCACACAACATTCCTGAGGATTTGCAGGCAATGTGGGTCTATTCTATCAAAATCTGGAGAAAACAGAACCACTCATTACCCCATGTTTGCCTGGAAACTTAGGAGTGGCACTGCAGATATAGTGATGCGGCCAGGAATAGTCCACACTATAGGTCATGTGAATGTCACATAACCATCATGGTCTTCCGGGTTACTCTGATCTCGCCATGGCGAGTGGCATTATTGTAGATGCCACAGACAAGGAAACTGCATTGCGGCCATATGGTGAGTATAGATTTTCCTACTAGTGTAGACAAGACCAAAGACCAAAGTCCATTCCACTTCTTCCTTTTCACTTTAATGTTTTCCTTGTGTGGTGTTGTTTCACAGCATTTTGAAGAAGACGTATCTGGCTTTATTTTATTGTCCAATGTACTGAATTCATTTCAAGAGATTTCAACTGATCCAGTCTCAATTCAGAGGAAGGGTGAAAAGCATTTTTGAAAATGTATTTTTGGAAATGGTTGAAAAATATGTTTCTCAAGTGTGGGGATCCTTGATACAAATTCTACACTGATGAGAATTTCAGTTTGGGGTTTATTCTGCACAGAGATCACAGGTGATAATTTTGTAGTTTGTTGTGCAACCAGAGCTCTCTGACAGAGAAGGCTGAATATCTCAAAACTACAGTTCCCAGGATTCACTAAGCACTGAGTCAGGGCAGTTAAAGTGGTCTCAAACTGGATTATGTCTGCAGTCTGTTTTGAACCAAAGACTTTCTCACAGTCAGAAGAAAATTGCTAAAATTATTTATTGCTTCCTTCAAGAGTGAAATTAGGGAAGAAATACATCTCCAATTCAGACTTGATTTTGACTGATCTGATTCAGACCTGACCGAAACCAGTACCATCCTGTTCAGGTTTCAGCTAAATCATCTGTGCAGACCTAGTAATCATAAATAATTATTTTATCGGCCTCTGAACAATTACTGCAAGTATTTGTTTGAAAAGTAACTTTCTACTTTCAGACTGCCACTGACAGTGGCCAGCTCCCACATCCTGAATGTATATAGGACATGAACTAGAACAGTTATATTGTGATATCTATACTTTTTTTTAAGTGGCAGAAGGTCTCCAGAAATGCAGGAAGACTTTTTTTTGGACCTCAGCTGCCACAGTCTTCCAGCCAACATGACCATTGTCATAGCCAAGAGATTCTGAAAGCTATCAGCCAAAAACAAACAAACAAGCAAACAAAATAAAACAAAAATAATAATAACAACAAAACAACAACAACAAAAACCCAAACAATCCCTTTCCCAAACAGTGGTCTTAGGCCTTAAACCTTTAACTAGAGATGCCCAAGCTGGACAGTTTACCCTACATCCTATTGGTAGCCCTAATTAATGAAAACTCATTGAATCAATGGCTAAACATATAAATCCCATTTATTCAATGGGTTTACTTCAGCCAGGTGCTCTTTCAATGAGCTAGGATTCCTGCCTATTAATTTTGTATTGTGCAAAGCATAAAAAAAAAGGAAAAAAAGAACTTTATTTAATCTGTCCAAAAATGGCTACACATTAGCTTCACCTTCTATTATTATTATTATTATTATTATTATTATTATTATTATTATTATTATTATT
>NC_056522.1:16731598-16757754 GCF_019175285.1 Sceloporus undulatus
CTGGACCCCAAATTCCACAGCAAGATCCTAGATTTCACTAGTGGTACAACCTCACTCCACTCCCTCCCCGTTCCAGTGCTTTTTACTTGCCACTTTATAAACTGGCCAGGGAGGATGTAGGGCACCCAGGCATCATCCAGCTATGTTCTTGAAACTGGATGCATAGAGATGATGTTATCCTCCTAGACTTCCCTGTAGTTTTCAAAAGACGATTCTTTGTTCATCTGGCTGTAGGAAGATAATCACCTGCTTTTTGGCTGCCTCACTACATCCTCCAGTGTCTCGGCTTTAGAATGGTACACAGGGAGTTGCTGAGGCACCGGCAAGATTATATAACTCATGGTTTGATATGAAAGAAATGCAGTGTGATACCCTAGGAAAGCACCTTCTTTGAACAGAAATTATAATGGTCTTTATAGCATGCCCACTGGAATCTGCACCACAATTCCCATTACCCCCCACTAGCACCATTAATTGCTGTAGTATCTGAGTTTTATGAGGACTGAAGTTAAATAAATAATAATAAATAATAAAATTTTTATTTATACCCCGCCCTTCCAAAAGATCAGGGCGGCTAACAAAATGCACCAAAGTGCAACAACATACAGGTTAAAAGCACATATATAAACAACAATCCTAAAAACAATAAAAACAACCCCTTAGCCCAACCTCACGGCCACGAGAGAGGAGGGAGGCCCACAGGATATTTAGTCGGGGAATGCCTGATTAAATAGGAAGGTTTTTAGACCCTTCCTAAATTAGGCCAGGGTGGAAGATGAGCGGAGCTCCGTGGGCAGCGTGTTCCAAAGGGCTGGGGCAGCTGTGGAAAAAGATCTTCTGGCTGTAACAGCCAACTTAGCCCCAGGCACCTTCAGGAGTTGCTGCCCAGATGTTCTGAGGGTGCGAGGCGGAATGTACGGGGAGAGGCGGTCCTTCAGGAATCCTGGGCCCAAGCCATTTAGGGCTTTATAGGTAATAACCAACGCCTTATATTGAGCTCGGAAGCGAATGGGCAGCCAGTGAAGATCTTTTAGCACAGGTGTTATGTGGCTGGTCCTGGATACGCCAGTGACCAGCCGGGCTGCCATGTTTTGCACCATTTGCAGCTTCCGAGTTTGGTATAAGGGTTGCCCCATGTAGAGTACGTTGCAGAAATCCAGTCTCGAAGTTACCAGAGCATGTACAACAGTTTCTAGGTCCCTCTGGGCCAGGTATGGGCGCAGCTGGCGAATCAGCCGAAGCTGATAACAGGTGCTCTTGACCGTCACATTCACCTGAGCAGTCAGGCGAAGGGACGAGTCAAGAAGCACCCCTAGACTGCGAACGGAGTCCTTCACAGGGAGCGTGACCCCGTTCAGGACAGGTGGAACCACCTCCATTCCTGGACCAGGAGAACCTATCACTAGTACCTCCGTTTTCTCTGGATTCAATTTGAGTCGGTTTTCCCTCATCCAGCCCATTACTGACTCTAGACAGGCCACGAGAGGAGAGACGCCATCCCCAGTCACTGCATCAGTCGGAGACATAGAGAAGATGATTTGGGTGTCATCAGCGTACTGATAACCCCGCGCCTCATGTCTCCGGATGATCTCTCCCAGCGGTTTCATGTAAATGTTAAAAAGCATAGGAGACAGAATGGCTCCTTGAGGGACCCCGGTTTTAAGGGCCCGCTCGCTGGAGCACACGTCCCCCAGCTGCACCATCTGGGACCTCCCAGAGAGGTAGGAACGGAACCACTGGAGCGCAGTGCCCCCGATTCCCACCTCAGCCAGGCGCCCCAGAAGGATACCATGGTCTATGGTATCGAAAGCCGCTGAGATGTCCAAGAGCACCAACAGGGACACGCTTCCCCTGTCGATGCCCAGACGGAGATCATCGACCAAGGCGACCATGGCCGTCTCAACCCCGTAACCCGCCCGGAAGCCAGTTTGAAATGGGTCCAGATAATCCGTTTCATCCAAGACCGCCTGAAGCTGGATCGCAACCGCCCTCTCGATCACCTTTCCCAAAAATGGTAGCAGCGAAACAGGCCGATAATTATTATGTACCAGGGGGTCAAGGGAGGGCTTTTTTAGGATCGGTCTTACTATGGCCAATTTAAGATCCGATGGAAATCGCCCATCCCTGAGAGATGTATTAATTATCCGGCGTAACAAAAGTGTCACTGCCGGTCCCCCCTGGGCCGCTAACCATGAGGGACAGGGATCAAGAGAGCAGGTTGTCTTCCGAACACTTCCGAGGATCTTGTCCACATCCTTGGTACTCACCAACTCAAACTGATTCAGTGTAACATAGTCCACGGAGGCTCTGGACACTTCTATCCTAGGTTCTGCCATAACGTCGGCGTTCAGACCTTCGCTAATACGAGAAGTTTTATCCACGAAAAAGTCGTTAAACAAGTCACAGCAGGCCTTAGAAGGTTCAAGGATCTGGTTCAGGGCGGGAGGGAGCTGAGTTAGCTCCCTAACCACCCTGAACAACTCTGCCGGACGCGACTCCGCGGACGCAATACGAGCACCATAGAACGAATTCTTTGTTGCTCGTATTGCCTCTCCGTAGTCCTTTAACAGTCGGTCTAGGAGAGTCTTGTCGTTTGAGCAAAGGTGTTTCCGCCAACGGTACTCTAGCCGTCGCAGAACCCGCTTCCTCGCCCGGAGATCTTCCGTATACCAGGGCTTACGTTTGGAAGCGGGCCTGAGAGGGCGCTTGGGAGCGATTCTGTGTATAGCCCCAGAAAGACCGGTATTCCAGATACCGGTAAGGGCATCAACAGAGTCGCCGTCATTTCCAACCGTGAGCCCCTCTAAGGCTTCTTGGAACCTCTCTGGTTCCATCAGCCTTCGAGGGTGGACCATCCTAATTGGTCCGCCACCCCCGGGGGGGATCTGGGTAGAAGCCTTGATTTTCACCTCTACCAGGAAATGATCCGTCCATGACAAGGGGGAGATATTAGCTATCTCCACCCACGGATTTTCCGCCTCCGAACAGAAGACCAAATCGAGAGTATTACCCGCACAATGCGTAGGACCCTGTATCAGCTGGGACAGGCCCATGGCCGCCATGGTCTCCATGAATTCCCGAGCCGCACCGGATGGAACATAGCTGGCCGTGAGGGAGATGTTGAAGTCGCCCAGGACAAGAAGCCTGGGCGTCTCCAACATCAGCTCAGCGACCAGCTGTGTCAGCTCGTTAAGGGAGTCCGCTAATGCACGGGGTGGCCGATACACTAGCAGAATCCCTAGACTGTCCCTAGCCTTTAGGGTCAGGTAAATACACTCGATATAGGTGGTCTGTCGAAGGTGGTTCCTGGTGAGGGACACGGTGTTCCTGTGTACCAAGGCCACACACCCCCCGCCCACCTAACCTGCGCTGGTCCTTCACCGAGTACCCGGCAGGCAGGGACTGAGCCCACACAGCATCCCCTTCAGGCCCCAGCCAGGTCTCGGTAATGCAAGCCAGGTCACACTTAGAGTCCTCCAGGAGATCCTGAAGGATGTGGGTCTTGTTATTTATGGACCTGGCATTGCACAGGAGCAGCGACAGGGTTTGTGGCACGGTTGGAGTGACCCTCAGGTCCATCTGGTTGGGAGGGGGACAGGAAGGCGAGATAGATATGATGCATCTATCCCGTCTTCCCCTAGAACGAAAGTCCCTTCTCCCACCGCCATACCTCCCCCTGCCCCACACTACCTCAATTGGGGCCCCGCCCACCAAGGTGTTATCCCCGGCCCAGGCATCCCCCGCATCCCTATCCTTCCCCCACCCTCCTATGGCTGTTGATGGAGCAGAGGTAAGCCACTGTAGGCATCCCCTGCTCCTAAGGCTATTCTAGCCTCCTGCGCCCGCTGAGACTGCGCAGCTGCGCAGGAGCGCAGCGACGGAGTTCCCCAAGTCCGTGGGCGGCACTCCCGGGGGCGGTGCGCAGCTGCGCACCTTCGACACCACCGGGAGGAGGCCGCCCGGCAAGAGGCACAGTCCCCATACTTTTGATGAATTAAGAACATTGCAACACAATGGAGCTTTCATGAACATTTGGTTGACTGGACTTGTTAAATACTACTGAAACCACACTGATGATGGGGTGATATTTCTGAGCTGTCTTTATTCCTTTTGTGTGATAGTCAAAGACTATCAGAATACGCTCCTGTTTAATAAAACATGTGGACAAGTAGAGGAAATGTGCTGAACAGGTAGTGCATCAGCTAAATTATATAGCTGAGTGTTCTATTTACTCAAACACTGAAGAATACAAGAATGAGGCAGAAAATTATTCCTGAAACTTTGATCTAAAGAATTATTCCCTTATGGGCCATGTCTACAGATAATGCATAACTTTATCCAAGCTGAAATATCTAAAAAGTCTAAATAGAAGAAGGGCCTGTGCAAATGTTTCTGCAAACAGTCCCCTTGGGATTTCTGTGTTTTTGTCGGGGGTGGGTTGCGGATTAATTTGGTTGAAGATCCCTTGTCTCACATACCCACACCAAAAATTGGGAAGGGGGGAGCATTTGAGTACAAATGGGCAAAAGCTTATCTGTAGTTTTTTTTTTTTTAAATACATACTGACTGGAATTCTCTATCATCATCTACATTGCATAATTTTATGCAAAGTTAGCTATGCAGCAGAGGCTCTAAGGAACCCAGACCCAAAACAGGCAGGCCAAAAGGACTGTGCAAGGACTGCGCCAGTTCTATTCACACAGGGACCATGCTGACCCAATCCAAGCTGCCACCATGAACCCAACCTTAGCTGCCAGAAGGAGTGGATTCTATCCTCTCTTTCTTGACCTGGTTCTTTTGTTTGGCGTGGCGTCGGCATGGTTTCAGGCAACCTTGGTCTTCTCTGGAGATGAAATGATTGGAAGAGTTCAACTTTGATTTTAATTAGATTCAACTTTGATTTTAATTAGAAGAATAACAGCCCTCACCATCTTACAAAAAACGAGTAGAAAAGGAAAGCATCCACAGCAACCCCCTCCCTTTGTGTAAAATGAAGGTTTAGCAAAGATGGAAGTGGGGGGAGGAAGGCATCCAGCTTAGCTCCAGCAAATCCCATTTTTAGCAGCAAAAATGTCACCTAGAAATCATGAACAATTATTACATTTTAGGTAACAGCACAACAGCAATAGTGCAATATCCAATCAACAGTCCAGTAGTGCACTTACCTATCTGAATAGGGGTTGGTGATAAGGAATTGCTTGGTAGCACTACAACCATTGAATCCCGTCAACATGACAAATAGCCTGATATTATCAAGATAGTGAAATATTGCACCCAGGGGAGATTAGAATCTAACATGAAAAATAACAATTTGGAAAGTTGGGACTGAGGAGCACTCTTGCCACTTTTTCAGTTATCATTTAGTCAGGGAGCTTCTTCAGCTAGTGAAGCAGCATGCAGGAATCTAGTCTGCTTTAGGCATTACACTAAGTGAAAGTTGAGAAACTGGGAGAAAAAAAACTGTTGAATTTGGAAATTTTTCATGGCTGAGTCGAGATTTGAACCTTGGTCTCCCGAAATCCTCATCCAACACTGAAACCACTACACTATACTGACTCTCAACATTATTCTACACAATAACATACAATTACTTTTTTCCATGAGGAATGCTTCTAGTATTACTGATCTTCCCTTCCCACCCTCACTCACCTTTCTCCATTAGGAATAAGATGTGGGCATGGTGGTGGTGGAATTCTACTATTATCTTTAATCGCAGATCAGAGAATTTTCCATTGCCCTTCCCATGCTCTCAGTGGACAACATGTATGGGGTTGAAGGAAAAGGTCAAAGGTACAACCATCCTAAAGGAAAAGTATTCTGAACCAAAGGGGAAAAAAGAAGCTGCAGAGCTAATGAGTTCTTAGGAATCTTAAGGAAAAGCAGATTAAGCTTTATTAGAACAGTCTGACCACTCATAAACTAACTGGCACTTTCAATAACAATCAGAAATGCAAAGAAAAGGTTTGATATGATTCATTTTTATTTGATGCTTGCTTGGTAATTTTCCAATATGGCTTAACGACTAACACTATTTCATAACTGGCCACTATATGTCCATGATTGACCACTATGATTTACTGTATGCTGTTGAATACTGTTCCCAGGTAGATATCCAAAACTGCTATAAACATGGTGATGGAATCTCTTCTACAGATATTATAGGCAGCTCTCAGGATATCCAGCCCCAAAATGGTGAGCCAAGGTACCTCTTACTGCTTGGACCATGAACCTGATGTAGAACAATCTGTGAGAAATGTCTGTAAAACATGGATGATGCATCCAGTTATGAGGTAGAAGTCTGTTTGTTATAATCTTTTCTTTTTCATTCTATAAGACAAAGAAATGTTTTGTGTGAGACATATCAGTACCTGCAGATTTGTTCATGAGCAAAAACAAAACAAAACAGGAAAGGAGCACCATTGAAGAATGCATTATAAACCTATTGCATCCAGCTATTTTGAGCAAAATAACAAATTATATCCAGGGTACAGAGGGTTGAAATAAAACAGCAACTGCCGACTTGCAAAATAACAACAATAATTCCATCATTATTGGAATTCTAAACAAGGTGGTATTATAGGATTTTTAGTCATTATTATACGATGTTAGCATTATGATTCATCTCCCATTATATCTGTAAAATTTTCCACTACATTATTTCTACTTTTCCTTAATGTGTTTTCCTTATAGTTTATATTTTAATTACCAAACAAAAAACAGCATTATGTTTTCCATTGCATACTGATGAAGTACTTTGATTTGCATGTCTATATAGAGAGGCAATGTTCATATCAACCTCTCTCTCCAGCCCTGTAAAATACAACTCCCTTCATCATAAAATGCTATCATTTTCTCACTGGATACTAGCAACACCTGAAATGATGGCATACTTCTAAAACGAAAGAGCCTTTGTATTATTTTTTTTTTAAAAAAAGTTTGCTATTGTCTTTGGCAAAGAAAGAAAAGGATTTTCTTTTTCTTTTTTTGTGAAGCAATGTCAGGAAATTCCACTAAACTTTACTATAAAATTCTATTATCTATAGAATAATAGATAATGAGAAATTTCTGCATGGCAAAAACTTGAGAAATTCATGCATAATGTCACAGGAAATTAATGATGAAAGGTTTTTTCTAGTCGAGTACTGTATCCTACTATGACAAAACTACAGTTTGGAGAGAAATAAGTCCATAAAATGTTAAAGAATGCAATGCAAATTTATACTATCATTAAACACACCACAGTAGTAATCCAGTGGTGATTGGGACTTCCTGCCATAATCCAAAGCAGTACTGGTTGTGAGTAATCCAATCTGTTTTGCACTATAACACCTCTAAATGCTGGAGTTATAACAGAGTATCACTTTGTGCTGCATCTGAAGAATTGGGTTTATATCTATGAATGCTCATACTAAAATAAAACCCAATTAATCTTAAAAGTAATGTCACATTCCCCCCTTTCCCCTCCTCCTCCCTTTCTTCTTTTAATCCTCTGAATGGGTTTTCAGTATTTGGAATCTACCTTCATCCCACGTGAGTCACATGAGAGCAATCAGACAGTATTGCCAATTTCCAAGAAAATAGATCTACCAAAACCCAATAAAATCTCCCCCATGGCCTAATCTACATTGCAAAAATAATGCAGTTTGATACCACCTTAAATGCTATGGCTCAATGCTATGAAATTTTGGGATATGTAGTTCTGTGAGATATTTAGCCTTCTCTGCCAGAGAGCTCTGGTGCCATAACAAACTGAAAATCCCAAGAATCGGTAGCACTGAGCCATGGCGGTTAAAATGGTGTCAAAGTGCATTATTTCTGCAGTGGAGATTAGACCTATAACATGTAGTCTAACTTCATTTCCATGCACAAAGGCTAGCTTCCAATGTCTTAGTTCACAAACAACCATTGTTAAAACTAGATTTGCCACTTCATTTCCTTACACAAAAGATTTTGAATTTGAATCGACATTCTCTCACACAAAGTATATATAGATCTGTCCCTGGCTTTCCACTCCACTATATGCATCTGAGGAAGCAGCCTTAAGTCTATGAAACCTCATGCTGCAAAACTTCTTTCTTTCAGTTAGTCTCAGAGGTGCTACAGTATCTCTCTACATGTAGACTAGCATCATTCTTGAGGTTGTTCTGAGTATTTACTAGTCCTATCCAGTGATCATTGATGCTTGTTAGCTTTTTAGGATCTCCATGTTGTGCCCTCTGGTAAGAAGACCAGAGGTGGTTATGATGTCTGGTTTGGCAGCAAAGAAGGATGTTACTGCTACAAGGTATGATGTAGTAACATCTCCCCACCCCTTGCTTGGAAACCCATTGTTTGGCTAGTGGCATTTAGATGTGGGCCCTCAGGGTAGAGCAGAGCTTGAGGGGCTGTACAGACAGGTCAAAATAAAGCTGCTTCAGGTCACTTTGGAGGTATGCTGTTTAAATGATGCATGCGTTCTAAGAGGCCAGAAGCCATGCTAAAGCCACGCTCCAGTCCTATTTTGGCCTGTCTGTATGGGCCCTGACTTACATTTTGAGGTCTTAGCCCAGGCTCCTGCATAGTCTCCACAGCTTTTGCTGCAATTCTGGAGTGATTCTTTTCTGTTATTCAGCCTCTGCTCCAATCTGAGGATGGGAGGCTGAAGAATGGGCATGAGGAAATGGACAGAACTGTAAGTAATGACATCTCTCCATTAAATGCAGTGTTGAAAAGGGAAGGAAACAAGGGGTGTGTCTACATTATGCATTTATATCAGTTTGATAAGCTGGCAGACAGTAACAACTGCTCTGCAAGATCCTTATAGATAGAGTTGTCATATCCTGCTTTTAGCCAGGACAATCCCGGTTTTGGGGCCTTGGGATTGTCCCGGCCCGGTTTTGCCAAGATGTCCCCCCCCCCCCCCTCAAGCTCCCACCCGGCTCTGCCACAGGCCCACAGCTCCTGCTTCTCTAGGCTTGGCCACAGGAGGAGTTGAAAGCTCACCTGCTGCAGCCTCTCCAACTACCCACAAGGGGCAGTGGCCCAGAGGAGGAGGAGCTGGGCTATGGGGGAAGGTTGGCTGGCTAGGCCCCAGAAAAGGACACCGCTGCCACGGCAACAGCCTTCTCCGGCGGCGGGGGAGCCGCGAGGGGCCTAGCTGACAGGCTAGGCCCCAAAGAAGGAGGTCACTATGGCAAGGCCTCCTCCTGTGGCAGCGGAGGCGCACGGGGCCTCTGCAGCAAGGAGAAAGAAGTTGGCAGCATGAGCTTTCCTAGACTAAAGTCCGCTTATTTTTGTAAATAAGGATTTATATATATATTTTAATAATTAATGTTTTTTGCTTCTAGTTGGTTGTGGCCTCCATTTTTCTTGAATGTCCTTCATTTGTCCTACATTTTTTCTACATTTTGTCCTGGTTTGGTGGTAGCAAATTATGGCAACCCTAGCCATAGACAATGCTACCAGGGTAAAGGTAAGTTGCGTTTTCCATCAGAGAAGGAGAGGGGATGGTTAACATGCTGGTGCAGCAGCTATGCTCTTTACAATAGAGGTCATGGATTCTTTAGTATGAAGAAGAATCTCTCCCCACTTAGTACAAGGGCCTTGTGTGAGATGTTGAATGCAAAGAAAAACGCCTTATATTTGTGCTAAAGGGTTGTGAAATCTCTTACATAAGTTCTTGTGCAACATCACAGAACATCTTCGACTGCTTGTACTTTATGATACACTGTTCATCGTCAGTGACTTTGTGTCGGGGAAGCATCAAATTTGAAAGCAGGCCCTTTGAGTGGAGAGGCAGGCTGTGTAAAAATGGCCAGAGAACGTAAATCCTTGCTATTCTCTCTCTCTTTCTCTTTTCACCCTAACAAATTCTTCATAATTCACCTCATACATCCGTTTAGGAATAATATTGGATTGAATGTTGGACTACAACCCGGGAGACCAGGGTTTGAATCCCTGCTCAGCTGTGGAAACCCACTGGGTGACCTTGAATTAGTCACACACTCTCAGCCTCAGAAAACTGTGATAGGTGTGCCTTAGGGTCACCATATGTCAGAAACGACTTGAAGACACAGAATAACAAAATTCCTCCATAGGAAGTAACTCGGGCCCAAGCCATGTAGGGCTTTAAAGGTAATAACCAACACTTTGTACTGCACCTGGAAATTAATTGGTAGCCAGTGAAGAAATTTTAATACTGGTGTTATGTGGTCTGATCTACTGGTAGATGTTCCAGTGACCAATCTGGCTGCTGCATTTTGCACCATTTGAAGCTTCCAAACTTGGTACATAGGTAACCCCATGTAGAGCGCATTACAGAAATCTAAACGAGAGGTTACCAGTGTGTGTACCACTGCTTCAAGGTCCTTTTGGTCCAGGTAGGGATGCAGTTGGTGTATCAACTGAAGTTGGTACCATGCACTCCTGGACATCATATCCACATGGGATGATAACTGTAAAGATGGGTCCAGGAGTACTCCCAAACTGTGAACTTTGTCCTTTAAGGGAAGTGTGACCCCGTCCAGGACTAGGTGACAAAATTCCATCCCTGGACTTGGGATACCTATTGCAAATACCTCCATTTTTTTCTGGATTCAACTTGAGTTTGTTTTCCCTCACCCAATCCATTACCGACCCAAGGCAGGCATCCAGAGGAGAGATGCCATCCTTAGTCACTGCAACAGTCAGAGGCATAGAGAAATAAATTTGGGTGTCATCAGCGTACTGATAACACCACGCCCCATGTCTCCAGATGATCTCTCCCAGCAGCTTCATATAAATGTTAAACAACATGGGGGATAGAATGGTGCCTTGAGGAACACCAGATGTCAGCTCTCTCCTAGAAGAGCAACTGTCCCCCAGCCTCACCATCTGGAATCTGCCTGAGAGGTAGGAATGGAGCCACTAGAGCACAGTGCCCCCAACTCCCTCAGATGTTCCAGAGGTCTCCTGTCGATGCCCAGATGAAGATCATTGACTGAAGCCATTTTGAAATGGATCCAGATAATCAGCTTCATCCAAGACAGCTTGGAGTTGGGAGGCAACTACCCTCTTGATCACTTTGCTCAAGAACAGTAAGAGAAAGATAGGTCTATAATTGTTTCCTACCAGGGATTCTAGGGAGGTTTTTTTTAAAAAAGCGGTCTTACTACTGCTTGTTTAATTTAGATGGAAATATTCCCTCCTGAAAGGATGCATTAATTATGAGGTGTAATAATATTTTCATTGCATCCCCTCCCTGAGTGGTCAACCATGATGGGCAAGGATTAAGAGGGCACATCATCTTCCTTCCATTTCCAAGGAGCTTGTCCACTTCATCGGTATTTACAAACTCAAAATGATCCAGTTTAATACAGTCCATGGAGTCACTGGACACCTCTCTTACTGTTTCTGTCATAATGCCGGCGTCTAGATAAACTCATATCTGAGAGATTTTATCTGCAAAGAAGTCATTAAAAGCATCACAGCAGGCCTTAGTTGGTTCCAATAAGGAGTTCAGGGTGGGAGGCAGTTGAGTTAGCTCTTTAATCACCCTGAACAGCTCTGCTGGACGAGACTCTGCAGGCGCAATATGTGCAGCATAGAAAGAGTTCTTTGCTGCATCTATTGCCACGCCATAGGAATTCAACATGTTCTTATGGCATGTCTTGTCAGATAAACGTTGATGTTTCCACCAGTGGCGCTCTAGTCATTGTGCAGCCCACTTCATTTGATGTAGATTTTCCATGTACCATGATTTTTTATTTGAAGTGGGCTGGAAAGGATGCTCAGGAGCGATAGTGTCTATGGCCCTGGTAAGATCATCATTCCAGGTATCAACCAGGGCTTCGACAGAATCGCTGTCGTTCCCAATCATAAATCCCTCTAGAGCTTCCTGGAACCTTTTGGGTTTCATCAGCTTTAGAGGGCGGATCATTTTAATAGCTCCTCCACCCTTGAGAGGGCTATAGGTAGTAGCCTTCAGTCCCACTTTGACAAGAGAGTGATCCATCCGTGACAGGACAGAGATCTGAACTATTTCTGCCCACACATATTCATGATCCATACTAAAGACCACATCTAGTGTATTGCCAGCTTATTTCTCTAAACAAGTTATAATCCTAAACGGAATCCATGCTGTACATTTATAGGTTTCATGAAATATGTGACAGCAGCATTGTTTCATAATGTTTTTTAATATATCTTCATTTCTTTTAAAAATGACACTTCAGAAAGGTTCTAAAACATGTATAAATAATACAAAATACAATTATGATATGCATGCAGAAAGATATGCTCATCCACTGATCAATGGAAACATACAGAAAAGTGAAGGGGAGGGAGCTAATAATAATTCATAATAAATAATTCAGCTGTCACACTAATGATATTTTTCAAATCTACAATTTTGTAAGGACCAGCTCTGTGGCGATAGAGAACCTTCTCACTCTTCAAACAGCTGTGAAATAAAATCTAATTCACAGCTCTAAATTAAAAGATATGGATATGGAAGAGGGAATATGTGTGTGACTGTCTCTCTCTGTGTGAATGAGACCAACAATGTCAGATCCTTTCTACTTTGAGATATTGGGAAAATTTACATGTACTTTCACTGCATCAAAATCTCATCCTCCTTTATTTTCCTGAGTACCCCAGAAGCCTATATTTTTACTCTTTACTATAATAATAGTTCTGGGCAAGATTACTGCAGGATTTTGTGATGCGCTGTTTTGTGACCCCTACACCTTTCAAAAGATTGATATAGAAATGTTGTCAATGAATTTATTTGAAGAATGCAAATGATCCATGGGTTAGGTTAACCAAATATTCAGTGTGAGGCTTTCACTACCCATCCATAACCTAAACCATCCATATGGTGTCCCAGGTAGTTTGTCCCTAGGTGTTCCTGGGATTAAAATGGTTTGAAAAAATATTTCTCTAGGGGCATGGAAGCACTTTTGTCCTATCTATCTATCTATCTATCTATCTATCTATCTATCTATCTATCTATGTTGTGCAAAGAGAACCTTGCTTCCTTTTTACAAAACAGGAAGTGAACAGGAAGCAGATTCGGGTCACTTGAAGTAGAGATTCAAAACAGTTTCATAAGAAAGTGCAAAATAAGGTTTTCATAACTGAACATTTCTGCGCTGCTCCTGCTAGGTAGAAATCATAGTGAGGAATACATCTCGAAGTGTTGTCTAGTTAAGGAACAGCAACTGTGAGAAGCTAGGGACCGCATTAATCCTACCCTCAGGAGAGATGTATCCCCCATTGCAGCTTACTATAAAACAAACTAAATCAGTGTTTTAGCCTCCAAATGGGAGGACAGGACCTGACTTCTGGTTACTTTCACTTGCTAAAAAGATTTTTATGAACCTAAAATGGCATAGAGGTCCTCAAAATATGACAAAAACAACTCCCAGAGCCCCTAGGGGGTTGCTTGAAGGCATTTGGGAGCCTTCTTTTTTGCCGTAAATTGCAATAGGAGGTGCAGCTCTCAAGGTCTCTTGCATAATGTTGTCTAGACTGCCACATGCTATAGTGGTTTGAGTGTGACTCTGGAGACCAGGTTTTGATTCCTGCTTGGGCATGAAACCCACTGGATGACTTTGGGCAAGTCACATGCTCTCACTCTCAGAGGGAGGCAATAACAACCTCCCTCTGAACAAACCTTGCCAAGAAAACCCCATGATATTCAAGCCTGTGATATCCCCACTCCACATGCCATGCTCCATAATGCTTCAGTTGTTGCGTTTTGAAGCGACCATGTCTGATCATTATGGCCTTAGGGTCACCATAAATAAAAAATGACTTGAAGGCATACAACAACAACAGACTGTTACAGTTGACCACTCTTGCCTAAGGCACAGGCAAAATTCCCTTCTTCCCTACCCCTGTTCTGGCAGTGTCCTGTTCAGATGGTGCATGGCCCAAACCCTGGTTTTGGTGTGAAACCTGGGCATAACACCCCTAACACAAATTTCTCCTCTTACTACAAACCTCCCGGTAAGACTTAGAATGCTGAGTTTGCCAGCCATCTACCACTCTGGCCAGTCACTCGCTCAGAGATCAGAACAAGATCCTCAGCCAGGTGATTGTTGTTGGGTGCTTCATTCTGACCTCAGAAGTGAGTGACCCATAATAGGAGGGGATGCACTGGGTGGCTCAGTGGAATGTGTTTGCAGACAGATGGCCCAGTGTAAGAATGGAGGACCAGGTAACATGAGGAGGGGAAAGTTGGGCCAATTCTTGGGCCAAGATTAAGGCCAGTGCATACAAGGCTTAAACAACAGTTTAATGCATATTCCTCAGTGTACCTTCTAACACATTAGGGAAGCTTGGAAGCTTTCAATTATTAAGACCTAAATCCCACTAAAATGATGTACTGTCTTATGAAATTGTTTTGAATGTTTCCTTTTTATAAAAATCTAGCTTCCATTCTGTTGACTTGTGTTAAAATGGAATAACAGCTTGTTGTCTGTGCAATTATGTTGTCTTATATGATCTCTCTTTGGTTGTATCTGCACTGCAGAAATAATCCAGTATAACATCACTAGAACTGCCATGCCTCAATGCTATAGAATTGTAATTGTAGTTTTGTAAGACCTTTAGTCTTCTCTGTCAGGGAGCTCTGGTGCCACCACAAACTACAATTCCAATTACATTGACAATTTGGCATCAAAGTGGATTATTTCTGTAGGGTGGATGGCAGCCTTTATTTTGTTTATATTCCTGGTATAAAATCACTATTAAGGTAACTTTTTTTACATGAGTTAAGTTGGAGAATAGGGTTGAAAAGATATAATCATTTGAATCTTAGCCTTTTTATTTTATATCATCTTGTCTTTGCCTAGGCTGGAACTCAAAGTGGTTATTTTTCATTCTGGTGGTATTTTTCAGAACCTGGACTTGGCTATTTCCTTGACAGTGTGCCTTGATGGATGGAGATGCCCATTGTCATCAAGGATCAGTAAATTTTTAAGTATTCCTTACATCCTGAGAGGACAGCATAGCATAACCTAAATGATTAAGTCAATGGAAATCACTTGGTGCATCGTTGAAAGGAAATCTCTTTGGCCAGTTACAAACTGGCACTTTAGTGCGTGACGAGCACGCACTAGGGTTACAAAAGGGCAGTGCTTCCGCACCGCCCTAACCCTAGTGCGTGCCCATCACGCACTAAACGGCGGCGGCCCTTCCATACGGCCGCCGCCGTGAGGACGTCACGGCCGCGCCGCCTCTAGATGGAGCGGCGCTGACATGAGGTCCTTGCTCCGCGCCAGGGCGCTTACTGCGCCTTGAACATGGAGCAGGAAGGACCTCCGTTTCGGAGCTCCTTCCTGGTTTAGTCTGCTGGGCGCAGCCTTCAGACGGCCCCTTTCTCTTCTCCCCGCCGCCGCGGGATGTCCTTGGGGCTTGAAGCCCCAGGGACACCCCTTTTCAGACTGCGGGGAAGCGGCGTTTTGCTGCTTCCCCGCAGCCTGAAAAGCGGCGGATCAGGGCCTCAGTGGCCGCCGCTCTGCACGCTGAGGCCCCGATACCCCGGGGAAAGGGGCGGGTGCAGACTGCCCCAAATGGGTGGTCTATAACCCACCTTTGTCTTTAAGGAAGGAAATCTTGACATAGAGGGAGTTTCATTTTGACCACTTTTTGTAGGTCTTCCCTGAAAAACAAATTGCTTTTGAATTTCAGTAGGTTTACATCTCTAGTGTGCTTCAGAATAAATCATTACATTTGATTCAAAGGATGAAACCTTTGAATCAGAGCCCCCGCTCCAATCCCCAGTAGGAGTGAAGCTTGGAAAAGGTGCTTCTTAAGACTGTCATTCCCATCCAGCCACTGGCCATGCTGGAAGGAGATTTTGCTTTAAGTAGGAACAGATGGCAGTCCTATTCATGCAGAGGAGGCTGTGTGATTTTAGCTGACTCCCTCCTCTACCCACATAACTGCACTTTCATCTTCTTCATTGCCAACTGTTCCAGAGAGAGCATCGGTATAACAGAATAGTACAAGACGTTGCTGGAGGAAGGGGTGTATGTGAAAGCTTCCAAGTACAGTAGCTTTCTGTGAGTCTTGGGAATAAGACCCTAATCTGTGAGCACTTTAGATTTAATGAAGCAGCAGTCAGCATATATGTTAGAATTAGCAACTTTTGCAAGCCTATACTCAGTATTTGTTAGTTTGCGTGTTACCCTCTAGGAGTTTAGGCACAACACATCATATATTTATTATAATTTAGATATTTATTACAATTTATAAGTTAGAAAGGAATGCCTCGATTACTAAAAGTCAGCATGGTTTTATCAAAAACAAGTCATACCAGACTGATGAAGCCAGCAAAGCATAGTGTCTTGAATGTTAGATTACAACTCTGGAGACCAGGCTTTGATTCCCCACTTGGCCATGAAACCCACTGGGTGACCTTTGGCAAGTAGCGTGCTCTCAGCCTCAGGGACAGGCAACGGCAAACCTCTTTTGAACAAATCTTTCCAGAAAAACCCCATGATAGGGTTGCCTTAGGGTCAGTATTGGGAATGGGTTGAAGGCACAACACCAATATCACCACAACAGGCCAAACTAATCTTCTTTTTCTCTCTCTCTCTCTCTGTCACAAGATTGGTAGATGAAGGGAATGCTGTAGATATAGTGTATCATGTTTTCAGTAAGGCCTTTGACAAGATGCCCTATGATACCCTTGGGGGGAAAAAGCTAATAGAATGTGGGATAGATAATGAGACTCTTAAATGGATTTGTAATTGGTTGACTAACCCGACAATGGGTCCTTCATATCCTGGAGAGAAGTGCCTCGCAAGGTGCCACAGTGTTCTATCTTGGGCCTAGTGTATTCAATATCTTTATCAGTGACTTGTATGATGGGATAGAGGGCATGCTTATCAAGTTTGCAGATGATACTAAATTAGGAGAGCTAGCTAATTCTCCAAAGGACAGAATCAGAATTCAAAATGACTTTAACAGATTGGAAATCTGAACCCAAATTAACAAAACAAATAGGGAAAAATGTAGAATACTACACTTGGGCAGTAAAAATGAAATGCACAGGTATAGGATGAGTGACACTAATAATTGATGTGGATGATTAAATAACTATAACAGAGACGTGTCTCATTTACTAAAACATATCCAATTGTATTGATACTATTGTCACTTCATAACATACATAAGAACAACCGTATATGCATATGTGACACTGTACTGTAACCTTGTAATTGTCTCTAATGATCCAAGTCCATATAGTAAAGCTGCAGCAACCCAGTCCCATCAATCAACAGAAAAAATAATCATTGGTGCTTGCAGCCAAGAGGCATGAAAATGTGGCACGTAGTCTTCACTGGTAGCAGAGTCCTTCCTTGATTCTACCTTTTAATGGTGAAAATTGTTTTTATCAGGACGGCTACCTCCGGAGTGCTTTGAGGCCGTTTCGACCTTTGGTTGGTCTTCATCAGCAAACTTGAATCATTCTAAGCTGGACTAACATTGTCAGTTATATCATGTTTCTAGACATACAAAGTTAACAGAAATTAGTACAGTAATTAACAATCCAATACATAATAGTATACAATATTAAGATAACAGTATTTTAGCTTACCCACGTCTCCAAACAATTTGGCTTGCCAGATAAGAAGATTGCTAAGAATTTACAGAGAGTGTATGTAGTAATATACTCTGCCTCTGCAATAGGCTACAGGTGATTATTTAGAGCATAAATTCTCTTAAAGGTATATCCATTAAGTTATGTAGTCTTACAAATCCCTCAAAGTAAGCTTGAGAAATTGGCTGAATGTACTATGTCACAATACCATTCATATACATCCATTGGCATTGTAATAAACATCAATCTATTAAGACATACTTTCCTAACATATCCATCAAAAATTAACAATAACATCAATTCACCTGAAGTTATCATCCTGTCCTCCAAACCCATATAAATGAACTAACATTGATTAGTCACATCTTTACCCTTATGTGTAATGCAGTATAATGATTACATTTCAGCAGACTTACAAGAACGAACTTAAATCTAGACGTTCATTTAAACCTTTAGGTGTGTTAGATGTCAATTTATGAATCCAAAAAGACTCCCTTTGTAAGAGTTTAGTTTGTTTGTTTCCACTATAAAATGAACCAAATTTGACTTGCTCAATTACAAAGAATTTTAAATAATCTGGCGAATGATGTAAATGTGAAAAGTGTGTAACCAATGTGGTATCCAAACTTTTATTCCGAATGGTACTCTTATGTTCGGAAATTCTAGTTCTTAATGGTCTAGTAGTTTGACCAACATATATTTTTTGACATGGGCATACAATCACATAAATAACATTTAAAGAATTACAGTTGGTAAATGACTTCAACTCAAAGCATTCCTTCGTTACGGGATGGGTAAAGGTTTTTATATATAAAGATAGTTTACAACAGCTACAATGACCACATTTGTAGTGTCCTCTAACATGGGATATCTCTTGAGCACGTACTTGAAAATCTGTGTGAACTAAAGAGTCTTTAAGATTTCTAGTTCTCCTGAAAGCTATAATGGGTGCCTGCGAACAGCCTGGAATATTCTGTACCAAGTGCCAATGTTTCTGTATGATATGTTTAATTCTATGAGCAGCATGATTGAAAGTGAAGGAGCCTATAATCCTGCTATCTGTATTCCTGTTTGAGGAAAGAAATAACGTGGAACGGTCCTTTAAGGTAGCTCTGTTCCTGGCATCTTGTACTATGTAAGGAGGAAAAGCTCTATCCTGTAACTCTAATTGATATTGGTCAGCTGCCATCTCATAATGGATGTTAGAAGAAGAATTCCTTTTTAATCTTAGGAATTGGGAATATGGTAAATTCTTTTTCAATTGATGAGGGTGACAACTAGCAAAATGTAGCATGGAATTGCGGTCCGTTATCTTATGGAAATTACGGACTCCAATCTTATGATTATGAATGTAGACCTCTACGTCTAAAAAAGAAATGCACTGAGTGTCGAACTGACACGAGAATTTAATGTGCTGACTCACAGAATTAATCCAGGTAAAAAAAGATTCCACCTTTGTTCTGTCTGAAAAAACAATAAAAATATCATCAATGTATCTTCCATAGTACTGGAAATATTTATAAAAAAGATTATTGTCAGGATTAGTAATACGTGTCGATTCCAAATTAGCCATATATAGGTTGGCAATACTTGGAGCTGCTGGGCTACCCATCGCTACCCCTTTAATTTGAAGAAAAAATTGTGTGTTGAACCTGAAATAGTTCTTTTCTAGGATGACATCCAAAATATCTAACAAAAAATGTATGGGAGGTTTTTTTACCTTGTTGGAATGTAAAAATTGTTCTATTATATTTCTATTACAAAAGGAGAAGGGAATGGTGGAGGGAAAGGGGATGAGGTCCAGTGGTTCTTCTCTCCCTCTGAGCCTGGACCAAGGCAGATGGATTGGAGGGAGGGCTCTTCCTTCTTCCAGGCTAGTCCTGATGAAGCTGGACCTGCCTGGTGAACTCCCTCTCAGGCTGGCGGATGGCAGTTATGGAGGGCAGAGTCTCCTTCCTTCAGGCTACATATGAAAGAGATCTAAGAGTCTTCAAGGGCCATGGGCTGAACATGACTCAGCAATGTGATGTGGAAGCTAAGAAAGCCAATGCATCAAGAGGAATATAGTGTCTAGATTGAGGCAAGTAATAGTACCATTCTATTCTGCTTTTATCAGATCTCACCTGGAATATTGTGTTCAGTTCTTGGCACTACAATTCTAGAATGATGTTGACTGGCTGGAATGTGCCCAGAGGAGGGTGACCAAAATGGTGAAAGGTCTGGAAATCATGTCCTATGAGGAGCGGCTTAGGAAGCTGGGTATTTTTAGCTTGGAGAAGAGAAGGTTAAGGCATGACAAGATAGCCTTTTTAAATCTTTGAAGGGATGTCATATTGAGGATGGAGCAAGCTTGTTTTCTGCTGCTCTGAAGACTAGGATATGGAGAACTGGCTTCAAACTACAGGAAAAGTGATACTACTTAAACATTAGGAAGAACATCTTGATGGTAAGAGTTGTTCAACAGTGGAATATGCTGATTCGGTGTGTTCTAGAGTCTCCTTCTTTGGAGGTTTTTAAACAGAAGCTGGATGGTCATCTGTCAGGAATGCTTTGATTCTGTATTCCTGCATGGCAGGGGGTTGGACTGGCCCTTATGGTCTCTTCCAACCCTACGATTCTACAATAGTGAGTCTGGGGTTTGTGACAGGACAGCCATAGCAGAGTTCCACATGTAGAACATCCTGATGGTAAGATCTGTTTGACAGTGGAACATGCTACCTTGGAGCGTGGTAGAGTCTCCTTCTTTGGAGGTTTTTAAGTAGAGGCTGGATGACCATCTGTCAAGAGTGCTTTGATTGTGTCTTTCTGCATGACAGGGTGGTTAGACTAGATGGCCCTTGTATTCTCCTCCAAATCTGTGATTCTATGATTCTATGAATTTCCTGTTTTTTAGGATTTTTTCCACACATCCTTCCTCTTTCTACATCACTATCACTTGTAGGTATTTGTTTCATTCCTTTTCTCTGCTCCATTGGACCACATATTTAATTAAGGACAAATATTTTATATACATTTACCCCTTTGTATGTTTAAAAAACCACAAGCTTATAGACATGTTTCTTTTCTTTCCTTTTGCTAGACCTTGCATGCATGGCGGTTTGTGGAACTGGTTCTTGTTCAGATTCTGCCTTTGCCAATTTGATTAATTTGCTTGAGAAATTCATTGTTATGTCTGACATTTCCCAAAAACATCAATATATAATAATAATGATGATAAATGTGATTTTTTTCTGGCCCTCCTCAAGACTCAAGGCAGAGAATAGCATGTTAAAATGCAAAATATATAATTAACTCCCAACTACACATTAGTCCATTAGGTGCAGATAAGGACACTTTGCATCAGAATGGATAAAGTTCAAATTCTTCAAGCATCTCAAGTGCAAAATTGAATCAGATGCCACATGATGCCTACCTGGCATAGATCAAGCTTTCAATCACTTTTGGCCTGAATGGGAGCCAAGATGAACACACACACACAGAGAGAGAAAGAGAGAGAGAGAGAGAGAACAATATTCTTATACTTGGGAAACATGGTAGAGTAATATAAAATTATGCATGGTCAGAGTTCAGAAGTGACTTGTTATGAGTAATATCCTTACCCACATATGACATTTTTGAATATTGTTGGTGAACATTGTTTCTTTCAGCAAATACTAGTATTAATACTCAGCATTTGTTTGGGAAAGTGATTCATGTTTACTTGTTATGTTGCAAGATTATGTGGAGAGATTTGTCTGTTGTAAGATTACTTGAAGGAGCACTACCACTCTGCCACAAAAACACTAACTTTTCTTCTTCAACCAGAAAGCTGTACAGGTTGAGTCTCCCTTCTTTGAAATGATTGAAACCAAAGGTGTTTTGGACTGTTGATATACATGTATTTGCATATACAAATGTAATGCAGTATTTTGGAGATGGGACCCAGGTCTAAAAACAACATTTATGATTGTTTCATATAAACCTTATACACATACCCTGAATATATATATTTTTACAATAAGATTAATATTCTTTTGCATTACACAAAGTTTGTGTATTTTGAACTGCCAGAAAGTAAAAGTGTCACTATCTCAACCGCACATGAAAAAAAAAATAGTTTTTGGAATATTTTTGATTTGGGGGATAAGGGAGACTCAACCTGTAGTCCGGGACATGTGCAAGTAGGCTGATCGCACTCTGGAAAGTTTAACAGAAGTGGTAATAGCTCGGACAACAAAATCCATGTGCTCTCTGTTGTCCTTGCATCTTGATTCCAGTGGAATTTCCAAAAGCCTATAGACTTATAGTACACTAAACTGTAGCTCTATAGTGCTCTGACTGTTTCCCACTCATCCCTCACAAATCTGTGAATTTTCTTTCTCCCACATTTGATTTTTTTAAAATTTCCCTTACTATTGTCTTGTTTATGGAATTGGCAAGTTCTTATTTAAAAAAACGCAACAAAACAAGCCAAACAAAACTCACATATATTTCTAGTTCAGTCACAGTGCTTTCTTTTTATGAGTTTTTTTTACACACATAACCTTTCTTTTTATGAGTACAGCAAAGAGGTCATAATATCTCAGATCTACTTGGCAGTGGTGTCTCAGAAATGGTATTCTGTCCTCAGAAGCTCAATTAGCTAGATTACTTTTCACATATTAAAAGAACAATTTAAGCCAGTGATCTCTGATATATATTTTTCCTTTGAAATGTAATTGCTAATATATTCCTTCCTGCTGCTAATTTTGTCATGATGTTTGTTGCTTTGTGATGTTTACAATTTTTTAAAAATCATTTTCATGTTTTTATTATTTAACCACTTAGAGGGTTCACTGAGAAGTTGTTTATAATGAATAGAGAGATAATTGATGGAAAATATTTTTCATCGGTATTAGGGAAAAAATTGACCACAATTTGGCATTTTTAGAGGAACTGAAAAAGTAAACAAAGGTTTTGATCCTGTGTAGGATATTATTTGTTGTAATTGGAGCACTGTCAGGAAGCATTGCTTTCAGACTGAACTATAGGCTATGTTGCCCTAGCCATATAACATTGGCCCAAAACAGACGGGTGAAACAGAGTGGCTTTCAGCCACTTTGGGGGCATGGCATTTAGATGATGCATGCCCCTGAAGTGGCCAGAAACTGCTCTGAGGCTGCCTAAGGCAGTTTAAAGCTACCAGCAAAAAGGGTGGATTTGATCCAGTCTTGCTCGTGGCCCATTCAGGATTGCAGTGGCAGCCATCTGGTCACCACAGTGCCAGGGTGATTGCTCCTTCCGAGCCATTTGCTTTGGCTTATTATGAAACCACTGAGGCAATGCAAGGATTCTGCAATTCTGAAGATTAAAAACAAAGGTTGGGGAATACACTAGGTCTTCTATTCTCTGTCATCATTTCCACAGCTGTCCAAAATGGATGATTGATTTTATGAAGAGGAGGAGCTCTTCTATATGTAGAGAGTCTTCATCTAATGCAAAACACTGGAAAATCAGCATTCTGAATTACACAGGCAGTATTCCGAACATACAAGAGGCTCTTTTCATCAGAAAATACTACTCCATATCAGGAAAGAAACAGAAGCTAGTGAACTACATTTTCTTACATGCTAATTCTCCACAAAAATAGTACACCAAAGTGGGCTAAACTGGGGCTATTGCATTTTGGACATACAGTTGGTCCACCATATCCATGAATTTTTTATCCATGGATTAAACAATCTATGGCTTTAACACACACACACACACACACACACACACACACACACACACCAAAAAGCGAACCTTGATTTTGCTATTTTATATAAGAGACACCATTTTACTATGCCATTGTATTTAATGGGATTTGAGCATTCATAGATTTCAGTATCCATGGTGGGTTCTTATAATTCTTGAGATTTTGGGGGATTAAATTAGCTCAAGGTAGCGATGTCAGTTGGCTGGGCTATGTAGCCTTGGGGCCAAATCCCGATGTCCAGAGGCACAAAGAAATCCAGAGGCAGGGTCCTAAACAAATAATGAGTTTTATTTTTAAAGGGGGAAATCAACAATCATATGAAAACACACAACCATGCACACTCACACGGACTAAGAAATTCAAAGGTGCTACATTGGAACAGAGTAGGCCACACTAATGGAGATACATCTGAATGAATAGTTGCTCCTCTTTTTACAGGTCTGGAGATGAAAGGGAACTCTATCGCTCCAGATGCAACTGGGGTTTGTCGACTGAAAGAGGAGCTAGCCAAGTAAACCAGCAGCATGCATGCATATTACTAAGCTAAGCCAAGGAAACAAAGGAAAGACACAAATATTTATAGTGAATTTCAACCCTAGGGCAAAAGTCAAGGTATCAAAAGGGCCAAATGGTGGTGCCATCTTTGAAATGGGTTTAGATCACTTTGAAGTCATTTTTCTGAGGTGGTAACATTGTGATGTGAATGTGAGTGATGGGTGTGTATTTCTGAGGCAAGAGGGATTAGAGCACAGAGCTACCGGAGTCACTGACCCCTTGGCCTCAGCCCATTGTTGGAATTTCTCACCACCTCTAGAGTGTCTGGAAAAACAGAGCCCTACGTATGATGGAGGAATCCTAGTAATGCAGGGTCATAGCAGGGTCATAGAAGGGCCATTTAGCCTGTATTTTATTGCAGTTCTGATATCAAAAGAGGAGGGAACCAATTCTGGTAACATTCTGGAACCAAACCTGAGTGGATACCAAGTGCCCACTGTATCAGGAGTCAACAAAGCTCATTAAAATAAAAGATGATAATGCTGGGAAAGCTCTAAGGCAGTGCTTCTCAATTATTTTCTGTCATGCCTCCCCTAGGAAGAAGAAAACATTTCGCGCCCCCCGCGCGACTGTAAATAGTATCATTTGTCTATAAAATTGTTATAAGTACACCTCTGCATAACAGAGCCTCGCGCCCCCCCGGGGGGCCCGCCCCACTATTTGAGAAGTACTGCTCTAAGGTAATATGAAAAGATGAATACCACATTACAAATGGATTGATTTTACAAAGGAAGCACAGCCCTGAGTTTGCAAGGCCTGCATGGAGGCTCTTGGAGACCTGTCATTCATGGAGCTATTCTAATTGAAAGTTAATGTGATGACAAATAAAAAGAACACCAAATAAATCTTTTGTGATCTCTGTACAGCTTAGATGCTAACAAGGTGAAAGTTCTTGTAATATTACATCTCTCTTTTAGCTACTTTTAGAGGCTACTGTAACTAGGAATAAAATAGTGATAATGCATAAGGGAGAAACTAGGACTGGATAGTATTCTTTTCCACATATTTACAGGAATATGAAACCCCTATGATCCCTATGGTGGATGGGCAAAAAGAAGTGTACTTCCAGGTTGTACATTTTGGGCAAAAGACACATTCTCATCACCACCACCTCCACAGTTTTTAATCGCATAACATCTTAATACCCACAAGCAATATTGGGTCAAGTGCAAGCACATTCCCAATCTGAAAGTGGAGCTTGAAAACCTCAGCAGATACCCTTTTTTTCAGTCTTACCACCTTCACAGGCCACATGAGTGGAGACATGTGATAAAACCTGTGGCTTCCCCTAGTATTGAAACTCTGTTTCTAGGAATGCAAGTACAGCCCCCTCCTTGCTGTCCTTCCATTAGTGGGCTAAAAACTTTATTTAAAAAAATGCTGACTGTTTGGACCCTCCTAGCGATGTCACTGGCATCAAGCAGGAAGTTCCACTTAGGGATGTAAAGAATATTCTCCAAAATTCGAAAATTCGGAGAAATATGCCTAATTCAACAATTTTGATAACATTTTAGAGAGAAGAAATTCTGAGCAGTTCTCTATCAATGAGTAAGAATTTTGATTGTTAGTCATTTCAAAATGAGGGGGAGAGACAAAACTTTCAGCTGACTCTCGGATGGCCAGCATTTGCATATTTTGTGTAAGAAAAGCTACCATTCATCCTGGAGGCTATTTCTTTTGTTAGGGTGATTCTCACTCCAACTTTGCTCAGGCAGCTTTGGTTTGAGAAACAAAAGAGAACAAAAGGTGAGGCCTTCTACCCTTTATGCCATGCTCTGATATTCAAATTCTTACAGAAGACAAGAAATTCAAGTCTCAAAACTTACCAGGCCAGGAAAGGTCTTGTAAGCTGCTCTGATAGCCTTTTGGCTGAAGAGCTAGGCATAAATTATTATTATTATTTCACTTGCTCTCAGCTTCAACTCCAACTCTGCACCTCTCCCATGGTGATATAATAATAATAATAATAATAATAATAATAATAATAATAATAATAATTGGCAAGGAGAGTGCAGAATATCCATGAGTGAGAGAGTGTGACTTACCCAATGTCACCCTGTGGATTTACATGGCTGAGCTGGGATCAGGACTCTAGCCTCCCAGTTCACCCTAGAAATTCTCTGGCTGACCTTGGGCAAGTCACTTGCTCTCAGCTTCAACTCCAACTCTGCACCTCTCCCATGGTGATATAATAATAATAATAATAATAATAATAATAATAATAATAATAATAATAATAATAATTGGCAAGGAGAGTGCAGAATATCCATGAGTGAGAGAGTGTGACTTACCCAATGTCACCCTGTGGATTTA
>NC_056522.1:16757764-16779305 GCF_019175285.1 Sceloporus undulatus
TATGGCTGAGCTGGGATCAGGACTCTAGCCTCCCAGTTCACCCTAGAAATTCTCTGGCTGACCTTGGGCAAGTCACATCCTCTCAGCTTCAACTCCAACTCCTAAGTATTCCTTTATGGTAGGTTTTATTCATGGCAGAATTCTTGCCATCACACCCTACTCTGCTCCTAATTGAGGATTCCTGCTTGGCAGAAGAGCATTGCCACTTGGCACCCGACCCCTCCCCTTCTCATCTGTGAGGGTCACACTATCTCAGCTTCAGGGGCATCCCATGGCAAAACTCCTCTTTATGCCAAGAAAACCCTCAGTTTGTCCTATCTTCCAGTGTCATCCTGATGTTGAACAGGGGTCAGACTACATGCCCTCTAGTATGCCATGTATTCCTATGTATTACTTCATAGCAGAAGGGGGTTGGACTGGATGGTCCTTGAGTTCCCTCAACTCTAGCATTTCTTGTTGGGGCTTCACAGTTTATTTTTTGAGACTGGGCTCCCCCCCCCCCCCTTTTTGTGTGTGTGCCTTCAGGGTTTTTAAGCATAGGAATGTTGTTTAAACCTCTGCCAAACTTCCTTTTGACGTGGTAATTGAGTTTGAAATGCAAAGTAATTAGCGTAATTATTCGCCTTGTCTTTTATTGTCATTCAGAGAAATCTGTGAAAAATATTTCGCTGGCTTCTGAAAGGGAGAGAAGAAATCACCCTTTGGAAGGGGGATTTGTGGAACGAATATTTTTTTAAAAAGTTCTCAAGCTCTCAATTAACAAGGAGAAAAACATGGGTTTCTCCAATCACTAGTTCCACTTCTTATCTATATGATAAACACAGGAGATTATCGCGTGAATTTTAAAATGATCTCAAGCCTCCCATGCTGGAGCTGGGATGTGAGATGGAGATGGGGATTATCGCATGTTAAATTGCCACCTAATCACTGCCTGCCATCAGCTCAGGTCCAAGCCAGGTCCCAGCCGTGCTCCACCACCAACTTTTCGAAGTTGGAAGCTTTCCGACTTCTAAAAAGTGTGGGCAGAGTGCAGCTGGGATCTGGGTTGATGGTGGGCATGCGATAAAAATCACTGCCTCCATCCTGCATCCTGGATGCAGCCCAGGGGGCTTGAGATATTTTAAAGTTCATGTGATTAGTTCCATAGACTGAATGTGAGAAGTAAAGGGTCATCTATTGCCTACATGACTCTCCCACTTCCAAATAATGGAGATTTCAGGGCTCATTAGTCCAGTTTGGGAATAAGGCATTTCTAACTGAGGGCTTCCATTTTTATTATTGTTGTACCTTCCTATAGTGTAACTACTAAAGCTGAGGACCTTGTCCATTCAAAAAGAAAAAAAACCCTACCAGTCAACCAACTGACAAACAGGTGCCAACCTGGGTGCAGTACAGAACACCCAAAAAGGGTAGCCTGCCAGCGCCTGTTTTTCCATCAGAGGTAAGCCGCAGCCTCCAAACTGTGCGGCTTCCCGCCGGCGGAAAAAGAACCCTCGAAAAGTGAGTTCTTTTTATGCTGTGGTAGTGGTGTAACAAGTGTGCCACTGGTGCACTCGTTACTTAAGCGCCAGGCAGTGCTTACGTAACAATGGCAGTGCCCATGTATACAGGGCTCCACCGTTGTCACGTGCTAGGGTGGAGGGGCATATGGGCATGCCACTCCGAGGCAATCCTAGCACATGATGAGGGTGTCATGAAAGGCCCATTTGTTCCAGGCCCTTATTTCCACCACAAGCATGACTGAATGTATAGGAATTAAAATTCAGCCCTTGAAGGGCTAAGCACTCAAAGTCCTCTGCCTGAATAAATGAATCAGTCATACTTACTTGTTCCTTCAATTTTTTTTTAAATCACTGATGCTTTCTATTCTATTTGTAATAGTGGCAGCAAAGTTTGGCAACTTGTTATCAAAAGGAGATGGAAATTCTCATGTTTGCCAAGAAGCACATAGGCTTATATGCCACTTACCACTTTGGCCAACATATACAAGAAATTGATAAGAAGTGGATTAGAAAAAAAAAGCTGGCCCTGGCTCCATAGGAAGTCCTGACTCACATTTTGACTTCCATGGCTGTGGCATATTTCTATTAGGTCCTGCTGTGAATGTTCTCTTTCTTTTTACACATCCCAGAATAGCAGGGACCATTTGAACTGCAGTTTTGTTATTGCCAAGTCATGTTCAGCTTCCCCTCTGCTATTACATTCAGTCCATCTAAGCTGTTCAACTGCCTATTGGACAGTTATCCCCCAATTTCCTACCTGTGACTCACACCTTCTTCCTTTGTGTCTAGCAGTTTCCCGTTTCTAATCTCATACTGTGAGCAGAAAGTTCACATTGTTCAAGGTACACTTAAGAGAAGTTGTTTCTTGGGGAAACCATGGAAGCTAATAGGATGAACAAGATGAAATCCATAAACCTGCAATAAAACTAAATCTAGCTAAAGTCAAGGGACTTCACACTTACTGGGTTGGAAAAAAATGTCACTACTATGACAAAACTTGCTTGGAGCTCACAGGCCAGTACAAGTGGGAAATTATTGTCCCTTTTCATTCAAGTGATAGTGTTATAGTTGTGGTGATTTTTCAGATTTACAGTCACTAGCCTCAATCCAATGTAAGATTAATGTAATTCCGTTGAGTTTCTGGTTTGGCCCAGTGGTTGAGAAAGTCCTAAGAAAAGGGCAGAGTTTATAGGTCCAATCTGGATAGAAGGAAAGAGTGCCGGAGAGGAGAGGAGTTTGCCAGAGATAAGCATTAGATCCTCATCACCATAAATCAGGTAGCAAGCATACAGATATAAAATATGGATTTGGAATGATACAGAAGGTTGCATTCCCTAGAATGGATTTTGTATGATAGATAATTTTACAGTTTTTATGTAGGACTTGGAAGTTGCCACCTATAACTGCTAACTAACAAGATTTCTGCAAACAAATCTTGGAAAGTCCTGCAAAGATCGTTTTCTGCATCTCCAGAGACTAGGGCCCAGAGCAATGGATTCAGACTTCAGGAGATTTCACCTCAAAGTTAGGAAGAACTTCTTAACAGTAAGAGCTGTTTACCAGTAGAACATGCTGCCTCAGACTGGATGGCCCCCGTGGTCTCTTCCAACTCTAGGATTCTACGATTCATGTGTTGTGGGGTGTAAGGAACTTTGGAACATTGTATATGTACTGCATTCAGCATGAAATATGAAGTATTGTTGCTGTTTTTCTTTAAGAACCTATCAGTTTGTTTAAATTAAATAAACTATAATTATAACATAAACCTGCAACTTGTTTAAATTTTTGTAATTGTGTTTGCAAAGTTAATACAGAAAATAAGCTTACAAAGGTTAAAACAGATAATTGTAAAAATTTGCAAAGAATGTGAAATGTGGACTTCCTACACAGAAGGCAGACACCTGGTGTCCCCTCAGAGAGCCAAAAGCCCACAGCAAAAAGGAGCAAGTAGGGAGGAATTCAGCAGCAATTTGGGGCACCCTGGAGTATTCTGACAAGTGAAGATGGGGTTGAGGAAAGGAGATCTAGAGTGTGGAAGCAGTCGTCATATAATCGTTGAGTTGAAAGAGACCATGGGGATGTTCCCACTTAAGATTTGAAACGATTTAAAATACAACGTTTTTAATAAAATCGATTCAAAATAACACTGTTCTTATCCCGCTATCCGAATCGCTTTATTCATCGTTCCCATCTGGTTATTTAAATCGAAGTTTTTACCTGCAAGCGTTCCTACTTGGCATGAAATCGGTGTTTAAATAAAGCGATTCTTCTCCTCCCTTATTTGGAGCTGTCAATCAATAGTACATCAGAATGATGTAACGTTAATCCGGAATATTTGGAAGCGATTTATCTTTTGGCATCGTTTCCATTTCATTGACAGCCAGGGAGAAACCCTTCAGAGAGCCCAGAGATCAATGGGAGAGGCTTCTGGCAAAGCGAAGCTCTTTCCAGAGGAACTATGGGATAGGTTTTGGAGGGCAGCATCCTGTCTCCCAAAACAGCCAGGGAGAATCCCTTCAGAGAGCCCAGAGATCAATGGGAGAGGCTTCTGGCAAAGCGAATTAGAGGAACCCAAGCTCTTTCCAGAGGAACTATGGGAGAATCCCTTCAGAGAGCACAGAGATCAATGAAGGAGGCTGCTGGAAAAGCAGGGAGGGAGCACTCTTCCCAAAGATTCTCTTTCCAGGGTTGGAGGAGAAGGCAGATTCCATTTGGGGAGAAAGGCTCTATCCCCCCCCCCCCCATTGATCAGAGCCCTTCCCTGCCTGGGCGAGATCAGATGCCTCCTCACGAGGAGCCTTCCCTTCCTGCCTCTCCTCCGTTAGAAATGGGCTCTCCCCACACAGAGGGGAGGTTGCAATCCACCGGGGGAAGCCTTGTAGTCCTTGCAGGCACTTGAGCAGCCGGGACTTCATGCGCTTAAAGTGCTGAAGAGATTAAGTGCCTGTAAACCATTAAAATAAAAAATAAAAATAATCCTTATCTCTTATTGAAAGACCACAGCAGACAACAGGGGCGAGGGAAGCAAAAAAAATGGCGACAGCCACGACGGATGGGGACAGAAAGGGCAACTCCTCCAAGGCCAGCCCCCCATCGCAGTCCGCTCCTCCCATCCATCTAACCCGATTCAAAGGCTGTCGTTCCTATTTAAATACTCCGGTTCCTAACTCGAATCAATGGAAAAACGTAGGTCGGACCCTAGTGTTTTTTTAACACGCGTTAAATGAGGAAAATTCGATTTAAATTTTTATCCCGCTCTATGATTCGATTTGTAGTGGGGACGATTGCAGGTTGCTCTAGAACCGTTCTAGGTTTAAATCAGATCCTAATAGGAACGCCACTCCTTGGATTCGATTCAGAACGCGGGGTTTCACCTAGTGGGAACATCCTCCATAAAGGCTATCCAGTGCAAAGCTATTCTCTCATACAGGGATACACAATCAAAGCACTCCCAGCAGATGGCTTTCCAGTCTGTGTTTAAAAACCTCAAAAGAAGGAGACTCTGGTCATTATTACACAGTGACCTATGTGCTGTCATCCCAAAAATGGTTAAAGTGCAGTCACTCCAGAAAAGCAAGCCCATTTGCTAATGGTTATCACACGCAAGAGCACAACAAGGGTTTAAAGGCACAGTATTAAGTGTTAGATTTAAATTTGGCTATCAGATGGGTGACGACAAATCCCCATTGCTTGCTTAGAAATATCTGTTCTGAGCATGCTCCAAACTGTCACTTCCACAAGTGCCTTGCCCATATGCTGCAGGAAGGGAGGGGAAACCAGGGAGGGAAGCCTCTTTGTCCCAAAAGCCCAAAAGCTGTGTCTGAGGAAGGCAGACAAACTCCATCAAACCACAAAGACACACAGCTACAGACAAGAGTCATATGAGTCCTATTTCCTCTGATGAGAGAGTGTGACTTTCTCAAGGTTACCCAGTGGGTTTCATGACCAAGCAGGGTCCTTTTCTGTCATCCACCCATCCATCTCTCTGTCTATCTGTCTGTCTGTCTGTCAGCCATCTTTGTATGTGTCTGTCCATCCATCCATCCATCCATCCATCCATCCATCCATCCATCCATCCACCTATCTATCCACCTACCGTACCTATCTATCTCTGTCATCTGTCTCTCTGCTATCTATCTATCCACTTACCTATCTCTCTCTGTTCTATCTATCATCTATCTATCTATCTATCTATCTATGCACACACACACACACACACACACACACACACACACACACACACACATATATATCTGCCTGTCTGATTCCATGTCCTCCTTTTCCAGGGCATGTCCTCCATTACTCCCAAAGGTTTTCTCTCTGCCTTCTCCCAGAAGAAAGCAGCAAAGAGGAGGAAAGCCAGGGAAGTGTGTGTGTGTCCCTTTAAATTCTACGTATTTGGCAAGAAAAGGCACCCTGGGAAATGAAGCCTTCGGAGGCATGCTTTCCACATGGCTGGTATTATGTGAAAGGAGTCAGTTTGCAAGCAAAAGGGACTTGTAACTCCGGTAGTTTTGCGAATTTACTTTCTCCTCATTGACCTCACATTCACCCTAGACTCACTCCAGATTGGGTACTGCGTTGTGTGGAAAACAGCTGCAAATTTGCCCCTGAGTGACTCTGCATTGCCCCCACTTTAACCTTCCAATTTTGCCCTGTGTGATAACGTCCTCTAACACAGTCTGAGGCAGAGTATACCACTCTTTCCATGAGGATATTCTTCCTAATGTTTTCCTGTAGTTTGACTCCATTGTTCCATGTCTGTGTTTCTAGAGCAGCAGAAAACAAGTTTGCTGCTTCTTCCATATGACACCTCTTCAAATATTTAAACATGGTTACAATCAATAAGGTCAAGTAACGATTGTCATGATAAGGACCTGTACGTCACAATTTACCATGACACCCTTTTCTTGTGTCAAACACCTTCAGATTAGGAGCAAACTCAGAGGTGAATGTTTTTCAAAAATATCCTTGACAACATCAGAAATGCTCCCTTTTCAGAGAAACGAGGTGTCTGCCCATTGAGAATCGCGATCAGTCATTTTGAAATGCTGCTCTACATCCTCTCCCAAGTTGAAGGCGAAGCTGATTCAGCAACAGGTCTCTTAGCATTATTTTTTGGGGGTCCAGCCCAACATAAAGATTGCTTCGTTTTACGTATTTATTTATTTTCTGCCTAGAGGCAAAATTACCTGTTGGAAAGATGCAATTAATTCACCCCTTTCTAATTAACTGAAGAAAGAAGCCCTGACCATTATGGAAAAGCTGAACATGTATGCATGAAAAAAATAAGAGTCACCACATAAGAATCAACCACAATTCTATGTAGCAGAGGCCCCATTTATTCATTATTTTTAACTAATGTATCAGAAAGTATTGCCCTCCTACTTCACACAGTAATTTATGGAAATATTTATTTACAAACGTTTGAATACTGTAATTAATCTGATTGACATTGGAGAGACGTACGTTCTGTGTTGTTTTGGGTTGTTTTTATTCATCTTATGCTTCATTCTACTTTAAATAAAATAACTTTTAATTATTTTTCTCAGTGTTAGCCATTCATATCAGTTATGCATTGCCCTCTTATTTAGTTCCTGATGGCCCCAAACCATGTGACTGATGGCAGGGGTAGCACCACTTGTCATTCACAAACCTGTGCATTAACATGTGCCAGGATCTGACAGGACTTGTGATAATTATCCCACATGTTATGCAGTCCCAGATTGTCTGGGACCATTGCCATTTGAAGAATAAAAACATCACCAAAGCAGCATCAAAGAAAGGGGACAATGACAGGGACCAGGCTCAAAGAGAGGGAGAGATGAATGCTCTGATCGTGACATGCTTTCCCCTGATGAAATTTCTCAATCCTCTCTCTTTGTGGCCTGCAAATCAAAATGAGTGAACATTGGCACAGGCTGAATTCTGACCAAATGAAATGCTGCTCCTAGGCATGCTTGTATGATACTGCTCTAATTGAGGTATCTGATGCATAAGACAGAGCCATTCTTCAGAGTTCTGTTCATGGGAGATCAATGCCTCTAAGGAGAGGAGAAAGGAAATTATAGGCACTTTTAGCCACTCTCTTTTCTACACATAGATTCCACAATACAAAGCCAGACAGTTTGCCAAGAGCAAAATAAGTTTCATGTTAGCAGCAGCCAGTACAGAAATACAGGGTACTGTTTCTTCTCCCTCTGACATTGTTATCTTTTCCTTTCTCTCAGTCTCTCCATTAGATGGAATATGTTATAATGAGGGGACATAACTGTGTTGCGCCTCCTATGGGGACTCCTATGAGTGGGAGACAGGAGGGGGATACATATACACACAAGTGTGCACACACATAGGTGGTTGTACATGCACACATACACAACTAAAGCATTCCTGAGAGATAACCGTCCAACCTCTTTTTAAAGGCCTCTAGAAAAGGAGAGTTCACAACCCTCTGAGGCAGTTTATTCTGCTGTTGAATATTTTTTGACTGTCTGAAAGTTCTTCCCAATCCCAACTGTGAGGCAGGATCTATTTCTTATATTTTGAATACCCTGGTTCATGTCCTAGTCTCTGCAGCAACAGAAAACAAGCTTACTCCGTCTTCTACAAGCAATCCTTTCAAATATTTAGAAGTGGCTATCATGTCACCATTCTTTTCTTTTCCAGCCAAAACATATTTAACTCTCTTCTTCACAAAGTTTGGTTTCTAAACCATTGGCCATCTTGAACCATTGGCTCTCACTTGATTGGTTGAAGTTCTGGAGAGAAAAGGTTTAAAGTCCAAAAGGCAGGGAAGAAGCAGAGGAAAGAAGAGTTGGAATCCTGTAAGAATGAAAGAGTCAGAGTAGGTGCAACTGGAGAAATGATAGAGAGGAATGGACCAAAGACATTTAAAAATTTGAATAATAGACATGGATGATATAAGAACACAGAGTCATACTGGTTGATATGTTTAGCTGTGTTTCTTCTCAGCTGATGAAAGATGTCATTTCCTCATAGCACATTATTTTTCTTACCCCTCATATCTTGCATTTATCAGACTTTGTTTTGGGATTGGACATTGGAATGTAAACTGACTTAATGAGCAAGTCTGAATGTTGAAGCATATCTTCCGGGGGAAATTTTGGTGCTGGAGAAGAAATATAAGGAATTCAGTCTAATTTAATGAGCTGAATGATTTTCTTTGCCCTATTGCTCTTCTACTGTCCTTGTAGAAGATGGAATAAGCTTAAGTTTCATTTGTGACTGTATTTTAAAGGCTTTCCCATTGATATTTTGCTTCATTTGGTGTATAGCCTATATCAAATAGTCAGACCATATTATGTAAAAAATAGCAGAACCCTAGATGGCCAATCTCTCTCTCTCTCTCTCTCTCTCTCTCTCTCTCACACACACACACACACACACACACACAGAGAGAGAGAGAGACTGAAAAAGCAATGGAACAGAGCCTACTTTTTTGTTATGTTCAGGAGGCAGAGTATTGTCAGTTCTAAAGATACCAGCAATCTTCACAGGCTAGACCTGACAACCCTGAGCTATACCTAGCCAGTGAAAATGTTCTCAACATATGTCAAGTGCCACAACTTTATCTTCAAAAATTGCTCCCAGATGCAATCATTGTAAATTCCAAACGGTCTGAACTTAGAAGGATATTTCATTTTTTTTCCTACCACTATGTTCAGCTGAGCTGAGTATTAGGCTTGTCTTAAGATCCTTTTTTCTGGTCCCTTCAGAAGAAAACCTGAACTCTGACCCTAGGGGAAGCAGAGCTCAGAGTAAGATAAATACTCTCACACATGGATCAAGAATTTGGTCAAGGAACTGACAGATCTATCCAGATCAGTGACAGAAAGGCAGATACAGTGGGAAGGAAGCAATGGAAGGCTTCAAGGTTAAGATCAACAGGTCAAAGTGCTACACAAGTCTATTAGAGCATGGAGCAATGGCACATTGTTATTGCTACCGGGAAATGCAGCACACAGAATCATACCACCACTTGCAGTATAAACTTCTGAGAACATTTAATCTGTGGTCAGTCATGTAAGCATGTACAATGTGAAACATGGGCCCATTACAGACAGGCTAAAAAGTACGTGCGGAGGGCGTACTAGGGTTAAGAGGGGGCGGTGCTTCCGCACCGCCCTAACCCTAGCGCGTGCTCTGCGTGCACAAAATGGTGGCGGCCGTTCCACACGGCCGCCACCATCAATACGTGACGGTTGTGACGTATTGGGGTCATGGCAGGGCGCCTAGGGCGCCCTTTCCGCGACCCCAGAAGAAGCTCCATTTCGGACCTCCTTCCTGGTTTGGTCCGCTGGGCGCAGCCTTCAGACGGCTGCACCCAGCGGACCAAAGGAGAAAGGGGCCAAACGGCCCCTTTCTCCTTCTCCCTGCCACTGCGGGGTGTCCTTGGGTCTTGAAGCCCCAAGGACACCCCTTTCCAGGCTGCGGGGAAGGGGCCTTTTGCCGCTTCCCTGCAGCCCGAAAAGTGGCGGATCGGGGCTTCAGCGGCTGCTGCTCTGGCCGCTGAGGCCCCGATCCGGCGGGGAAAGGTGCGCCTACAGGCCGCCCCTAAGGGGCGGTCTGTAACGCGCCATGGTTATGCCACATGGTGGTAAGCTTTGAATGAAATAAATTCATATGTTGTACTTCACTCCAACTGGTGTTTTAAACTCAGGAACCCAATTTACAGGGAGCTGAATTAAGATGACCACAATTGGACATGCTTCTCATTAAGACATTTCATAATTTTGCCACTTGGAACCTCTCCTGCAATTGGAGGCTTTTGCTCCTTCCAGAGTTGGCACTTGTCTCAAGTGAAGTGAAATAGACAAGACAAACTGGGACCTCTGTCCACTCTTTTTAATGACAAAAATGATTTTTTTAAAAAGGTATTGTCATGGGAGGAAGCTATGCAGGATAAAAGCAACTGTGCAAAAGCTTAATTGCTAGTTCCAATGGGAATATACCAATTGAATCAATGGGGTTGAACTATATTTCCCTCACAGGTAAACAATTGATTAAATGGTTTTATTTTAGATATGATGAACCGGTAGGATTCATACGACTGAGAACTTCCTAATGTCAAAACTGACCTATAGACAACAATCAAGGAGGAACCAGGAGCTAAGCCAGAGAGCAAGGGCAAAAGTATAAGTGCATTGCATAGTTAAATCAGTTTGATACAACTTTAAAAGTTATAACGCCATCCTGTTATGGAGAAATAATGATTTTCTATATAAAGTTTGTTTACAAAATAATGGAATGTTTGCAATATTTTAAATTTTAATAAAAAAAATTATATGTCCATCCTAAGAAATCCTGTAATCTGTAGTGTGGTGAGGAACTTGAGAAAAATTCTCTGGTAAAACCCTTTTTGAAGATATTACTGTTGCTAATGTTGCAATGTTGTTTTCATTTAAGTAGTTTCCAACTTAACAACAACCCTAAGAAACCTATCATGAAGTTTTCTTGGCAGGATTTGTTCATGGGGTTGTCATTGCCTTCCTTTGTGGCTAAAAATGTGGGAGTTGCTCAAGATCATCCAGTGGTTTTCCATGGCTGAATAGTGATATGAACTCTGGTCTCCAGGAGTTCTAGTCCAACATTCAAACCACTACACCACATGCAGAATTAAAGCAGTTTGTATCAGAATCGTCAAACTCAGTTCCTTCCCAGTAACCAAGAAAACATATTAGTGTGGTAGAAAACAAAAGAGTTTTATTTCAGGTATTGAGAGAGAAGTTACCTACCTGAGGTTTTTGTCAGAACTAAAGGTCAATTCCCAAAATCGTAGTGTAAAAGCTCCCATTATCCACCTCCACCCCACCTGCCTGCAGTCCCTAGCCTTTGATCCCAGTCAAAGCAACCTTCCAAGCCCCCCCCTTTCCCCCTCCCATGTTTATCATTCAGTCACCTTTACAGAAGGTGCCTTTAATGGTTCTTTAGAATCAGATCCTCTGTCAGGAAAGGCAGTCATAAACCCATAAATTTTCACCCTGTTAGCATTTGCGCCATCCATTCATTCTCAAAAGCAGAGCACCCACTGGGTTAATATACAATGCTCTTTGATATTCCCCACATCCACCATCCCAATAATTTACTAGGTTATAAATGTTAGGGGTTAAAGCCAGCAAACTGAGAAATGCTTAGATGTGTATGTGACCATGAGCACCCAGAACCAGAAAGACAAGGCTGATTAGCCACAGCTGATGCTCATAGGCACAAGGTCACTCTGTTTGCCTACATACAACAAAGCCTGGATGATGAAACATGTGTCTGCATGGACAGGAGGAGACTTTACAGTGTGGGACAGAAAGTGACTGAGTTTGGGAGACCACATGGTCTGGAGTGTATATAAACTCAAGGGCTTCCAGTAATTGCTTGTGGGTTTGAGTAGGAGTTGGTATTTGTTTGATCTGTATAGTACTATTGGTGATTTGTGGTTAGAACTCTGTAAATAAAGATAGCACATTCGGGAGCCTGGCTTCTCTGGTCGTTTATTCATCTGGAGCTGAAGCAGCAGCGATTGCTGGAGAGTTCCCGAGATTCCTGCAATTCCTTCACTTCTGGAAGACATCCAGTGCCTGTCATCTTCACTGAGGACTGTGAACCACGTTTCTGCAAATTTGTCAACTACTCTGCTATATTCCAGAATTGGTTTATAAGCCCAACAGTTTTTCTGCCAATAGTTATTGGGCTCAACAGTTATTGACAATAACAGTGTCAGCATGTCATCATATTATCATATCATATTATCATATGATCTATTATGACAGAACCATCCATGCTTCTGACAGTTTGACACCACTTTGACTGCCAGGGACTATAGAATCCTGGGATTGGTAGTTTGTTGTGGCATCAAAGCTCTCTGCCAGAGAAAGCTATATTCGTTCTGCAGTTTAGATGTGTCCAGAGACTTCTAGTACCTTGATTTAATCCTCAATCTCTCTTGTGAGGGTACTTTGGGAAATGCAGATTGATTTAATCCTCAGTCTCTCTTCGGAGGGTACTTTGGGATCTATAGATCAGGATGGGGTGAATGAGAGCTCTGTGGCACAGTAGCTTACTAAACTGAAAACCTCAGGATTCCTTACAAGCAGCCATAAAAATTAAAGCGTCATCAAACAAAGGTAGTGATGTAGTAAGGATGTAAATCATAAATTTCATTCTTGCAGGCAAAAACGAAAGTTACTTTTTTTTCTTTACTGTGAAAAAGTCATTTAAAAAGTTCACAGCTTTTCAAGAGCGTTCACAGTCCTGGACATATTCTGTAATAAATAAATAAATAAATAAATAAATAAATAAATAATTTTTTTCAACAGGAAACTGCATTCTCTGCAGAGTTTCCTGAACACAAAGCATCGTTTTCTGTGCATAATGTTGGGGTTTTTTTTCTGTGTTAAAAAAAAAATTGCTTTGGGTGTGGGGAAACTTATTTTCTATGCAAAAAAATGTTGCTGCAAAATGACTGTGAATTCTTAGCAGAATAACATCTGCATTGTGAATAGTTTTCAAAGACTGTGCAGTTTTCAAAGACTTTCTTGCCAAGGATAAAAATTGCTAGAATTATTTGTTGCTTCTTTTGAGAAAAAAAGAAATACATCTCTCTTCCTAACATTCAACAACTCCACCTCTTTAACCCATTTTACTATTATTTTCAAATATTCTTTCCATTCTTATTGTGTTGTGTAGTGCCTTTGAATGGCAGGTCAAAATATTTTTGTACTGTTAGGTTTTTACAAACCGACATGGGTTGGGCTTTTAAATGCTGTGTGATTTGGAGGTTGAGGTTTATATGTAGCCTTTTATATTATATATAATATTTTATATTATAAAATATTTAATATTTTAACCTCATTAATTGTTTAATTGTTTTTAAATCATACTTTTTAACAGTTTGTATTGTTTTAAATTTGTATTGCTGTAAACACATTGTTAGATGCCCTGAGTCCCTATATCAAGAAAAAGGCAGGATATAAATTAATAATAATAGAATAATAGAATAATAGAATTGGAAGAGATCGCAAGGGTCATCCAGTCCAACCTCCTGCCATGCAGGAAATCTAAATCAAAGCATCCCTGACAGATGGCCAACCAGTCACTAGTTAAAGTTAGTCCTCACAGGCCTGATAAATGCCTATAAAAGCATAGCAAGGGAATACCAGAGCCTAGGAGAAATCACCATTAAGTCTTTGCTTGTGTCATGGACTGGGTTTGAAAACTTCCTCACACTCTTGCTAGACAAAACTCTACAGCTGCACAGCTTCTTTATCCCATGATTTTTGGGAAGATGTGCTTGCTTACTGGATATTTAAAACTCTTTAAAAACTGCCTTTGTTGTATTGTTTAAATTGTTTTCATTTGTTCATCATCTTGGGAACCTCTGTGGGATTGGAGGTAATAAAAACATATCTTAAGTAAGTAAAAAACTTAAAAGATTTTAAACAGAAGCTGAATGGCCATCTGTTGGGAGTGCTTTGATTGTGTTTTCCTGCATTGCAGGGGGTTGGACTGGATAGCCATTGTGGTCTCTTCTAACTCTATGTTTCTATTCTATGATTCTAAATAAGTAAATAAATAAATAACTCACGGGACTGTTGTCTTTGTAGCACTTGGTATCCAGGGGTCAGATTAAAAAAATGGATGTAAGGGTTTGTTTGTTTGTTTTGAAAAGACAACAGCAATACCCATCTCATGAGAACAATTCTGAGCTGTGCAAGAACTCTGAGATGATGTAAGTTCTGTATTGCTTCTGAGCATTATGAAAGAGGCAAATTGGTATTCCAAAGTGGTTTTCAATAACATTGCTACACATGATGAAGCAGGGCGTCTGAAGTGGATCTTAATATACAGGACTGTACAGACCATCCTTTCTTAGCATCCTAGGCTTGCTAGAGAGGTTAAGAACAACAAAAAGGGCTTTTTTGGATATGTCCGCAGCAAAAGGAAGAAGAAGGAAATGGTAGGGCCACTGCATCAAGAAGATGGCAAAATGTTAACAGGGGACAGAGAAAAGGCAGAATTACTCAACACCTTCTTTGCCTCAGTCTTCTCAGAAAAGGAACAACATGGGTTTCATAGAAACAAGTCATGCCAAACCAATCTAAACTCTTTCTTTGATAAAATTACAGCATGGTAGATGAAGGGAATGCTATGGATATAGTATATCTTGATTTCAGTAAGGCCTTTGACAAGGTTTCCCATGACATTCTTGCAAACAAGCTTGTAAAGGGTGGGCTACACAAGGCAACTGTTACATGGATTTGTAATTGGTTGACCAGCCAAAGCCAAAGGGTGCTCAACAATGGCTCCTTTTCATCCTGGAGGGAAGTGATCAGTGGGGTCCCACAGGGCTCTGTCCTGGGCCCAGTGCTATTCAATATCTTTATCAACGACTTGGATGACAGAATTGGGAGCATACTTATCAAATTTGCAGATGACACCAAATTAGGAGGAATAGCTAATACCCCAGAGGACAGAATCAAAATTCAAAATGACTTGAATAGACTAGAAAGCTGGGCCAAAGCTAACAAAATGAAATTGAACACGGAGAAAAGTAAGGTATTTCACTTAGGGCAGAAAAATAAAATGCACAAATATAATATTGGGGACACCTGGCTAAATGAAACTACGCGTGAAAGGGATCTAGGAGTCCAAGTAGACCACAAGTTGAACATGAGTAAACAGTGCGATGCGGCAGCTAACAAGGCCAATGCAATTTTAGGCTGCATCAATAAAAATATAGTGTCTAGATCAAGAGAAATAATAGTTCCACTGTATTCTGCTTTGGTCAGGCCCTACCTGGAATATTGTGTGTCCAGTTCTGGGCGCCACAATTCAAAAAGGACATTGAGAAACTGGAGCGTGTCCAAAGGAGGGCAACTAAAATGGTGAAGGGTCTGGAAACCATGTCCTATGAGGAACGACTTAGGGAGCTGGAGATGTTTAGCCTGGAGAAAAGAAGATTATGAAGTGATATGATAGCCCTGTTTAAATATTTGAAGGGATGTCATATTGAGGAGGGAGCAAGCTTGTTTTCTGCTGCTCCAGAGAACAGGATCCGGAACAAAGGATGCAAGCTACAGGAAAAGAGAATCCACCTCAACATTAGGAGGAACTTCCTGACAGTAAGGGCTGTTTGACAATGGAACGCACTCTCTCGGAGGGTGATAGAGTCTCCTTCCTTGGAGGTCTTTAAACAGAGGCTGGATGGCCATCTGTCGGGGATGCTTTGATTTGGATTTCCTGCATGGCAGGGGGTTGGACTGGATGGCCCTAGTGGTCTCTTCTAACTCTACGATTCTATGATTCTATGATTCTACTTTCTGAGAAAGTCTCACTCAAGTTGTTTTGGATTTCCTTGAAATTCCCTGGATGTTTCAGCTGAACAGAAACCCCTACATTTACTTCTAATTTCACTTTTATCTATATACCATATGAAGTGCAATAGTCCCATGAGGTCAAGTGAAATTCTTTTAGCATCCCTGGAAATGCATTTGTCATTAAATAAAATTGAACAAAAAAAAAAAAAACCTATTAAAAATTTCAATTGCCACTAAATGTGGGCAGGAATCCTGTTAGTGCAAGTTTCCTTATTCACAAGGTTGTAGTTTTTGTACTTTTTGACCATTACACAACAGATGTATTCAGTTCACAGTTGTGTCAGCAGAGTTTTGCAAGTGTAACCATTTCATGTGCAATTGCATGCTCTTGGGTTGTGCATAATTTTTTTTAGTGCTTCAGTGTACCACCAGGTTGAGTAGGATTGTGGAAGCCACCGTTGTGCACTCTCTATTACACAGTGAAGCAATAAATAGACACATTGGTAGATACACAGTTGGTTATACTATGAGACTGTAGCTTTACACTACACAAGCGTGATGAAGGATCTTGGGTGTCGTCAGGGAGATCAATGGTGCATCTACAATGTCGAAAAAATGCAGTTTGACAGCACTTTAAGTACTGTAGCTCCATCCTATGGAATGCTGGGGTTTATAATTTTACAAGGTCTTTAGCCTGCTCTGCCAAAGAGTGCTGGTGCCTCACAAAAGCACAAATCCCAGGTTTCTGTAGGATGGTGCCATGGCAGCTAAAGTGGTGTTAAATAGCATTATTTCTACAGTACAGATGCATCCCCGTATTCATGTACTGGAGTGATTCAGTTTCCCAATATAGCAGTCACCAAATTGATCTCCTATAATATCAGCATTTATTATAATGGTTAAAATGAATAATGTTGTTCTTGTTGCGTGCCTTCAGTTTCTGACTTATTGTGACCCTAAGGTGACCCTATCATGGCAAGATTAGTTCAGAGGAGGTTTGCCATTGCCTTCCCCTTCATCTGAGCAGGCTCCTCCAGATAGGACATGGCAGTCTGCCTTATGACCTTTCCTTAAGTATCTTGTAACCTTGGCCTTTGATCTGATTCATCATGGCTCTACTTAAGGTCTGAGGTTGCAAGGTTGCAAGAAAACATTTGTTGAGACAAGAAACCACCATATAGAGAACGTGCAGCAACACAAAGGTTAAATGGTGAATGCTTTATCAGGCAGTTTCATATGCTCAGGGACAGATAAGTGTGTGCTCATTTTGGCTGGAATCCTGTTGATGACATACAATGGTAAAAGGGTCACTGAAGTTAGCATAACTCACTTGCTTGACCAGGATGTGACAGTTGGCAGTGCTGCCGGGGTGGGGAGGGGGGATGCAAGGATGGCAGTGAAAACTCAGGAACTGACATGGCAGGTTTATCTCCTGACAGAAATGGCTTTTGCTGGGGTTCTCCACCCACCCATTCACGTTTGTGGTAGTGTCCCTCTTTCCTTTGCTACTGTGTTGCCACCTCTCCTCCATTCTCTTCCACTACCACCACTGGCATAGTGAAGCCAGGAAATAGGGACTTGACCAAAGTCTCTGTTTAATGTTGTTCTGAGCTGTACCTGACAGTAATTGCAGGCCTCCTCAAGAATGGGTATCCCACCAAGAACTGGCACACATCATTGCTATAAGAGCAGTTTTATTGGTGGTAACCAGTGTAGCAAGTAGTGTATAGTAGAGGGCAGTTAATAGGTGCTAGCATTCCTTCCAGTAAATGGTAGAACTAGGCCCCTAAACAATGAATTCTGCCTAGGAAAGGGTGAATCAATACTTCTGATCTCTGCATGTGGACCTTGGGCTTGAGTGTAGCTCTTCATGGCAAGTCAAATGGAAGCTGGATCTCTGAAACTATATAGGATAGAACTGAATAAAGGAAACTGAAATGCATATGCGTGACCAACATACTATCTTAAGGATCATGAGAACTGTATAAGCAAGTTGATCACTGAAAGTTTATTTCTTTTCCCAGCCTTAAACTACCATGCTAAAACAAAACTATCTAGCTGGGCCAATTAAATACAACAGCAACTGGACGGCTGTTAAAATTTGGCCATGATACTGACAAGGAAACGAGAACCCATTTGCTTTGCTTCCCATTACTGTGCTCTTTTTTGCACTAAAATGTTCCAAACAGCCACTAAATGTGGCAATTTCAGTACACACATATTCAGCCATTTTAGACCCAGTTGATTTCCATTTTACTTCTTGATTAGTTAAGGGCCTCTCATGGAACTTCTCAGCCAATGGAGAAAGCAAAAACATGATTTTGAGCTTTAAAAAGTCCAACAACCCACAGATACAGGTGTATGATGTAAATAAAAATACCTAATTCAACTATATATACCTGTTTATATACACATGTTAAAGAAAAAACCTACATAACACCACTTGGTACAACATATACAAACTTGTTACTATAGTTTAGAAGAAAGCAACAACTGTGTAAGACACAGTAATTAAACACAAGGTTAATGTCCAAATGTAGAATTGCAGCCAATTCAATTGTTGTGGTGACAAACATATTAACAAGGGAATCCTTCACAATGTTGAAAGAAAATTAGTAACAAATAGCAGAAGGGAATACTTCACACTTGTTGAAAATGAAATGTTATCAGACAGCAGTTCACAACTGTAGAAAATAAAGTGTTGGCAGACAGCAAAAATGTTAGCTGACAACTGACAGAGGTTTTTGTTTTTAAATCCCCCAAACACTGATGACCTCCCATTTCACACCATAAAGAATCCTTAATAATGAGTTTTTGCACTGATGTTACTTGTAAATCGTCAGTCCCATATACCACTGAATGTAATGCTAATAGTTGTGACATAAACAATTACCAAAATTAAAATTATACCTTCAAATTACAATATCATATGCACCGCCTAAATGTATTAACATACACATAGTAAAGCTTTGGTTAAAATGTGATGTTTTAAAAGAAAAATGAAAAAGAATAATTATTTTTTAAAAAAATCTCCTCCCATTGAGCTTTACCCCACTCTCACAATTTCTTAAAGCATTTTAAAGGGAAGCAAATGAATGCCACAAGCTGCTTCTGCCAAAAGGTAGGTGTTTGAGGAGCAGCAATATTACCCACTCTTAGGGTGTCACCTGGTGCAGTCTGTACCCCCTGCATTCCCATAGTGGTGCCACTGGGAGTGGACATAGTATAACCTGAGGTTTCCAAAGCCCTTTCACCAATTTCCCAAAGCTCCTCGACCACCCAGTTTTAAGAAGATGCAATTTTGGACAATTCTTCCCCAATGGCATACATAAAGTGTCCCCACGAACATGAAAATTTAGAAGATTATTCCATCCCACTCTTACAAGCACCCAAGCACTTTTACTACCCCTAAATAACATATTTTTTTCATTTCCTCTCTAAATGGCTTCCCGTCACCATCTTGAGGGGGACTGCGGAGGAAAATGGAGATACTTATAGGAATAACACTTACATGTCTATATCGCTTGATAGTGCTGAGCACTCACTAAGCAGTTTACAATGTGTTAGCCAACTGCCCCCAACAAGCTGGGTACTCATTTTACTGACCTACAAAAGGATGGGAAGCCCTGCAGGATTGAACTCATGACGTTTTGGCTACAGTACTAGCATTCAACCACTGCTCCACCAGGACTCCTTATCTTAAAGGGTAGAGTGCACAGCCAGTATGACCAGATGCCATAACTGCAAAGCAGGACAAGGCACTGCAAAATGTAGGACATTACAAAATAAAAGCTAAACACACTAATATAAATATAAGTTTATTTCTTATCATTTATTTGCACCTATATTACACACGCTGTTTTATTATGTTTTCAATCATATTTTTTGATTAACTTATCAAAGTTGTTATAAACAGCCCTTTGAAATACTTCAAAACAGTAAGCACTTCCAGTCTACTTATGTTCATGCTGACTGCTGACTTCAGTATTTTCAGGGACTAAGAACCAAAATGAAGCCTGAGGAGTGAAATCTTATAGAGGCTGACAAATCTATGATGTATTGGAGGGAACTTTATAAGAGCTGTTCAGGGACAGATCTTTTTTCCATGTGCAAATGGGAAGCATGCAATGCATCATGATCAATATTATTCTGTAAAAGAGGTCAAAACTCAAAGCAGGATGAGTGGGGAGGGGGCAGACTCCACAGTTGTACACTGCATGGGTTTCTCTGTTCAATCCTTCAATTCACTCCTTTCCTGCTGGCCATCCTCCTATCCAATTACATTGGCCCTTGGTATCTGCTGGGGTTTGTTTCCAGGAACCCCCCCCCCCCATGAATACCAATATCCATGGGTACTGAAGTCCTATTAAATACAATGGTGTACTCAATTCATAATTTTTTTATTTTTCTATTTCCCGCCTCTCCCTGTGGATCGAGGTGGAATCACATCAATGTCAGCAATACAATTTACAAAATACACAATAGATTAAAAACATCATTATATAACAAAAATATACAGTAAAATACAATACAATACAATACAATACAATACTAGTCAATACTAGTCAGCCAGAGGTGTTACAGTAGGGGAAACAAAGTGTCTGATTCATCTGTTTTTCCATATAATCAAATCGGGGTGGGACTCTTCAACTATAGCAGGTCGGGTGGATATGGCTGCTGGAAGAGAGCCGTCTTTAATGCCTTCTTAAAGGCTTCTAATGATGTAATAAGACGGATCTCTTCTGGCAAGTTGTTCCATAAATTTGGGACCGTGGCTGTAAATGCTTTTTGGGAAGTAGTGACCAATCTGGGTTTTTTGTATTCCAGCAATTTCTTCCCTGAAGTTCTGAGTGTGCAGGGCGGATTGTGTAGGGAGAGGCCTTCCCTTAAGTAACTCGGGCCTGAGCCATGTAGGGCTTTAAAGGTGACGACCAACACTTTGTATTGCGCCCGGAAGCTAATGGGTAGCCAGTGTAAAGATTTTAATATTGGTGTAATATGGTCCGATCTTGATGTTCCCGTGACCAAGCTGGCTGCAGCATTTTGGATTAATTGAAGCTTCCGAACTTGGTACAAAGGTATCCCCATGTAGAGCGCATTGCAGAAATCGAAATGAGAGGTTACCAGTGCATACACCACTGCTTCAAGGTCTCTCTGAGCCAGGTAGGGGCACAGCTGGTGTATCAACCGAAGTTCGTACCAAGCACTCCTGGTCACCACCTCCACATGTGATGTTAACTGCAGAGAGAGTCCAGGAGCACTCCCAAACTGTGGATTTCATCCTTTAGGGGAAGTGTGACCCCATCCAGGACAGGTTGACAAATCTCCCCACCCGGCCGAGGGGTTCCTATCGTAAGTACCTCTGTTTTCTCTGGATTCAATTGGTGTCTCTCATATAAAATGGCAAAATCAAGGTATGTTCATTAGAATTTATATTTTTTTGGAATATTTTTTAACCCACAGATGCTTGAAATTGTGGATAAAAAAAATTGTATGGATATGGAGGGCTGACTGTACATGCAAAGTTCAAGAAACAAAAGGGATGGGTTCCTAAATTTTGTGAGAAAGCTGCCATCCCAGTTCCTGGCAAAATCTTTCTCCTTCTCGAGACTTCTCTCTCCAAGTAGTTTCTTCTCAGGTCATGATGGACCACAAGAGCAAAATAATAATAATAATAATAATAATAATAATAATAATAATAATAATAATAAT
>NC_056522.1:16779315-16833778 GCF_019175285.1 Sceloporus undulatus
CATATTCATTTGTATCCCACTTTCCTGCCAAAATTGGGACTCTAAGCAGCTTACAGTCTAAAAACACAGTACAATTAAAAACTTACAAAAGTGAAAATTAAAATGGGATTAAAAGATTACAATTTTAAAACATATCATATTCAATTTAATGCTTCCTCTAGTGTTTCAGTCCCAGAGAAATCTCCTATAGAACACAGTTCCTGCACTCGGTATCAAATAAAACATCATATTTTTCATAAGTTGAATCAACACTTTGGAAACCTGCCAAAAGACAGGGAAATTTTCCCCTTGTGCTACCGTGGCAGCCTCTTCCAAGCCTACTGTTAAGCAGCGGGAGCACATACCTACTTCATCGCCTTTTCTATTACGAGGAGCTGACACATTAAGCTCTTTGGAATAGTATTCATATTTTATCATCTGTCCCAACACTGGCTCTTTATTTATAACTTGCTCTGACAGTCTCTCCCCCACCCTACCCCTGCTACTGGATTGCTGAATTTAGGAACGAGACAATGCAAAGCTCTTTGCAAAATAAAAGGCAGCCCATAAATTTCATTGTTCTTTTTAGACTCTTGAAGCACCTTTATAGATCTTGTCTCAGCATAAATTATTCTTTATGTTGTCTTTCCCCCTCTGCAGTATGCAAGCCAGGAAACTGGTTGCCACCTGATTGCCATTTTATTAAGTTGTTGTTGTTGTTGTTGTTATTATTATTATTATTATTATTATTATTATTATTAAAATTAAAGCTTCTTTCTGTCTTGCTTCTTGACCAAAGAATCCCCAAAGCTGAAAAAAGCATCTTAATATAAAACAGGAATAAAAATAAAAACGAAAGATTATTGTAGTCTTTACCAACCATTGAAAAGGAAGAGAGAAAAGGTGCCAAAGATATTTGCAGAACCTGGCTGCGACTGTAGAAAAGGCCTTGTTTTTCATAGCCAGTTGATTGTTACCAGAAAGAGGAATTGCTTCAACAAAGGAAGAACAATAAACAATAAAAGAGGATTCAATTTGTATAAAATGTTGTGTTCAGATGCAAATTTAGAAATGTAGTACTTCCACCCAAAATAGGGGACACTGTGACCAAGTAAAAAATGATCTGCACATCTCCCAGATGTTAAAACTGACTGTTGTTGTTTTCGTGTGCCTTCAACTCATTTCTGACTTTTAGCAACCCTAACGCAACCCTATCATTGTGTTTTCTTGGCAAGATTTACTTAGAAAAGGTTTGCCATTGCCTTCCCCTGAGGCTAAGGGCATGCAACTGATAGTCAAAGTCAGCTTGAAAGTCCTACTTCTCCCTTCTATGAGTCTTTATCTTTAATGATGTGTCTACACTGGCACCTCATATTCTCAGCATATTTTTGTGGTCCACTGTGACCTCATTAACAGCACAGAGCAACCCACCCCAGGTAAACTTATGTTAGTGTAAAAGGGTGGACTGAGAAGATCACATGTCCTATACTTTACGGTATTCTTGGATACATGCTGGCCACACATATGATTCTTTGGATTTTCTAGGCAAATACAGGGTAAAAGGTAGTACTTTTTTAATTGGAGTTTTGGTGAAAACTCCCACATTGCCTATGAATAATTACAAATGTCATATGACTGGGTCACAGTGGCTATGAGGTGAGTATGAGGGTTTGGGGCAATGTAGACAGGCACTAAATCACACTTTGGCTGCATCTATACTGTAGAAATAATATAGTTTGATGCCACTTTAACTGCCATGGCTCATTGTCAGTGAGTTTTGTAGTTTTGTGAGATAGTTAGCATCCTCTATCAGAGTTCTAGTGCCACAACAAACTATTGATACCAGGATTCCATATGATGGATCCATGATAATTAAAGTGGTATCAAACTGCATTAATTCTGCAGTGTGGCAGAAGCATCTGAAGGAACAGCTCTCAAAGAGGGCAACTCTAAAGCAGAGGACTATACTGTGACTAGAGTTCAAGATTAACCCATTACAGACATGCAAGCATGAAGTGTTGCTTTTAAAATCATGCTCATTATATTAACTAACTGTTTTAGAAGTTTGCACAACTCAGTGGCTCCCCACATGGCCACCCAGACAACAGCAGATGGTGGATAGCCCACTCAACCACTTTATCATGTCTATAGTTGCTCTGCTTGTGGGTATGTATGAAATACCATGTTTAGTGTTGCAAGCAAAATTGCTTCTATGCAAATTGGGTGAAAGGGAAAACAAATGTGAGAAAGACATATAGTGTTGGATATTCAAAATGGTCCAAATGCACTTAGAAATTCTAGGTTATTTTAGCCCTTTGGAGTTCAGTCATTTCACTTAATCATGAAATTCATTAGAAAACAATTTTCAAATACATAAAATGGAATTTACCATCCACTCAGGTTGCATAGAATTGGATCAAAATGTAGGCAAATATAACAGGGGGAGAAACACATGCTATTGAAAAGCTTTCTGTGGAAGCTTTGGCTAGCCTGGAAGGGGACCTCAGTGGGGATACTATGTGCTGAAGAACATGACAGATGCTGAGCAGCAGTTGATCATTGATTATCACTTCCTGTTTGACAAGCCTATTTCTCCATTGCTCTTGGTCACTGGAAAGGAACAAGATTGGCCTGATAGCCAGAGTACTTGGCACAATGACAACAAGACTTTCCTTGTCTGGGTCTATGAGGAAGACCATCTTTCCATGCAGAAAGGTGGAAATATGACAGAAGTTTCCCCCGCTTCTGCACAGGGCTAATGCAGATTGAAACACTCTTCAAATCCAAAACTATGAATCCATGTGTAACCCCCACCTTAGCTGTATCTTGACCTGCCCATCCAACCTTGGCACAGGACTCCGTGCAGGTGTCCATATTAAACTGCCCAACCTTGGCAAACATGAGAAATTTAGTGACGTCCTCAAGAATCTGAGACTGCAGAAACATTTATAGGTGGTGTGGACATTGCTGCAGTGGGAGAAGTGTTTGATATCTCGAATGATGATCATCTTGGATTCTCCTAGGTAGAGCTGATACAGATGGTGGTTGACAGGGTGAATCATAGAATCAAAGAATCATAGAGTTGGAAGCGACTACAAGGGCCATCCAGTCCAACCCCCTGCTATGCAGGAAATCTCAATCAAAGCATCCCCAACAGATGGCCATCCAACCTCTGCTTAAAGACTTCCAAAGAAGGAGACCTTTAAGCAGAGGCTGGATGGCCATCTGTCAGAGATACTTTGATTGAGATTTCCTGAAATTGCTGATCGAAATGGAGAAGGGGCAGTCCATTGATGACCTCATCCCTCAATATGGTGTGACAGAGTACTCCTTTTCTTCCTCTCCACAATATCTCTCCAGCTCCCCTGAAAATACTGTACAGAGACTGTAGGAGGACTCAAGTGAATGAGGTGAGCCATAATATCAGGAAGAAGGGGTATGCCCCCAAATTAAGCAGCAACATCTTCTAGTCCTTCCATCTGTATGCAGCAAATCCCAGGTGCAACCCATAACTAGGGGTGGAAAATAACTTCATTGGAACTGACCTTCTTGATGAATGTGTCCATTTTGTATCTCCTGAGACTTGTGAGAAAAAAGTACACCTTGTCTTGTAACTTTACACATTTAAGAAAAAAACCCATATGCTTCAAAGCATGCATTTAAAAAAAAGTGAATAGCTAAAATATATACAGTTAAGATGTATTCACATAATGCTTCAGTCAGTGGAGAGAAATCATACCAAAAATGCATTCATTAGGAACATACTTATGTAGGAGCTGTATATGAATTTTGACACAGAAAGAAAAAGAAAGAACTGGAAATCTGATGTGAACAAAAGAAGAGACAAGAAGGCAACTGGGATTTGGAGAAACATAGCAAAATTGAGACTGAGGGTTTTCACGTTCCTGCCCACAGTACAGATCAGACATCACAAAAGTTTGCCTATCCTGACAAAAGAGAAAGAAAGAAAGAAAGAAAGAAAGAAAGAAAGAAAGAAAGAGATTGAATATTACATTATCACTGAACTTGCTGTGCATTTCTCAAATTAATCCATTAATCTGATACTCCCCTCAATTTGACAGCCTTCCTGTATCAAGAGACTGGAGAGAGAGGAGGATGTTAGAGGGAGGAAAATAATTAAAAATCATAGGTGTACCTTAACTAATGTTAAATGTTGTGTATCTCTTCAAAGGTCAATTTGAATTACACTACTTTTTTTTGCTGGTGCAACACAGACTAAACCCTGGCATTTCTCCATGGAATATATGAAATGTCAAAGAACAGTATGAAAAATGATCAATGCTCTGGGAACCTAGTTTCTGTAGGATACACAACTTTACCTGGAGATTAAAAAAAATTAAAAAGGAAATTTATTTTAGATTGAGAAGTCTGAAGAAGAGTACTAAAAGAGTGAGGGGGATAGTCTTACAGAAAGTAGACATTATTTAAAAAGATCCCTATGGAGTACTTTTAGTTACGGATGTTTCAAAAGAACGTTCCTCATCCATAATTTCCCAACTTTGTGGAGTGTCAAATTGCTTGGACTGGTTTTTGAAGTGAAGTAGTTGCAGTAGAATTTTTCAATTTTTATTATTGTTATTATTAAGAAAACAAAAAATAATGACCACAGATGATTTATGTAAGTTTAAAGTAGGCAATAAAGACATTGAACTAGTTCAAGATTTTCCATACCTTGGCTCAGTCATTAATTAGAATGGAGATGGCAGTCAAGAAATCAGAAGAGGATTAGAACTTGGAAGGGCAGCTGTGAAGGAACTACACAAGATACCGAAGTGTAAAGATGTAAAATTGATTAGTAAAGTAGGATTGTCTTTGCCACTGTATTTCCAATTTCTATGTATTGTTGTGTAAGCTGGATAGTAAAGAAAACTGACAGGAAGAGAATCAATTTATTTGAGATGTGGGGCTGGAAATGGGTCCTGGAGCAAATCAAACCTGAACTCTCTTTACAAGCCAAGATTACTAAACTGAGGCTGTTGTACTTTGGCCATATCATAAGAAGACATGACTCCCTAGGGGGGGAAAAACACCATATATATATTCATTTGACTATGGTGTTGGAGCTACTATGAAAATAGGATACAGCTCCTTAGGTAGCTGTAAAATTTAAATTAAAACCCAGAGCAGAGTCATTACATCACTGACACCAGAGCCACCATCTGCCACTGCATCTTTCTTCTCTTTCACCAACACATGGGTAGACATACATCACTGATGTGTTTTTGGACACATAAAAATAAAGACATGAGACTGGTAAATTGGAAAAATAAGGGCCAGACTTGGTTAGCTAACTAGAAGGAAATCTACAGATGAAATAGCTATGCAGGCTTTGTTATGTTAGTTAATGTGGGAGAACCTGGCTATCACTTTACCTCATGATCCTATTTGAATTTCTCAACTCAGCAACCAAAGGGATTTTTCACCTGCCCCTGGGTCCCACAATCCTGGTTGGCAAATCTTAGGACTCTCCTCTCATCTTGCTGGTGTTTGTGGTTTCTCATTGATTGTATCTATGGTCCCTACCTACATGACACTGGCCCTACCTACATCAGATTACCACCTTGGATACCTTAAAGAAGGCTATTAAGATGGATCTCTTCTGGCAGGCCTTTCCAGACTAGAACACCTTGCTGACCTGCCTCCCCCCCTTCCCCTTCCCCTTTCATCTTCCATCTCTTATCTTTATGTACCCTACCTGGACTCCACTTGAAATTTTTATTTTAGTGTATTGTATATTATGTTTTAACTCTTTTTGCAGTTTAATCTCTTTTTAGGACTTGATTATATTTTTATGTGAGGGGGGGAAGGTGGGGGATTTTGGAATTTTTAATCTATCTCTTTTAATTATACTGTATGTTACTGCTGTAATCAGCTTGGATTCCCTGAGATTAAGCGGAATATAAACAATTATTATTATTATTATTATTATTATTATTATTATTATTACATGACACTGCCCATATTTTAACAAACCAGGCCATTTTAGATGAGTGCATTCCAGCTCCACAACAGTAAAATAACCTTCCAGTATAGTGCAAATGAAACAAAATCATGTACACTGGCCAATGTTGATGTCTTTGCTGATAAAGCACTCTGAAAAGAAATTCTGGTGCAGTCTCACATGCAGTGGTAGAATCATAGAATCATAGAGGTGGAAGACACCACAACAGGCCATCCAGCCCAACCCCCTGCCATTCAGGAACTCAAAGTAGCCCCATCCAGCCTCTGTTTAAAGACCTCAAAGGAAGGAGTCCACCACTCTCCAAGGGAATGTGTTCCACTGTCGAACAGTTCTCACTGTCAAGATGTTCCTCTTAATGTTCAGATGAAATATCTTTTCATGTAGCTTGCACCCATTGCTCTAAGTCTTATACTCTGGAGCAGCAGAAAACAAGCTTGCTCCAGCCTCAATATGACATCCCTTCAAATATTTAAACAAATATCACCTCTTAACTGTCTCTTCTCCAGGCTAAACATGTCCAGCTCCCTAAGTCTCTTCTCATAGGGCATGCCTTCCAGACTCTTCACCAGTTGCCTTCCTCTGGACACGCTCCAGCTTTTCAACATCCTTTTTCAATAGTATCAATAAACTTTTGATGCAGTTTTACTGCAGCAATATATAGGAAACACACACACACACAGTAGTATTACTTGATTACTATCATCCCTACTTCAAATCTTTTCTTCTTCCGATTAAACATACCCAGTTATTTCAATCTTTGTTCATAGGACTTGCACTCCATATTGCTGAGTATGTTCATCACCCTCCATTAAACCTTTTCCAACTTGTCTATATCTTTGTCTATATGCAAAATGACTTTGAAAATATCTCCAGATCTGGGTAAAAATTAACAAGGTCCAGAAAAGGAAATAGAAAAATAGAAAAAGATGAAGATGGCAAAGATTTATACTAATGTAGAGCATAGATCAAATTTCAGTGTTGAGATTAATTTGTTTTTGTTTTGTTTTTTCTGTCTGGACAAAGTGTCATTGTCAATTATAATGGGGCACAGCAATTTAGTTCACTCTGTGGCACTGAGGTACCACATCAAAGTGGGCTGAGAAGGAGGAGATTTGGGAGGTCAGAGAATGGGAAAAGTTGCTAATGATGACACAAGCTGACCATCAATAAGCCAAGATTTGCCCGGTTGCTTTCTGAAAAGTCTTGGAGATCTGAAAGCAGACAGAAAAAAATGCATGATTCATTAAAGCTTAGTGTATGGTCCACTGCTTGAAGATGTTGGGAAAACATCAGAAGAAGAGCATGAGGGCCAAGAAATTATTTTAAATGATACACTAACTACCAAAAGGGGGGGGGGAAGGGGGGGCAATCACAAAAGACAAACAGCACAGCTAAAATGAATACAGAAAACCAAAGCTGACACAATTACAAAGTTGTCAATTTAATTTTTTGCAGACCCAACGTTGTAGACATCTATGCTTTCTTTCAGGGTCTTCTCTCACTAGCAAATCAGTGCTTTACCTCTGCATTCAAGTTCAAAACACTTGTCTTGACAGAAAGTACTGTAAGTCGTCAGATGAAGAGTTATTAAGTACAGACTATGTGCCTTCCTGGGAGAGGTAGAAGAATCATCTAATGCAGCATTGTGTTTCTAACAGAACAGTACACAAATTGTTTCTCAGAATCCTTTCTTCTCTGACTGAGTAGAGAAATTAGGGTAAACTTTCCACAAGATTTTTTCCAGGGAGTAGAGCCTTTGTCATTCATTTTTGCACCAAAAGCAATGATACCATCTCCCTAGGATGGGAAGGAAAGGAACAGTGAGGTAACACACTTTGCTGGGATGGAAAATAGGAATATAAATCTTCAGTTATTTCATTCTCACATCCAAGGATGTATAATCACTGCAGTTTTCTTCCCACTACAGGACAAAATGCATATTTCCCTCAGTATTCTCCCTGCATTTGTTTCAACTGCTATCAAGCTCATTTCAACTCATGGTGACCTATGAGTGAGAGACCTCCAAATCATCTTGTTCAGCAGCAGCCCTGCTCAGTTCTTGAAAACTTGGGGCTTTGCATTCCTTGATTGAATCTTCCTGAATTGTTGTTGCTAATTATTATCAAGTCAACTTTGACTTATGGCAATCCTATGACTGAGAGATCTTCAAGCCACTTTGTCCTCCGCCACCATCGAAGTCATTTCTACATGCCTGTCAGAGTCTGCCATGATGATATTCTTCATCTGTATTATGACAGGAAACCTATGGGGCACTTTGGCCTATACAAGACTATAAGCCTACTGACTCGAGAGTTTTGCTGTCTGCAAGTTCAAGCAGAGGTGGATCAGTATGTACAGACCCATCACACCAAGGACCAGCCAGGAAAGCCCACGGAACTGCTCCATCCTTTGTCTATGCCCTTGAGATACTGGATGGTGGTCTTGATGGACTTTGTCAGAAATCTAACTCTGGCTGGGGGCCAGTAATACTTATGGTGGTAGATCTATTTACCAAAATGGTCCACCCTCAAAAGGCTGAATCTGGGCTGCAGCATGTGGTTGCCATGATCCTGATCTGACGTGAAAAGGGACAACTGCAGGCCGCCCCTTAGGGGTGGTCTGTAGAGCCCCTGACTTGCCCAAGATCACCCAGTGGATTTCCATGGTTGAGTAGGAATTCAAACTGTGGTCTTCAGATGTTTTTTTGTAGGTTTTTCGGGCTATGTGGCAATGTTCTAGAAGAGTTTCTTCCATCATTTAAACAGCATACCTCCAAGTGGCCCGAAGCAGGTTTATTTTGGCCTGTATGTATGGACCCAATGGTTGACAAATAGACACAAGTTCTTTATATTGTTTATGATTTTGTTGTGCAACACTTCTTTTTAATTCTTTTTAATAAATAAAAATAAAATAAAAAATAAAAAATTACTTTGTGCATAAAACAAAGTTTGTATACACTGAACCAACAGAAAGCAAAGGTGTCACTATCTTAGCTACCCATGTGGACAATCTGTGGTAGTTTCAGATTTTGAATATTTTGGATTTCAGATTTCTAGATAAGGGATTCTCAATCCGTACCAGTGTTAGGCAGAGCAATACCTGTGGATTTGTGGAGGGGGGCAGCTTGTTCCAAAAATATGTTTTCTGCACAGGTGGCTCCCTTCAGGGTCCAGCATGGCTGCAGCTGCAGCTGCAGCAAAACCTAAATGCTTTTTCTTAGGGTGGGGCAGCTGCCTCAGCCAGTGGTCTGGGCAAGCTAGTGGGTAGCGGAGATGGGCAAGCCACTTCTTCCCTCTGGGCAAGGTGATACCAGCCTCAGTAACACTATTGGTTAAGTATTTCAGATTTTATTTTGGAGTTTGGAACACATGTATTTGCATATACCTAAGGACACATAATGGGTCTGGAGAGACACTGAGGATCCATGAAATCGTCAGAAACATGTTTTCCTGCCATTTCACAAATCCTTGTGCCTCTCTCTAGCTGCGTCTATCTGCAGCAATGTCTCTTCCCAGCTTCACAAATACAGTACAGGTACATACTACACTACTTGTATTGTAGCTCAAAACGGTTTGGATTTGGGTGTACTTCGGTTTTCAGATTTCCATATTAAGGGTACTCAACCTGTATTACAAAGGTTAAAAAAAACCCTAAACATCAGTTCCACTAAAAGCACATTGTTAAAAACAGCTTAAAAATATATTTAAAACATAGTTAAACCCAGACAAAATAAAAACAGAGCACAGCACTTTAAAATACTAACACACAAACATTTATACAACATTTACACAAACTTTTCGTCTATTATCCCCTCTGTTGTAAGCCGCCCAGATTTCCAGTGAAATAAATCCTATTATTATTATTATTATTATTATTATTATTATTATTATTTTCAAACCAACATGTTCACCCTGAGATTCTTTCCTACCTTGCCTTAAGAATCAGAGTAGAAGGGCCAGTATTTGAGATCCAGGAATCCTAAGTGCCATAGGTGTCATACAAAACAAGGATGTTATGTATTCTTTCCCAGTAGTGTGGCCTTCTGGTTAAAAAACCCAAAACACACACACACACACCACATTTTATTGCCTTCATTTTACTGTTGATTGGGAAGGTGAATGAACTTCTCTACAATATGCCTGCGAAGAAGTATCAACTAGATAAAAATGTAGATGAGTGTCACAGCCTTAAACCATTCCAAGTGTTCCCTCAAAGGCTTGTTCAACATCCTACATTTCAAAGTCTTTCTTTCTCTTCAGTAGAAGAACATTGCAGAAAGCACCAGCAGCTTTTTGAATATATTAGATTTCTCACTATTGATTGCTGTACCTTCAGGGTAATAACACACCTTAATAGGCCGCTCAGTTGAACAAATGTTGCCTAAATAATGTACAATGTTATGGTATTTAGGGAAAGAGTCTTCAGTAGCTACCCCAAGAAATTTAGTTCTAATCATCAGAATTTCTTTACTTAATAGGATGTTTTAAATCTTTAGCTGGCAGTTAAAATCCCATTTCAAACTTCATTTCCCTTGTTGTATATAGGGGAGATCTTGCTGTCTTTTCTTCTTGATGTCCTGATATCCTGCTAACTCTAGTAACAAAGGCTCGTGATCACTCGTTTTCCAGTTGTGAATTTCTTTACCTAAGCAGTGCTCATATTATTTAACAGAAAATAATCTATGGCACTACCCCCATTTAAGGTACTATATGTATAGTTCCCTGTTGTTTTGTCAGGACCAGTACCATTACTTATAATCATTGAGAATTTGTACACCAATTTAAATAGATTAATCCCCGATTTATTTATTAATTTTAAATAGGATATCCATAAATTGGTAGGTGTTTCTTCCTTGTTCTTTCATAATGCTTCTGCCATAAACTGTTCCAAAGCAGTCAAAGAAATCTCATTGCATTTCAGCTCTATCTTTTGTGAGCCTCTGTTTTCTAGATCCTGTGATTGTCCCTTTATTGGACTAATTTCTGTGCCCAAGTCAATTATCAGACCTGTGGGCATCTGGTTGCTCCATTCGGATATAACATTTGTGTCATCTGCTTTGTCTGGGATACCAGTGGCTGTTGCAACAGACCTTGGCGTTGGGGCTGAGGATAGATAATCAGGGGATTCAGCTGCTTAAAGTAATGTTTAACACCAATATTATGTCATTTAATTGGGCTCTAGAATTTAAGATCTTGTTTGCCACTTGTGTGTTGAAACCTGTTATTTTTGCTCTTGCATTATAATAGTTATAGAACAGATGTTCCACTGTTACAATATCTTCACCAAAAATAGAATTTATCTTGGCCCACTTCAAAGCTTTTATCTTACACTCTGACTGATTTAATAGGCCTTTAGGTTTAAGACAGTTGCAGAGGAGCAGTTGATTTTTCATTAATGTAAGTGAGAATGATTTTCCCAATTCTGCTTGTTCTTAACTTGATTTTGGTCCTGACTAGGTGTCCATTTTTCCTCCAAAGGGACCTGTTGAAATACAATATCTTGTATGGCATCTAGAGCACTGAGAGCTTCCTGAATGGGTGGAAGAACTGGGAGTTAGTATTTGGTATCTTCTCTTTTTGTCATTAATGCTTAATTCGGAGCTTAATGTATCTTTATTCTTTGTTTTGTTCATTTTCTTACAGTTATCTTTAGTGGCTTTAGCTTTCTTAGCCAGTAACTTAAATAAACTATTAAAATTAAATTTCTTATTTTTATTTCTCAAGTGATTACCTTTCTCTTTCTTTTGGGACTTTACTTTTTATTATTTATTTTTTAATAAAATAATATATTATTTTATTATAAATAAATTTATAATTTATAATTTATAATTTTATGATAAATACATTTATTTATTATAAATAAATTAATATTTTATTATTATATATCTCCCAGCCTGCTTATTAGAGTTACTATTTTTAATTTCTAATTTTCTAGTTCTTTCATCTAAATTAGGAGAGTCTCTTTCCACATTATTCTTATCTGCTATCAAAAGGAAGGGGCCCATCCCCTGTCACTTTGTTCTTTATTAGAGTGTGCCTCCTGTAAAATATGCTGCTCTGCAAGAGTACATCCTCTATTACATATATCGTGCAGGTGAGCCAGAATGCCTTGCACTGTATCTATTAATTCCCTGGTCAGATCATAAAATAAAGTTTTTAAAATTCATCAAATAATTTTTCTACCAAGAGTTCCTGTAAAAAACATTGTGAGCTAACAAGTTCTAAATTTGAAGAACCTGGTTTCTCATTATCATCAAAAATTAGAATTTGATATTGGCTAGATGTAATTGCAATATCCAAGTCATGGACATAGTTATCAATAAAGGTTGCTTGTTGATCTTGTAATACTAAAACACTGTTCATTATTAGGTTTCTTTTCAGTTTGTGAGGGTTGAGACTCCTGACTAGGACTTCTCTGTTTGGTCCGCTTCTTACCTTTAAAACTAAAATAGTTTGTCAGCTGATTTTCATTTGCATTGCTTTGCGCAAGCATCCTTTTTTGTTTCCTTGTGACCATCACCATATCTTATGATATAAAATATAGCCTGTTCAATAGGATATCCACAATATTCTATGATATTCACTAAACTCAAAGAGTCAAAAAATAAAAATATGGCCAATGCCCTTTCATAAAATTCTCTATTCTCAATTATATTTCAATATACTATTAGCTCTATTCACGTTGTATCACCACAAATAATCATTAAGGAATGTGAGTTATCCACTTTGAGAAGTTTGCAGACAAAATGGTTGAAATTAGTTGCTGGGGTAAGAATCAGCCATTCCTTTACAGAACCAGCAGGGCAACTGTTGTTTCCTTCAGCCAGGTGGATATCTCACTGGTGAAGACTATGTTCTTCTTCCTAACACCAACACTCTGCCTTGAGCATCTGTTGTTTTTATAGCAGGCTGCTAGCCACACTCCAGCAGGGCAACTGGTGTTTCCTCCAGCCAGGTGGGTATCTCACTAGTGTAGACTCTGTTCTTCCTTCCAACACCAACCTGAGGCTCTGAATAACTCACAAACATTTTGCAGATTCCCCTGTTGAATCTCCTGTTCAATTTTATTATCACCAGTCAAAAGAGGCAAGTGTTGGATTCATGCTTTGACACTCACAGTCCCCACTTTCAAAGAGATGGGAAAATAGACCAGAACCTCTCTCAGAGTACTAAAAGATTTATCTTTGAAATATCTCTCAAAGCAACGGTCTTCAACAGTTTCTCCTTTAATGAACAGAAAACACTACCCCCCCCCCCAAAAAAAAATCAGACCCACCTATAAAATCTGTCTGACCTTATCAGCATAAGCCAAGCTGACAGGTCTCCTTGTGATGAGTGAGTGTGTTTTTTGCTGGTGAATTGTAGCCCAACAGGCATTTGCTCTTGCGAGGACATTTTTTCCACCTCTTCTTCATTGTTGGTCTCTGCTGAATTTAATTGGCTTCATTAGCACCATCCTTGCACAACAGGAACAAAAAATAAAATTGTCATAAAATTCCAGTTAAAGATTTTGTTGCTCATAAAATAATTGTGAATATTTTTCTCCTCTCTGCTCTCAGTATGGACACAAGAATGTTTGTTATCTTGAAGGTTACCTGAGTTTAAGTGATCATATCAAACCAAGCATTTCATGGGTGGAATCATTACTGGTTTGAAATCAGTAGGTTTCATGACAAGATAATATTATTTTCTCAGCATCTGTGTTCTCATTATTTTATAGAACTCTTGCCAAAGCAAAAGGGGAGAGCATACTGCAAATATCTTTACTTTTTCAAGATGGTATTTTGATTTTGATGCAACCTCCCTTTAGTAATTAGATGGCTCCATAATTTCATGACTGCATATGCTAGCCTTTCCCAATCTACTGCCCTGCAATATTTTGGACTACAGTTCATATCAGCCCAAGAAATCATGTTAAATGGTCATGGGGGGGGGGGAGAGCAAGAGTCTGAAAAAATGGCAGTAGACCAAAGTATACTTGGTAAACCACAATCTCTTATAAGCAATAGGGTTGTAACATTTCAAGGCCTGGGCTTGGGCCTCCAGTTTCCAGTTCCAAACTAAGCTTTCTGTCCAATTTCCTGTTGGAAATAAAGGTACTCAGTGAGAATTAGAACCATAGAATCATAGAGTTGGAGGATACCACATGGGCCATCAAGTCCAAACCCCTGCCATCCAGGAATACACAATCAAAGCGCTTCTAACACATGGCCATCCAGACTATGTTTAAAATCTCCAAAGAAGAAGACAGCACCACATTCCAAGTTAATGTATTGCTCTGCTGAACAGTTCTTAACATCAGGATATTCTTCCAATTGATTAAGTGGAATCTCTTTTCCTGACATCTTTTCAAATATTTAAACATGGCTATCATCTCACCTCTTCTCCAGGTTAGACAGACCCAGCCCCCTAAGCCGCTCCTCATTGGGCATGGTTTCCAGACCTTTCACTGTTTTGGACACCCTCCTCTGGTCACATTCCAGCTTGTCAGTATGATCTTTGAATTGTGGTGCCCAGAACTGGAGAAAGTATTCCAGGTGATTTCTGACCAACGTTCTCTCCTGTGAGTCGGTATGGAGAAAGCCACTACTCTTTGTTGGAGGCAGAAAACCTCAAAGAGTTAAGTCCTAGTGCAGCAAAACTGAACAATTCCAAAATCACACATAGTGACATCTTTTTTGGTACAACTCCAAAGCATAAAATACCATATGCAAGCTTTCAAACTTCACTGGCTTCTTCATCAGACATATGAAATCAGTGAAGCTTTGAAAGTTTGCATAATATATGAGCCTATACAGATAGGCCAAAATAGAGCTGCTTCAGGTCACTTTGGAGGTTTGCTCTTTAAATAATGCATTTGTCCTAAGAGGCTGGAAGCTGTACCAAAACCATGCTTTGGCGCAGCTTCTGGCCGCTTAAGATAAGTATGTCATTTAAACAGCATACCTCCAAAGTGACCCGAAGCAGCTTTATGTTGGCCTGTCTGTATGGGCCCATATGTTATGCTTTGGAGTTGACCCAAAAATGGAATGGCTGCTGGTGGATTTTGGATTTTTTTAGTATTTTGCTATATTTGTTAATCTAAATGAACATAAGTCTCCAGGACCAGATGAACTAAATCCAAGAGGATTAAAAGAACTGGCAAATATAATATCGGAGCCATTGGCAATAATCTTAGAGGAGAAGTCCCAGCAGACTGGAGGAGGGCAAACGTTTTCACCATCTTCAAAAAGGGAAAAAAACAGGATCACAACAATTATTGTCCAGTTAGTCAGACATCAGTACCAGGAAAAATTCTAGACCAAATCATTAAAGATAGCATCTGTGAGCATCTAGAAGGCAATGTCATAATCACAAAAAGTCAACACAGATTTCAGAGAAAAAGTCTTGCCAGACAAATCTTATCTATTTCTTTGATAAAATTACCAGCTTGGTAGATGAAGGGAATGCTGTAGATATAGTGTATCTTGATTTCAGTAAGGCCTTTGACAAGGTTCCCAATGATATTCTTTCAAACAAGCTTGTAAAATATGGGCTACACAAGGTAACTGTTACATGGATTTGTAATTGGTTGAGTGGCTGAACCCAAAGGATGCTCAACAATGGCTCCTTTTCATCCTGGAAGGACGTGACCAGTGGGGTCCCACAGGGCTCTGTCCTGGGCCCAGTGCTATTCAACATCTTTATCAATGACTTGGAGGACAAATTTGCAGATGACACCAAATTAGGAGGAACAGCTAATACTCCAGAGGACAGGATCAAAATTCAAAATGACTTCAATAGACTAGAAACCTGGGTCAAAGCTAACAAAATGAAATTCAACATGGAGAAATGTAAGGTATTGCACTTAGGGCGGAAAAATGAAATGCACATATATTGGGGGACACCTGGCTTAAGAAGACTACGTGCGAAAGCGATATAGGAGTCCAAGTAGACCACAAGTTGAACACGAGTCAACAATGCGATGCGGCAGCTAAAAAGGCCAATGCAATTTTAAGTTGCATCAATAAAAGTATAGTGTCTAGATGAGGGACAGTAATAGTGCCACTGTATTCTGCTTTGGTCAGGCCGCACCTGGAATATTGTGTCCAGTTCTGGGCGCCACAATTCAAAAACGACATTGAGAAACTGGAGCGTGTCCAAAGGAGGGCGACCAAAATGGTGAAGGGTCTGGAAACCATGCCCTATGAGGAACGACTTAGGGAGCTGGGGATGTTTAGCCTGGAGAAGAGAAGGTTAAGAGGTGATATGATAGCCCTGTTTAAATATTTGAAGGGGTGTCATATTGAGGAGGGAGCAAACTTGTTTTCTGCTGCTCCAGAGAGCAGGATCTGGAACAAAGGACTACAGGAAAAGAGATTCCACCTCAACATTAGTAAGGGCTGTTCGACAGTGGAACACACTCCCTCAGAGTGTAGTGGAGTCTCCCTCCTTGGAGTCTCCCTCCTTGGAGGTCTTGGTTTGATTGAGGGGATGCTTTGATTGAGAGTTCCTGCATGGCAGGGGGTTGGACTGGATGGCCCTTGTGGTCTCTTCCAACTCTATGATGCTATCATTCTATGATTCTATTATTCTGGGGTATTACCCTTCAAATGCCTCCAAACTGCACACAAATGTAGTGAGTCGCCTTGTACACCCCTCAGAATCCCCCAGTCTACAAAATGCAAAAATGATCCAAGGGGAGCCATATGGGGCACAAATTAGTCCCTGACCACCCCTGAACTAGGGGGCTCAAAGTACAACACATTCAGTTTGAGGAACTTTTGCCTGGGGCCCTTCTACACTTCTCAATTATAGCACTATGATCTCACTTTAAGTGCTAGGGTACCATCCTATGGAATCTGGGGATTTCCAATTTAAGTGGAAGCATTTAGAATTTTTAGCTGCCACAGTCCGTTTTTGGCTCATGTTCAACTTGTGGTCTACTAGGACTCCTAGGGTGCAGCCAAAGCAGATGAAGTGGACATTTAGTGCTATCATTATGTAATGTGTTGTTGTTGTTGTATGCCTTCAAGTCATTTCTGATTTATGGAGACCCTAAGGCAAAACTATCACGGAGTTTTCTTGGCAAGTTTCTTCAGAGGAGGTTTGCAATTGCCATCCTCTTAGGCTGAGAGAATGTGACTTGCCTAACGTAACCTGGTAAGTTTACATGGCTGTGCTGGGAATCAAACCCTGGTCTCCAGAGACTAGGCCCAATATTCAAACCACTATGTCATGCTGGCTCTATGTAATGTCTAAGGACCCCTTATACCCTCTCAACCATCCTTCTTCATCCTTAGGTCAAAATCAGGCATTATTTCAAAACCATTCAGAGGACAGAGTTCAGTTCAGAGAGGACAGCAGTTACTTGGTTAGCCTAATAGCAATCTGTCTATGAAATGCAGAGATTTAAGATGGGGGATACCTGGCTTAACAATGTGTGAAAGGGATCTAGTGCTCCATACAGACAGGCCAAAATAAAGCTGCTTTGGGTCACTTTGGAGGTATGCTGTTTAAATGATGCATGTGTCCTAAGAGGCCAGAAGCCATGCCAAAGCCACACTCCAGTCATAAGGACTGGACCACAGCTTTTGCACAGCTTCCAGACTCTTAGGATGCATGCATCATTTAAACAGCATACCTCCAAAGTGACCCGAAGCAGCTTTATTTTGGCCTGATTGTAGGGGCCTAGGAGTCCAAGTAGACCACAAGTTGAACACGAGTCAACAATGCGATGCGGCAGCTAAAAAGGCCAATGCAATTTTAAGTTGCATCAATAAAAGTATAGTGTCTAGATGAGGGACAGTAATAGTGCCACTGTATTCTGCTTTGGTCAGACCGCACCTGGAACATTGTGTCCAGTTCTGGGCACCAAAATTCAAAAAGGACATTGAGAAACTGGAGCATATCCAAAGGAGGGCAACTAAAATGTTGAAGGGTCTGAAAACCATGCCCTATGAGGAGAGACTTAGGGAGCTGGGTATATTTAGCCTGGAGAAGAGATGGTTAGGAGGGCGGGTTACAGACCGCCGAAAAGCGGCGGCCTGCACCCGCCCCTTTCCCAGCTGGATCGGGGCCTCAGTGGCCAGAGCGGCAGCCGCTGAGGCCCCAATCTGCCACTTTCCAGGCTGCGGGGAAGCGGCAAAAGGCCCCTTCCCCGCAGCTTGGAAAGGGGTGTCCTTGGGGCTTCAAGCCCTAAGGACACCCCGTGGTGGCGGGGAGGAGGTGAAAGGGGCCACTTGGCCCCTTTCTCCTCTGCGTCACTAGGCACAGCCATCTGAAGGCTGCGCCCAGCGACGCAAACGGCAAAAGGAGCTCTGTTTCGGGGAAGGGGCGCATTATGCGCCCTGGTGCGGCGTGACGATGTAACGTCCGCGCCGCCCCGTATAGTGTGGAACGGCCTCCACCATTTTGTGTGTGCTCCACGCGTGCTAGGGTTGGGGGCGTCCGGAAAGTACGCCCCTTTCTAACCTTAGCACGTGCGGAGCGCGCACTTTTAGGACTGTTTGTAACGGGCCGAGGTGATATGATAGCACTGTTTAAATATTTGAAGGGTTGTCACACTGAGGATGGAGCAAGATTGTTTTTTTCTGCTGCTTGAGAGAATAGGACCTGGAATAATAATAATAATAATAATAATAATAATAATAATAATAATAATAATAATAATAATAATAATGATGTGGCGAACCAATCCGGATGGATGCAAGCTGCAAGAAAAGAGATTCCACCTAAAAATTAGGAAGAACTTCCTGACAGTAAGGGCTCTTCAACAGTGGAATACACTCCCTCAGAGAGTTGTGGAGTCTCCTTCCTTGTAGGTCTTTCAATGGAAGCTGGATGGTCATCTGTCGGGGATGCTTTGATTAAGAGTCCTTGCATGGCAGGGGGTTGGACTGGATGACCCTTGTGGTCTCTTCCAACTCTAGGATTTTATGATTCTTAACTGAAATGTGAAATTTTAAAAGCCAGTTCACTTTCTTTCCTTAAGTCTAGACCATCTCAAACAGGCAGTCTAATAGTTTAAAACTCAGTTTAACACATTTTTAAAGAGATACATTATAAAAAGAAAATCTCCTCTTCCCCTCCTTCCCCCAAGGCTATACTATTTGATGTAGGGTAGCTTTAGCAAAAGGACTACAGTAGCAATTGGCAATTTGGTCTGAGTTCAAATGAAATTTACAAAACACTGCAGCTGTGAAATGAAAGAATATGGCCAAGCCAGCTCTGTTAGGGGTTCTTTAAGACTTTTGCACCCTGTGATTAAATTAAAGAAGACACATGAACTGATTATCCTTTACAGCATATGTGTATTTTCCTTTCCAATTTAATTAGCAAAAGTAGAAATCAAGGAATGTTATATGTTAGCTCCTTACATGCATAAAATTTAGAAGGGCTAATTAATCTTCTGTCATCCTACTTCTTTAGCTGCTCTTGAAATTCTCCAGTTTCTTTCTCCTCTTCTCATTGCCCTGCCTTTGTCCTTAGCTTCCATCAAGTGTAGCAAACTGTGTTCAAAGTGCAAAGTAGCTTTAACTCAGTGAACTCATCAGGGGAGAGAGGGAACAAGAGGCAGGATCTTGCCCTTCCCAGTAGGCTCTGGCAAAAGCAAATTATTATTATTATTATTATTATTATTATTATTATTATTATTATTATTATTATTAACCTTTATTTATAAAGCGCTGTAAATTTACACAGCGATGTACATAGAATCTTTTTAATTGGACGGTTCCCTGCCCTCATGCTTACAATCTAAAAAGACACGACACAAAGGGAGTGGTGGTGGGGAAGGGGCCTCTCTAGTAGGATAATACATATAAAATACATAGCAATACAGGAAATGATTCAATAAAACAGGCAACAAGAGAACATCAAATAGCAAGTGACAATTATGCAATGCCTGGGATTGCCTTTTACTCTTGTAAAAAGGGAACCATCCCCTGGTGAAAGACAATAATGTTTTTGTACTGTTTTAAATTTGTATTGTTTTAAATTTGCTGCATTGAATCCCTTTATTGGGAGAAAGGTTGAATATAAGTTAATCATCATCATAATAATAGAATGACACGCCCCCCCCCCCCCACTCTCACATCCATCCAGCCTTTAGTGTGAGCACAAATAGTTTTGCCTACTGGAATTTTATAAATTCTTTGGCATTGTTTTCCTTTGCTTCATTGTTTAGATCCCTAAATTTTACCCTCAACACATCCTTGAGTCATGTCAAAATTCATAAGTTTGGTACCAAAACCTGTCCTCAACTTTTACATGACCTCTACATATAGTCGAAAATATATGGTAGTTTAATCAAAATACTGATTCAGGCGGGTTATAGACCGCCCATTTGGGGCAGTCTTCACCCGCCCCTTTTCCCGGTGTATCGGGGCCTCAGCGACCAGAACGGCAGCCACTGAGGCCCCGATCCACCGCTTTTCAGGCTGCGGGGAAGCAGCAAAACGCCGCTTCCCCGCAGCCTGAAAAGGGGTGTTCCTGGGGCTTCAAGCCCCAAGGACACCCCGTGGCGGCGGGGAGAAGAAGAAAGGGGCCGCTTGGCCCCTTTCTCTTTTAGTCCGCTGGACGCAGCCGTCTGAAGGCTGCGCCCAGCGGACTAAACCAGGAAGGAGCTCCGAAACGGAGCTCCTTCCTGCTCTGTGTTCAGGGCGCACTAAGCGCCCTGGCACGGAACAAGGACATCACGTCCGTGCCGCCCCGTCTAGAGGCGGCGCGGCCGTGATGTCCTCACGGCGGTGGCCGTATGGAAGGGCCGCCGCCGTTTAGTGCGTGATGAGCACGCACTAGGGTTAGGGCGGTGTGGAAGCACCGCCCTTTTGTAACCCTAGTGCGTGCTCGTCACGCACTAAAGTGCCAGTCTGTAACCGGCCAGAGTCCTTATAGGCCACCTTTTTCCAATGTCTTGCTCAGCGCAGGGAAAGCATAACTACAGAATTTCCATCATATGACAATTTAACCTCTACTTAAAGACCACTAGTGAATAAGAGCCTTAGGTAATTGGTTCAGTTTCCTAAGTCAATTTTCTTTTGATTAGGCTGATTGATTTTTACTCTGCTACCCATTTAATGTGTGTGTAATAAAATAGTGGCTTACACCCAATAAATGAGCACAAACTGTATCAGCAAACTACAATAAAATACACATTTTATAATCAAAACAACCAAAATAATTCTGTTACTACAGTATTTATTTTATTTTACCTTAATTTATTGCATCAGTATTCCAACTATGGAACGGACTCCCGGAGGAGACCCATTTTATTACATCCTTGGAAATTTTCAAGAAGGTGGTAAAGACAGAGCTTTTTTGCCACGCATATCCTCCTGACCTCCTATGAAGACTATTGGTATGGAATGAGAGCACCTGACCCTGTGATTGATTTATGTTTCATGTTTTTAGCTGTGGTTTTAATTATGTAGTAACTAATGTTGTAATATTGTAATTGTTTTTAACTCTGTTGTGATCCCGCCTCGATCCATCGGGAGAGGCGGGAAGATATAAATAAAAACTATTATTATTATTATTATTATTATTATTATTATTAACTTTCTTCTGGAAAATACTTCCTCCAGTGTCCTCACCCAGTGAGCCTATGACAATGATGGGAGGGTGGTGGGTTTCCCTTTTGGTTGCCTTAAGTCAGAAAAGACTTGAAGAGGCGAAACAGCAAGAAAATAAAGAAAGGAAATAAAGTTGTTGACTCCAGATTCTTAAAAAAATATACGTTGGGAAAAGCAAGGTAGAGACTGATGCTTCTTTGTCCAAGGAATTAAAGAGGTATGGTCCCAAGAAGGGTCCATGTCTTAGTGGGCAGAAATCGTCTTATGATTGTACAACAGGTGTGTTTTCATATAGGGAGAAGGTATTATTTCACATAAACCACCAACAGGCTATTGGAGACTTTAAAGGTAAGTACTAGACCTTGTGAACTGGACCTAGTAGCTGACTGAAAAGTAAGCCATTTTGTACGTGCTTGGCACATACTAGGGTTAAGGCGTCTGGAAGGGATGCCCTTTCCTAACCCTAGTACGTGCCGATCATGTACTTTTTGTGCATGTGGAACACACCCATGTCATCTAAAGAGCAGTGTAATACAGTCACTACACAGCCAGTTGTTGCCTTTTTTGTTCTTCATTGGCCATGTTTGCATAGAGGGAGAAAAATCCTGCCCTGTTTTTGCACTGACCTGTTTAGATCAGAGCTAAAACCAGTGAAACATGGGTTCAATCAGTGCTCCAGAGTGGTTGGCTAGACTACAAAGACTCCCTGTTTGCAGGGTGGAAACTCTGGAAAATCCCCTGAGATGAAAAAGTTAAGAGCTGACATGATAGCTATATTTAAACATTTGAAAGGATGTTACATTGGCAATGGAATCAACTTGTTTTCTGCTGCTCTGGAGACTAGGATATGAAGGAATGGATTCAAAACTAAAGGAAAAGAGATTCTGCCTAAACATTAGGAAGAAGTTTTTGATGGTAAGAACTGTTTGACAGTGGAACACACTGCTTTGGATTGTAGTGGATTCTTCACTTCCTCTGCTATCCCCTCTGCTGAATTTATTGGATGCAAAGTACTTTGTACTTTGAACTCAGTTTTCAAAAACTGAAGTAAGCTGCACACAAAGGAGGAAAGTGGGAAAGGAGAGAAAAATCCAGACTATTTTTAAAGTAGCTGAAAAATTGGGATGGCAGAGGTTTCATTGGGACTGTCCCCAATAAATAGGGACAGTTGTAGGGTATGGGAAGCAATAGGAACCATTTTCTTTAAACTGCGGCTACTGCTGCTGACAGCTGACTTGACAATTCATGTAAGTTTTTGGTGAAGTTTGGAAAACTCCAAGTGACCTTTGAGTCACTAAGTGGCTCAAAGAAAGAAGGGGAATGGCCAAAACATCAGGCAGAAGCAAGGTATCCATCTGACTCCAGTTTAAATTCTTGACAGCCTGGATAGCTTTTAACAAACAGCTCCCAATCCTTCTTTAATTTGAATAAGATTAAGAGCATGCTTGCTTCCTTGGTAATGGCATATTGGACATACTGTGCAGTGTGCTAGCAAGATGCCTTTTAAAAACAGCTTCATTATGCTCCCTTCAGGTAGCGGCCATGGCTAGAGGCAAAATCCTAGCTGAGATGGATCACTGGACTGATCCGATATGGCAATTCCTGCATTTTCTATGTTCACAACAAAGATAAGATTTTAACCAAGCATAAAGGTTTCACAGCTGGATGGAACAAATCCATTTTGTTGTTAAGGGAAAGGGAAGCAGGGGAAAAATACATTTTTAATCAAAATTTACCAACATTAGTCAACTCATTGCTTGTGCATGTGGCTTGATGGTGGCAGACAGATTTGTTGACAGGTCAATGTGGAAAGGCAAGGTTTTTAAACATGACTGGATTTAGGAAACTTGGATGCTTTAATTGGACATAGATCTTCTAGGACTAGTGTGAAAGTGTAACCCATTGGTATGTAGTGGAATTGATAGTCTGAACTGGGGACATAAAACTTTGCTTATTTCATCCTCACCTGCAAGGATGAATAGTTTCCGTTGTTATGTCCCCACTTTGGGAGAAAATGAGTTTTTTTTGTGTAGTGTTCTTCCTATAGTCACACATCCCAAAGTGTTCCAGGGAATTATTACCACCAGTAATGCACATAGGTTTGGGGGACAAAACCCATTCCCCCTCCCTCAAAAGTCACATTTTCTACACAAAATGTATTTTAATGTACAGAACTACAAATATTTCTGCACAAAGTAATATTGCAGAAGATATTAAAATGTGTACCAGGAGAAAACTGTGCAGACATCCTACTGTTCTGTAACTTTTCCAGATGGGGCTTCTCATGTGTCAGAAAATGGCTCAGAAGTCACTAATTATTAATATTCTTTCTAGCTCTTAAACTGAACAGGCACAGGATGGTTTTGGACTTCAACTCTTGAAAGCATGCTTCTCCTTGCCTAAGGTTTGAGATCTGTTTGAAGATCCTTTCTGTATTCTCTGTGTTTCATCATTTGGAACAATATGAGAAAGATCATTCCTTCTTGTGGCACTCCTGTTATGGAATACCCTTCCCTTGTGGGCCTAATTTTCATTTTGCCCTATTCTTCCTCATCCTCATTTGAGCAAGCCTCTACCAGGTAGGACATAAATATGTCTGATTCACCATGAACTTGTGTGACACCATGAACTCCCACCATGGGGAGATTCATGTTACGGCCCTTCTGCTCCATCAGCTACCAAAGAGATACAACCCAGAATTCCACCACACTGAAATTTATTGGCTACAGAAGTTTACAAAGCAGAAAAAGTTCATCCATCCCACCCTATGTTAGGCCATGTGGTCAGGATAATGAGAAAGCCCTCTGAGTTATCCCCCAGGCTATCAGTCAGACCAGCACTCTTTTGGTCACAGCAGGATGAATTGCTTGAAGTGTAAGTCTGCACAGGATCCACATCTTACCAGTTTTACATCTGTGTGATCAGGTTCATGGGAAGAAATAAGTTTACACAGGTTGAGATTCTTACAATCCCAGATAAGAAGGGTCAGAGAGGCTTTCCCCCCCAACTTTTTGGAGCTATTTAGAAATTGAGAGCTGTTTTGGAGAGTGAGAAAGCTGCTGCAAAAGTGACTTCTGAAGAAAAGAAACCCATGGGAATATACTGCTACAGAGCCTCATCTTGGTTTCTTCACCCTTTCTCTAGGTAAGCCTTTACTTCTTTGGAGAGTATACAATGGTGTCTTGTAGCACCTTTGAGACTAACCGAGTGAAAGACATTATAGCATAAGCTTTTGTAGATTTGGTTTACTTTCTTAGATACATGGTGTTCCATACATCTGAAGAAGCAAACCAAGTCTATGAAAGCACAAGTTACAACTTCTTTCACCCAGTTCGTCTCAAAGGTGATGCAAGATCACTTTGCATACTAATATTCTAGACTAATATGCCTATGTCTCTGAATTCTACCATCTTTAGAGTGTGTTTGTCAGTTCCTCAACCCTCTACCTTTGCCTCTGTCATCCTCTCCAATTAGAGACATGTCCAGCACACCCCCACACCTCAGTATTCATATGCTCCAACATTTTACATATATAAAAAAAAATGAAACATGTGGTCAAGTAACATCAGAGTGTGGTCAAGAAGGGGAAAATGTTAACAAAAAACAATAGACATGCTAGGAATAACTAAAGTAGTTTGCTTTTGCCTGAATCTACTGGTACAGGGAGACACAACCTGGGTTATTTTAAAAGCCACTGTAAAATTGGAACAACAAAGAATTAATTGGGATTGTTTGTCCCAAATTGGTACAGTTGGATGTTATACTTCTATACTCTGGTGACAGTGCTCCCTCCCCCCACTTCCATGGCTACAGTATTGGTTTTTATAGCTGGGTTGCTCCAATCCTTTTTCTGCTGATCATCTGCACTGCTGCCTGCTTTCTCCTTATCAGCCTAGTATCTGGGAAACTTTCCTAGTCTGTAAGAAACAGCAGTGGAAGAGAGGTCCCCTGAAACCATCTCACACTTGGACATCAAAGGTCCATTGGTTGCAAGAGTCTCATGAGTAAAGGAATCCTGACTTTGGATGTTTAATGCAGGGATATAAAACTACAGGGAATGAGAGAGACAAAACAATTAAAATCTGTGAATAATTCAAGATAAAAGATGTAATAATTTGGGTCCTTTTAAAAATCAGCTGCATAAAACATTCATGCCTGTGTCTTCAAATGCTGTGTTTTGGCAAGGGTGATGCTCCTTTGGACAAGTTGTGATGAACTACCATCATGATACCAGCTTCCTAATGACCTCTAGGATTATTTAACAGAAAAAGTGGATTAGAAAGAAGAAAAATATCTTATGAGAACTGGCAGATTGGCCAACTGGAATTTAGCTAAGACTGAGGTAATTGAAGTTCAACTAAGACTGAAGGCAGGACAGCAGGCAAATTGATTCCCTAATTCATGACTGACATTTTTTTTTGGTTGTTAATAATAATGCCATCTAAAATCATTAGAAATTAGATGAGGTGATAGGACAACACTTACAGTTTAAACCTTTTTTGTTGTTTACTGCTTCTACATGTTGCCTAAAATGGTGCAAAACAAATGTCCATATAAACTGACATGTTATTTCTCCAAGATCCCTCACTGGGCCAGTTGGCAGTGGTGGCTTTCTGGTGTGAAAACTCCAAGGAGAATTCTCTGAAGATGTTTATGGGAAATAAATTTTTTAGGAGTTCCTCACAAAATTGTAACAGTATGATGTGATCCCTGCCAAAACATCCATATATAAATGTCATTTATGAATTCATTTAACAACAACCTTCTGGCTTCCTCAAAATTGTGGCCCTTCCTTATCCAGAAACTGAACAGCTTTAATCTGAAAAATAGTTCCAGTATTTAGAAGTCATTTTTTTTATTTTCTTCATTTACTTTACTAATAAGCTGCCTTTCTCCCAAGCCAGAATTCAAGGCAGCAATGAGCTACAAATAACATGGTTAAGTACAATCAGTTACATTTGAGGAGTAATGTACCATTAATATGTGGTAACAAACCCACTTTTAAAAAGTAATTTATGTAAGAGAAAAAGTAGATTAAGTTAAATGGTTTCTAGTTACTTCTACTTTAATATTGCTTTAATATTGATGTAATATTGCTGTTGTAATATTTTATGTTTTTATAAGAATATTATATCTATCGTTTTTAGTAGTCTGTAACCCTGCTTCGATCCACTGGGAGAGGCGGGGAAACACAAATAAATTATTATTATTATTATTATTATTATTATTATTGGGACAGTTTATAGGCGTTTTGCAGAAAGCAATGGAAAAAATGTTGTAAAGGAATAACAAAATGTTAGGAAGAAGAGGAAAAGGAGAAGAAGGAGAAGGTAACACCAAAAATACCCCATCAAAAAGAATCGAATTTGAATTAGGAATGTGTTTATACTGAGACTTGTTTTACAGTCAACTGTGTCAATACTAACATCTTTGGCTCTAAACTGAATTTCTCCTTTAGCATTTCCACATCCTCTTAAATCAAAATGTACTTCCAGGAGTTTTACACATCTGCACACATACCATCATTCATTACAAAACAGTGCCTATACTTTCTTCTCCTGCCTAGGATTTCTTCTGTTGCATGCACTGTGAACTGCTTGTGAATCTTTAATTCAGGATGGAGATGCTATTCAAATGAGTTCCCATGTGTCTTCATTCCTTTTTAATTAAACGTAATGAGGATATTGATTCAAAGAGCATAACCCACACTCTTTTTTTAAAAACAAGCCTACAGATGATAAATATGTTTGTCAGGGGTAAGACCATAAAGTGAAGCTCTCTGATGTAAGTCATCATTGTTGCTATAGAATCAGTACTTGTTAAACATTTGTATCATGTATTCAAATTAAGGCTGATTGTGGAATGTGCTTTCTGAATACAGTAGATCAAAGTACCCTGAGTACTCAGTGGTTTTGATGCTAGAGTTGCACAGAAATCTCTGTATTTTCATAAAGATTCATTAACTTTTCTTAGGATTCCCATTTCCCAAAGAAGGAGGGGGGGAAAACAACCAGTTTTTCTTAATATGAAAATAAGCTAAGGTTACCAAAATGGTTAGGGAGATGAGACAATTCCCTTACAAGGAAAGCTTACAAGATTTGGGTTTAGGGTGAGAGGAAGCAAGCAAAGGAGACATGACAGAGAAGTTAATACTCTATGCAGAGCCAGCATGGTGTACTTGTTTGAGTGTTGGATTAGGACTCTGGGAGACTGGGGTTCGAATCCTGGCTTAGCCATCGAAAACCACAGGGTGGCCTTGGGGAAGTCACACTCCCTCAGTCTCAGAGGAAGGCAGCAGCAAACCTCTGACTAAATCCTACTGAGAAAATCCTGTGATAGGTTCATCTTAGAGTTGTTATAAATCAGAAATGACTTGAAGACATTCAACAGCTAAGATCTATGCATGCTGTGGGGAAAGTGATTAGGGAGAGTCTTTCTTCCTCATAAAACTAGAATGCAGGGCCATCTAAGGAAGCAGAATGGTGTGAGATTCAAGACAAATAGTACTTCTTCAAACAGTGCATAGTTGATCAACTTTACTACCTTGATCTATGGTCACTGTCACCAAATTAGGCAGTTTTAAAATGGGGACAAAGCTACTAGTCACAATGTCCACTTGATAACTTCAGCATTGGAGACACCATTCCTTTGCTAGGGAACAACAGTGATAGATGTCTGTTGTCCTTATGGTATCAGGATTGGTGTCCTTCAGAGTTCCTACTATGCTTGCTAATCAATTACGCTGTATCTACTTTGCTTTGTATTACAGGATGATGGGTTATGTCATACCTTTAATGCTGTTTGGTGGAAGAGATGCTTATCTTTCCAGGAAATGGTAACAAGGGACTTTATCACATGGGGGGGCCTATGTGCCTCCATCCTGAAAATGACTAAAGTGCTGCCATTTCAGAGAAGCAAGTCCGTTTGAGAATGGTTATACACAAGGACAAAAATAATTTAAGGGGCCATTCAGACTACCTTTTACTATAGCGTGTCCAAAGGAGGGCGACTAAAATGTTGAAAGGTCTGGAAACCTTGCCCTATGAGGAACAACTCAGGGAGCTGGGGATGTTTAGCCTGGAGAAGAGAAGGTTAAGAGGTGATATGATAGCCTTGTTTAAATACTTGAAGGGATGTTATGTTGAGGAGGAAGCTAACTTGTTTTCTGCTGCTCCAGAGACTAGGACCCGGAGCAATGGATGCAAACGACAGGAAAAAAGATTCCACCTCAACATTAGGAGGAACTTCCTGACAGTAAGGGCTGTTCGACAGTGGAACACACTTCCTCGGAGTGTAGTGGAGTCTCCTTCCTTGGAGGTCTTCAAGCAGAGGCTGGATGGCCATCTGTCGGCGATGCTTTGATTGTGATTTCCTGCATGGCAGGGGGTTGGACTGGATGGCCCTTGTGGTCTCTTCCAACTCTATGATTCTATGATTCTACCCCAGATCAGGAATCAAATCTTTCACATGAAGTTCATATTGGGCCCAAATCTCCCACAGTCGAATTCAAGGCATGCACATCCATTCTGTGGCAAATGCCCCTTAGAGCGGGTCATTTGAAATTGGGTTAAAAGCCATCTCTTTTGAAAAAACCCGGGTCCCGGCAAATATGAACTTTGCCCCGGTCATGATCAGGTTAATTGCAGGAGGAGGATCAGGTCAGAGGGGGTGGGCAGTTGAGCAGAAATGACCCTCCCCTCTGTCCCCCTCACTCACCAGCGCCATTTTTTTGGGTTCCCGGATGGGCTCCCCAAAGAACTAATTTTTTTTAAAGCCACTGTTGTGATAGAATATGCAAACAGAAGCTATCTTGGCCTCTTTGGGGTTGCTTTCCCCCAGCCCTGTGGCTTCACTCCAGGGGGTTTGACCGGTAGTTGCACACCCATCCCCCTCTCTCTTTTGAGAGGCGCAGTCTGTGTGGTACCGGTACCACTCCAGGACAGGCAATGGACACCAGTGGTTCTAAAGATTATGCGAAGGGGTGGGTGGCGAAGATATGGTGACCCTCTGTGGGAATGGCAGACACCCCCACCCCCACCTTGCTAGTCGTTGCACAGAGAACCCACCTGCCCCCTTCATTTTTTCCTCCAAAGTGCTCTATGAAAAAGTTTTTATTGATGTGTGTAGTGACTTGACGACGCTTTTGGAATTACGAATGCCATGCCAGGGCATGGGCAAAGCACCAGGAAATGCCCTCCCATTGACTTTTCACCCCTCCTTCCTAAGTTCTTTTGTCCTCCATGGCACCATAATGTGTTGCTCTCACGGCACATTCCTGAAAGTACAGCCCTCCCCCATGGAGACCTCTGACGTGCCCCAAACCTTTATTTGAGGTCACCTGGTGGCCACCTATAGACTGGATATCCAATGGCCACATTGGAAACATGCCAGGTGGGCAATGCCAGCCCATGACCTCCCACATTTTGAATTTTGCCCACTCTCCCTTTTTTGTGCTGGGTGCCATTACTTTTGGAAAATTCCAATGGGCAACATCTTAACCCTTTCTGTGATGGACGGATCCCAAAATTCAGGGGTTACAGAATCCCAAAATTCCAGGAAAGCAGGGAGAGGAATTTCTTGGAAACATGATGAGACAGTGGATTTGATGGCCCTTTGGGGTCAAGAAAAAGTTCAGCAGCAGCTCCAGGAAAATCACTGCAACATTGATGTGTTTGAAAATATTGCTACTGAGATGAGGAAGAGAGGGCATGACTGGAGTGTCGAGGAATGTAAAACAAAATCCAAGGCACTGAAGCGCAAGTTCAAGGAGGAGAATCAAAAAGCCTCCAGGAGTGGAAGCAGTGTGGTAGATATGCCTTTCTTTCACGAACTGAAATTTTTTTTGGTGGGGGATGCCAGTGTCAAATCAAAGCAGCTGATGTAGTCCATGGAAATAGTTTGGGTCAAAGCCGGGAGCACAGATCGGGACCAGGCAGGGCCCTCGCAGCCCATCTTGGAGCAGAACCTCATGCCCGAATCCCAGGAAATATTTATGCAAGGTAATACGTGGCTACAATACTTTTTTCTTCATTTCAGTAGCCTTGAAAGAATATGCACATAGTATAGTAGTTTGTCATATTAGAATTCTGTATCCCCCTTAGTTGTTGGCGCGCCCGTATGGTTTGTCCCATTGTAATAGGATGTCCCCCTTAAATCCCTTTGCCCTCATGTTAGTTGTGTGGATGTGTGTGCGTGTTGCATTTGTGTGTGGCTGATTGTAGTCAATTCATCATGGTGCATGTATGTGTGTCTCTACTTTTCAGAAAGTATTGCGACCCAGGTTCCCGACCAGGAAGTGGAACTGATTCTGGAAGAGGTGGCTCCACAGACTCTTCTGCAGGAAGTCCAGCAGCTCGAATTAGCGGGCACCAGCTTGGGGTCCAATGGCATCCCCCACCCAAAACAGGCCTGGAAGCAATGGTGAGTAGGGGCCCAATGATGGTAGCGGACACCAGCGGGTAGACAGATGCGGCCATTAGTCAACCAAACTTGGGGCTCCTTGACCCACAGCACGCCCTTATTTGAGGCACATTGATTGACGCCCCCTATGGGATGCCCAATGTATTTCAAAAGAGCCTGGTAGGGTGTGCCAGCCCATGGCCTCCCACCTTTGCAATATTGGGCCCTCCAATTTCTTTTGGCCCCCATATCTGATGGCAGAAACATTGGCACATCAAAAACTGCCCTGCAAGCAATCCTAACCATTGGCCTCACCAGGTGGCAGCATGCACTGATCTATTTCTGTACTCATGTATATTATGCACTCCTGTTCCTATATGTCCTCCCCCAACTCCTCTTCATCACCGACATGCTGGAGAACTAAAAGTTTGTTATCTCTCACAGCTTGTGCCATCATAAACCCCCAGGTGGTGATGACTCTGGTGGAAAGACTTGCCTGCATTAAACGAAAGAGAGGGATTCCGCCACAGCAGCTATAGAAAAAATTACCAGGCACTCCTATGCCCAGATGAGCACACTGCTGTCGTACCTGGGGGAGCAGTGGAACAAGGAAGAGACATTGGCAAGGAAGGTTATGCACAATGATCGCCAGTCCAGGGAAGATCTGGCAAAAACTATAATTGAGGAAGGTGAGTCCTTCAGAAACACAGCTGATAAGCTCACGAGTTCTTTGGAGTCCCAGACCCAGATCCTGAAAAATATGTTTAACTTAATGGCGTCCCAGGGGCTTGAAGGCAATGGCAGTGGCATGCCAAAGAAGAAGCAGCTGAAACGTGCCCAGGCCTCTATACTACAAACCTCCAATAATGTGCCTGCTAGACCTGGCAATGTGGAAGAATCTCAAGGAGGGTCCACTTCCTCATCTGGTGGAGGGGTTTCCGGACCAAGTTCCTGGCCAATTCGGAAAATTAAGAAACCGGTCACACTGTCCCCATGATGGCAGGTGCAACCAACATCCCTTCCCTAGCATTGAGGGGTGTGTGTAAGTGTTGCTAACTGGTGTTCTGAACCTGCAGTTTAAGGGTTGGACCTGTGTGACATGATAGTTGGTTCTGTTCTAAGAGTTTAGTTGTTATAATGGTTTTACATTACAAATGGTTCTGTTTTAAGAGTTTAGTTGTTGCAATGGTTTTAACATTGATAATGGACTCTCTGCTGGGGCATATCTGTCTTGTTTGTACTGTTTTGTTTTCTACAGTGCCAATGTGTGTTTCCATCTACCAACCTGGGTGGGCCCTAATAAACTGATTTCTAGACAAATGTTCCTGTGTCTAAAATATGTAGGGTTCCAGGCAACAATACTTCTGAGAGGTACTGGGAGGTGAGAAATTACCACAATGCAACTGTATCCAAAAATACAACAATTTTTTATTTCTTTACAACATGTAAAAAAAACAATAACAATAACAAACTAAGTGAAGTCTTCAGGCCGGCACAGGAAGGCCTCAATCCTCCCCACCCTCTCATCCTGGGCCTTGAGCCTGGCCACCCTGTGCTCCAGGCTGGCCAGCCTCTGATCTTGGGCCTCGATCCTCATAAGGATGGTGGAGTACCCTGAAGAAAACAAAAAACAAGAGATATGTCAAGACATTCTCTCTCCCTTGCAGCACCTGCCAGACATGCACACATCGCGACATAACATAGCTACTTTCTTAATCATTCCTCTACACAGAATGTACCTCGCACACATGAAACAGCAGGTGTACCAATACTTATCAGCATATATATACAAATCTACCCCAGTGCCATGCTGAAAACCCACTTGGTGGCATGCACTTATGTGGACCCACAACAAGAACCAGAGGGTTGTTGCATCAATATGTCCACACGTACATCCATGTACACTAGAGCGCCTGCTGAGGCTGAGAGAATGTGATTTGCTGAAAGTCAGGTAGTAGTTTTCCATGGCCAAGTGTGGTTTCCAACTCTGATCCCCCAGGGTCCTAATCCAACACTTAGGCCACTATATCATGGACAGTATGTTAATTTTACAGAGAAATATAAGGTTATGTGAACTACAATCAATATTTTTATTTGGTATTTAAGTAGAGTCCAGTCTTGTTAACAGTTAATTCCTGACTGACAACACTGAATTTCATGAATTCCCACTGTCCCTTTATTGCTATTGCTAGGGTAGAAGGGCATACACACAAACAGACACAAACGTATGCGTTAATGATGTTAAGCTGCCCACCGATAGTAGGGCATATAAACAACCAGAAAGAAATAGCATAGTGTCCAGGAACATGTGGAGTAACTCACATAGTGCTACTGGGGTGGCTGCAGCAACATCGCTGGGTGCAGCTGCAGACCCTCTGGAGGTTCCAGGCTGTGGGTCATCATCTGTGGGGTGGGACATAGAAATATTTAATTACTTATTTTTCTTTGACTATTCTTACAAATTTCTTTAGGTTTGGATTTGCAACCACAGTGCACAAGGTTGGTGTCGTAAAACAACCAGGCCATCCACTCATGGGTGCAAACACTGTTGCACTTCCAGCTTGCAAAATGCACCTTTGCAATAATGGGATATCAGTATTACTAGTATCAGTATAAGTATTACTAGTATTATTAGTATTGATTACTACTACTATTATTATAATCACTTTTATTATCATTGCAATACAGGCCCCAGCTGTGTAGGGGCTTATATTACTTTGGGAGGGGGGTTCACATCCTGCAACAACTGTTCAACTGCCACCCCAAACAGTATGGGGTCCCATCAAGGGCCTGACACCAACAGGTCCACTGCACACCCTGCTCTGTGTGTGTGTGAAAGCCTTCCCTGGAAAAGGAGTTGCAGCATGGCAAGGAGGGTCCGACTGGATGACCGGATGGTGTCCCATGATCACATTTCCTGTTTTTCAGCCCCCATCCCACACACCCCCAACGGTGCATTCCCAGGGCCAACGTACCTTCCTCCTGGCCCTCCTCTTCCTCTGCCGGTGTGGTGGTGAGGGTGACCCAGCAACAGTTGCTGCCTCAGGCTCCCCCTACTCTCCCGGCACCAGCTCGTCCTTCTGCTGCTGCTCTTCCTCCTCCTCCTCCTCTGGCTCTCCAGAAGGGGGAGAGGGGGTAGGCTCCCGGAGCCAGTCCCCCTTCTCCTCCTTGGCCTGCCCTGACCAGCGGGGGCTGCAAACAAGTGAAAGACAGGGTTAATGACAGAACATGAGAACAATATGCAATACATTTCCCATTTACACGCTACTATACTATTAACCAAATAGTGAAAAAGTGAACCAACCGGGAGGGGGGGGGCTGTGTTCCCAAGCCACTGGCTGTCCATCCCTCTGCCAAATGTCCACCAGCCTCTCATAGAAAGGAGGGCGGGCATGTGGCGGTGGACTGCCCTGGCATATCTCCCGAACTTTAAAGAAGGCCGACTTTAAATTCTTAAACCGGGTCCGGCAATGCACTGGGACCCAGGTAAAGTCGTGCTTGGCCAGGAACCGTGAGGCTTGCTTGTACAGATGCAGGTTGGGGTGACTGCTGGAGCGCATCAGCTGCCTCAATGCCACATCTGTACAGCCAAGGGAATCGAGGAGGAGGTTGGTTTCCCGGACCGTCCAGTGCTTGATTCTTGCGAGCCTCCGCAGTGACATCTTGCCCAACAGACAAATGGTGCGCATACCTTGGCTTATATATGGCTCAAAAGTTTCAAAAAGTAGCAGTAGCCCTGTTGGCCAATGGCTCCAGGGCTCAACACTTAACAGACAGGTTTTTTGTTACATTGTACTCACCTTAAGCTTGGTGCCTTGGAGGAGGAGGAGTGGAACTGGAGACATCATTTCCGGCCCTGTACGGTGGCCCAGGGGAGCCAAAACAAAAACAATGCGCATATTCTTTCAAAAATTAGGTGGTGTATAGGGCAAAAATATTTGCATATTCTTAGAACATAAAATATGCCCTTTTAAACCAGTGAAACCAGCAGAAGTGGTAGTCAAGGCCCCCACCTTTTTGACTCAGGCAAGCAGAAGATAGTGGAACAATGCAGGGAGATCTGGGAAGTGGGATGTTTGCAGCACTTCCTTTTTTGTCAAGGGGAGGTGAAGTACTTACTCCCAAGCCTTATCCTAAAGCATCATGATGGAAGAGGAGGGTAATAGTTGTTTCACAGAGTAAAACTGTGGTATGTAATTTGGCTTTCACACATCCCTATGTACAGTAATTGCAGAGGGTGGGTGATGGCATGGCGTTGCTACCCCCCCCCCCCCCAAAATCAAGTGGGACACCCTTGGCATGTAGTGCTTCAAGGCAAGAAAAGGAAAAGATGTGGAAATTAAGTGATTGCAAAAAGAAACCTTTATATTTAACAGTGACCTCCAAATGCACAAATAAGGAGCAGTCAATAGTTTTCCTATGGGACCTGGTGCTTTAACTCCCAGAAGTGCTGCACCAATGCTTCCCTTGTCACCTCACCCTCAGCTTTCTCCTGGTCAGCATTGGCGTTGCGCGCAAGGGCAGCAACCAGCACAAATCTCCTATGGTGTGGTGGTGCTCTTGCCAAAATGCCCCCCCCCCCAGTCTCAATGAGGGTGTGGATAATGCAGCATGCCATGATTACAGAGTTTATGTTTTCCTCTGCAAGTTCCAACGGAGCAGTGAGGCACCTCCATCTTTCCTTCAAGCGGCCAAAGGCACGTTCTACTGTGTTTCTGTCTTTATTCAGGTGGTGATTATAGACCGCCTGGTGTGGGTGCAAGGTGCCTTTGAAAGGGGTCATGACCCAGTTTCTCACCGGATATGCCACATCGGCAATCAACGGGCCCACTTGCTTCCCACAGATGGTGACAGTTGGGTTCTCTGGCACAAACATACCAGCACGCATGGCTTTGTAGATCTGTGAGTGGCAAAACACGAAGCTGTCATGCGAGGTCCTGCTCCATCCAATGAACACATTGATGAAGAGTCCAATGTAGTCTACCGTACCCTGCAGGAGCATGCTGTATGTGTTGTTGCGGTTGATGTACTCCGCACCTTGACCCACAGGAGAAATGATGTTGCAATGGCACTCATCAACAGCCCCAATAACTTGAGGGAAGCCCATGGCTTCGAAGCCTGCCATTATCTGGAAAAGAAATATCACATCTGTTAAGAGTACAGTTGGCGTCACGTAACCAAATTGGTAACTATTGGATAAACATACATTTGTATGTTACTTGGGAATTCCAGTTTCCAGCAGTTTATGCCTATTGGCAAAACTGATCTTTTACATTATTGTTTAATAATAACAATAACAATAACAATAACAATAATAATAATATATTTATACCCCACTCTTCAGCCAAGGCTATCAGAGTGGCTTACAATTTGTCAGTCAGACATTTCCCTGCCCTAAGGCTTACAATCTAAAAAAGACAGACACAAAAGGAGAAGGGAATGGCAGTAGGGAAGGGGAAAAGTCCAGCAGATCTATCCTCGGAGGCCTGTTGGAGCTGGCTTGCCTCTCTCTCCTCAATATGGTGGCTGAAGGGAGGACCTTCTTCATGGCCATTAAATTGGTTAATAAACTTTTTTTTATAATTTGTTCTACTACCACTTTTCCCTAAACTTTTCAGTTTTACCAATTTGCAATTTTGGATTAAGGAAACACCTTTGTGTGTTTATCAACTATTGGATAAAAGGTGTGGTGTATTACCAAGCTGGGATGGCTGGAAGCCTGAGCAAATGGTCAGAATCACACACTCAAATTGGCCAAAGAGAGCATTGCAATCAGAACAATCTAATGCTTATTAGATTGTAAGCTTGAGGGCAGGCAGGGAACTGCCTAATTAATTAAAAATAATAATTGTAAGCTGTTCTGAAAGCCTTAAGGGCTGAAGAGCAGGGTATAAGTACTCAAATAAAATAATAATAAAAGCATTGCTTTTATGCTTGTAATCCCAGTTCGATCCATTTGGAGAGGTGGGAAATAGAAATAAAATTTATTATTATTATTATTATTATTATTATTATTATTATTATTATTATTATTATTATTATTATTATAATATAAATTGGCAATGCAATGAAAGAGTCTAATTGACCTGCCATGGGGGGGGGGGGGGCATGTACTCCTGCCCCTTCTACCATTCAGAAGTACAGAAGCTGCTGGGAGCTAAGCACCACATGAGAGCATAGGAAATAATAATAATAATAATAATAATAATAATAATAATAATAATAATAATAATAATAATAATAATAATAATTTATATCCTGCTCTTCAGCCAAGGCTATCAAAGTGGCTTACAATTTGTTAATTAGACATTTAGACATTTTCCTGTCCTCAAGCTTACAATCTAAAAAAAGGGGCAGAAGTGGAAAGATATAATCAACCTTCCTGTAATCACCGAGGTAGATGGTCTTGTGCAGGAACACTTTCTCCTTTGCCAGGATGACTGAAATGAAGATGGAGCACACTGTCGACTTCCCCACACCGAACCAGGTTGCCACTGTGCCATAGGACCCCTGGTTAGCCAGGATCCACACTGTTTCCAAAGGGGCTGGAGCATAGGCAGAATTCACCTTATGCGGCAGGGTCCGGAACGGATCCCCTGTGTAAGGCAAGGGCGGACTGTACTTTTTAACTTCAGTAAACCAGTAAATTTACCCATTTCTGGGATTAGGTGTCATTGTGTTCGGATAGGCCTTCGATTCCTTTCGATATGGTATGATCACCACTTGTGAAAGAACGTGAAACCCTATGACTGACTCTGGATTGCATTCAGTGTTTGTGTGATAATCTCATGCGAAGAAATGTGATACCCCATGATTGACTCCGCATTCACTCGGATAATCTTCCAATTTTGCCCATCTGAAAACGTCCTCTGAGTGCTGAGTTTACAACTCACTATTAGAAATGTAAATGCTACTGCTGTTGCTGTTGCACCTTATTGATCAAGAGGGAAACAGATCCCTCCATCAGTCCCAGTGGCTGCATATGAATAAATATGGTTTCGGGGACTTTCATTGTCCCTGTGTAGCAGTAAGGGTTGCATACAGATCATGAATACATAGCAGCTATGAACATGTAACTGTAGGTTACATTTTGTAACTCCCCAATAGGATTCTGGCAATTATTTGTTGCTTCCGTTGAGAAGAAATCAGTGAAAAATTGCATCCCTAGTACATTTCAGTAAATCCTGGGGGATGGTACAAGATGGGTTTTGTTGTTGCAGGATGTGAGAAGCCTGTATTTGAAAGAAAATATTGCTGTTCATGCAATTACTCTATTTATTTACCTGATTCCTGCCCTATATCATGAAATCTCTGGGTGGTATATGAATAAAATTAAAAGCAGACTAAAATAATACAAATAATTTAAACAGATTAAAAACATATTAAACATGTTAACAAGTTGAAGCAAATTTTGAAGTATACAACAGTTTAAAACTATGTGCATGAGTTTTGGTGCCACAACAAATTACAGTTGTCAGGATTCCATAGCAGTTGAAGTGGTGTCAAACTACATTATTTCTGTAGTGTGGATGCAGCCTGTCTGAGGAGGACTTTAGCTGGTGCAACAGTTGGGTCTGGCACCAAATATTTCAAACCTCAGAATGTACTTGGTTGATTGAATCAGGAGTACTCTCAAGCAAGCTTCTACTCCTTCAGGATGAATGAAAGCTCATCCAGATCAGGGTGTTTACCACTTCATGGACTTGAAAACCACTAATCTACAGAATGACTTTCTTATTAGGATTCAGATTCACATTGTTGGTCCCCATCCAGTCTATTATAGCAACCAGGTAGAGGAGGAAAAAAGCTGGATTTTATTAGCACACTAATGGCACCCAGCTCCAAAATTCCTAGTGACCAAACACAGTGTTTTCATACAGTTATTAGGCAGCATGGGGGGGGGGGGGGAATCCTGTAGCACTCCACAGCTTAACATGGAGATGAACAGGTATGTTGCAATACCTGTTCAGGCCCATAGATAGTAACAGAAGCACAATAACACAATATCCCCATATCCCATCCCACTGACTTGGTGCAATAAAGTGATCAATATTATCAAAAGCCATTGAGAGATCCAGAAAGAGCCTCTTTTTTCCAGAACAAATTGTCAGCCAAAGCAATTAATGCCTTTTCAATGCCATACCCTGGCCTAGACTGAAATCAGATTGAAAAGGGTCCAAAGAAGCTGTTTTATCCATGAATGCTTGAAGTTGCCCAGCCGCCACTAATTTAATCACCTTGGTCATTACTCCCACCTTTGGGAAAAGCTAGGATAGCTCTCTACCTGCCACCCTTCCAGCAACAGGTGAAACCTTTTCTGTTCCAACATACCTTTAGAAACTGACTGTAATGAACTTTTAATTGTGTTCTTTTCATTTAATTTGTTGATTTTTTCATCTTCTAGCCTTTAAATGATTTTAATTATATTAACAATACCACTTTGGATGTTTTTATCTGTGTCTTTGTATATGATTTAGCTATATTAGTTTTATTTTTGGTAGCCCTAGTTTTGAAGGGGGAGTGGGACATAAGACAATAAGCAATAATTAATCAATAATAATTTGTGGTGTTTCCACTGCTCTGGTCACTGTTGTTTGCATCCTTAAATATCGACTATACAATTTATTTCATATTCTTAAAGCAGCTTAGGATCTGGGATTCAAATTTTTGAACAGCAGTGCCCCCATGCCACAATTTTGAAACTGAACACCCATTTGTAAAGCAGTTTCCAATATGAGGTGTGTGTGTGTGTGTGTGTGTGTGTGTTTCATCTATTCAAAGAGGAGAAATATCACAAGTCCATGGAACACCCCCCTCCCCACGCTTTTGGGTGTGCACAATACAGCTCTTTTGATCCTGGCCTTTGCTGCTTTTTTCATGCTTCTTAAGCTCACATCATTCCCTATTGACTTTTCATCTTTCATATCCTGTTTGGATGCAAACACAATCATGAATTTTTAAAAAACAATTATGCCAAACAAGGCATTCATCAGGCTGCCTTTTCTATCACATATAGGGCTTCACAATTAAACACCTCCACCATCCCCAAATGCAGAGGTCTTGGATGACTTGGCCTGTTTGAATTGTTCTGCAGGCCTAGTAAAGGAAATTCTTTTTCTTCCTGGTTTAAAGGGGCATATGAAAGGAGACATGCTAAAATTATGCATTCACACATGCAGTTCTATGCAAGAATTGTGCAGACAAATGCTCAGTGATTACAAAGAGTATTGTAAAAGCATTTCTCATTCTCTAAAAGCTTCAAAAGACCATAGTTGAATTAACAGGAGACTTGTTTCCTTAGCAGTAATGGAGAAGCGACACAAAAAAGAGAAGATGATAGTAAGTTTGCCATCATATCTCACAGACAGATGCAGTTTTGGAGAAAGATGTGACTGTAGACATACATGGAGGTGACAGGCCAGTTAAAACATATCAACTCAACAGTTTTACTCTCTGCTCATTATCATGGCCCACTTGGGGATACCTGTAAAAAAATCTCATACGATTGTAAAAGTACATGCAGTTATGTTACAATTGGACATCTGACTCAGGCTCATTATAGCTTCCCAATCATTACAAACAAAATCTGCAATGATGTTAAGGTCAATTGCTCTATATTGGGGGTGAGTGACTAAAGACTTTCAGGCCAGGTCCGGAGCCTAATTTCTTGCTATGCCCATTCTTGACAGCACATATCTTAAGCAAGTGAACATGGCAGCAAGCTATTGGGGAGATAGGGGCTGAGGTCCTAGGCTGCATATATAATCAATCAATCAAGCAAGCAAGCAAGCAATCATATTTCCCACCTCTCCCTGCAGATCATGGTGGGATTACATCCAATAAAATAAATACAAAATACAAATACAAAGATGCAATCAATAAAATACTGACATTATTAATAAAATTGCATGACAATCATATCAAACATGGCAGTCATAATCAAAGGAATGGAACATTTTATTTAATAAGGCTCCTATACAAGGTCGGGTGGGTAAGCCCGACGGAAGGGATGCGTCTTAAGTGCCATCTTAAAAGCATCTAAGGTAGTAGGCCATTCCACAGTTTAGGAGCAGTGGCAGTAAAAGCTCTATGGGAAGATTGTTAATCTAGTCATTTGGTATTCTAATAGATTCTTCCCAGATGTTCTAAAAGTGCAGGGTGGATTATGTAGGGAGAGGCATTCCCACAAGTAACTCGGGCCCAAGCCACATAGGGCTTTAAAGGTGATAACCAACATCTTGTACTGCACCCAGAAGCTAATCGGCAGCCAGTGAAGAGATTTTAACCCAGGTGTTATGTGGTCAGACCTAAATGTACCAGTGACCAACCTGGCTGCTGCATTTTGTACCAATTAAAGTTTCCAAACTTGGTATAAGGATAGCCCCATGTAGAGCGCATTACAGAAGTCTAAACGAGAGATTACCAGTGCATGTACCACTGCTTCAAGGTCCTTTCAGTCTAGGTAGAGATGCACTTGGCGTATCAACCGAAGTTGATATCAAGCACTCCTGGCTGTCACATCTGTTTGAGATGACAACTGTAGGGACGAGTCCAGGAGCACTCCCAAACTGCAAACTTCATCCTAAGTGTGACCCCATCCAGGACTGATTGACAAATCTCCTTCCTTGGACTTGGGTTACCTATCGCAAGGACCTCTGTTTTCTCTGCATTCAGCTTGAGTTTGTTTTCTCTCATCCAGCCCATTACTGACCCAAGACAGGCATTCAAAGGAGAGATGCTATCCTTAGTCACTGCAGCAGTCAGAGTCATAGAGAAATAGATTTGGGTGTCATCAGCGTACTGATAACACTGCGCCCTATGTCTCCAGATGATCTCACCCAGTGGCTTCATGTAAATGTTTAACAGCATGGGGGACAGAATGGCACCTTGAGGGATGCCCGATGTCAGCTCTCTTTTAGAAGAGCAGCTGTCTCCCAGCATCACCATCTGGAATCTGCCTGAGAGGTAGGAATGGAGCCACTGAAGTGCAATGCCTCCAATTCCCAACTCCCTCAGACATTCCAGATGGATACCATGGCCAATGGTATAGAAGGCTGCTGAGATAATCCAGTTTGACACAACTTTAACTGCCATGAGTCAATGCTATGGAATCGTGGGAATTGTATAGTTTGTTGTAGCACCAGAGTTCTGTGACAGAGAAGGCTATACTGGATTCACAGTTTCTGTCATGCAGTGAGAGCAACATACCTGTGGTCAGAGAGGTAAGGTTGGAGAAACCTGTCACCTTCAGAAAGTGTTCTGAAACTGAGTTTACAGGAGTAATACAGAAAAGGCCCTGCTGATTGCACACAAAAATGCTGAGTAGGTGAAATCTTGACCAGGACCTTCCTCTATATAATGTATGGGCTGTTGTGGAGGATCTTTTACTCCTCTGGTAGCCCCCCCCCCCCATCCCCTGTCCCAAAATAACTGAAAAGGGGAACCAGATGTTACTTCTGGTTTTGTTTTTGGCTGATGTGTGACTGTTTTTATTCTGTTTTTCTCATGAAGCAGAAAGTTTAATTCCTGTATAATCCACCCCATATATTCATGCATAATATCTTTTCCTGTCTAACTTGCCCCATACACCCAAGTCCTCTGGGGGACATCTACTTCAGTCAGCCCAAACTAGTCTTATTGTTACTCAAATGACATTTTCACTGGCCACCCCCAAATTATAGAATGACCTGCTAGAAGAGATTCATCAACTAGAGATGCTGTCTGCATTTAAAGCAGCAGTAAAGACTAGTCTGTCCTGGCAGGCCTGCCCAGATGATTTCACATTATTCATTTTAAAGTACTGAATGATTGATTTTAATATGTGTTGGCCTTATATACTCTTTTAACTGATCTTATATGTTATACTGTGTTATCTATTGTTGTTTCCTGCAGATAAGGAGAGATGAGTAAGAAATAATAGCAATAACAATAACAATAGGTAAGGAGAGGTGAGTAAGAAATAATAGCAATAACATTTAACATTTTTATTTTGCATTCTCACTATGACTAACATGAATTTTAGATTACCCTCCCCCCTCAACCACACATCAAACTGCAATATTCCTTGAGCTATATATTCAGTTCTCAACATCTCTTCCTTGGTCAGTCACTGCCCACTGCTCACTAATGTATGTGAGAAATTGAGGATGTAGACCCCAGTACACATCACTTTTTACTTGCTTAGACTGTGTTTGATGTACTACCATTAGCACTGATAAACACATGGCCATTTGTTTTTCTTGAATCCACATGACAATTCTCCTCCAAGGCTTTTAAAATTGCACCTTTGCTTTCCCTTCTGCTTTCAGAAAGCACTAGGCTCTATCACAAACTAAAAGGGATAGGCTCAACTCACATAATACTTCAGAAATAGCAGTGCTGCATCAGTGTTCTTAAATTGTTTGTGAGATGCAGATGCCTGTCAATTGACTAAATGGAGAATTCCATGTGCAAGATATAGGCAGATGAAAATCAGCCTGCTGTTTTCATTATTACCTGCCAATGGCTTTTCTGGTTTGTTTCCAGTGCAAAAGCTACAAAGAGAAGTTTCTCTTCATTGTTTTTTAAAGTGTCGATCTTATATTTTTGACTGCAGTTTTCAGAATACCATATTTTTTCTCTTTTATCTGGTAAAAGTTCTTTACCTCTTCTTCCTCTCCTGCAAAAATGTCTCAGTATAGACTGAACAAGTAAATTATCTAACAGAATGGGTTCTTCCATGCTAAATATTTGTCTTTTGGTTGGCTTTCTAAAAATTGGGATATCTGACAAATTTTTACAAGATCTGCAGTCTGTTCTTAACCTAGTTTGCTGTTTTAATGTACCTTCAAGATGATTTCAGTTTATGGTGATCCTGTCATAATTTTGTTTGCAAGGTTTGTTCAGAGGACATTTGCCATTCCCTTCCTCTTAGGCTGAGACAGTTTGACTTGCCCAAGGGTGCCTAGTGGATTTTCATGGCTGAGCAGAGATTTGAAACCTGGACTCCTGGTCCAACACTCAAATTAATACACTATGCTGGCTGTCTTTGTCTCAGTTTATTGAAATACAATCCCCATTGATACCAACAAGTCTGATTAGGAGAGTGACTCTATGACTCCATTTTTAAATTTTTAATTATTTATTTTTTGGCATGTTGACACAGAATGAATTCCGGTTTTGTTCAGTGATTCCTATTCCAGCAAACTGGGTATAAGACTCATTAAACATAGTAAAGTGTTTTGCAAATAAATCTGTGGATTATGTTGCAAAATGGTCTGTTGTTTTGTTTTTTATGGTCAAGCTTCCCAGCTGATAATCCATGACTGATTGATTGATTGATTTCCTGTCTTTTTCCAAGCCCTGTTACTCATGGTGGCTTACAAAAATTAAAACAAATATAGTTAAAAACCCATCTATGAATCATACTAAACTACAAATATAATGATAAATAGTTTTCAAAAATATCTGTTAAAAAGCTAGAGACAGCAAGAAAAAGAGAGTTGGGGGAGGAAAGAAGAAAGGAAGGAAGGAAGGGTACATAAGCAATAAAATGCATTATTATTCCCAAAGGCCTATCAAAACAGAGCAGTATTTACCAGTCATGAGAAAGACAACAAAGTGGAAGCTGCTATAGCCCTTTTAAGAAAGGAGTTCCAGAGTCTGGGCGCAGCCACTATATAAGCCTTATTCTACATTCTCACCAGATGTTCCTGTGAGGACTGAGAGAAGGACCTCCCCTGAAGATCTCGAAACTCAGGTAGTCTCATAAAGAAAACAGTATTTAATATCTAGGTTGACTTTATCCATCCTGCTTTGCATCCAGTCCTGTCATTTGGAGAGGTGAGATGAGTGGTGACATCCTGGTTATCCTGAAGAAATTTCAGCTGGTACTGACTGTGTTTGCTTGTCAATGCCTAGTGAGAATGTAATGTGACATTTTACTTCTCCATTGCTTGTTTTAGTGCCATTTTATTGCTGTTTTCAATTTTATTGTTATTTGCTGGACAGCTTACCATGGTCTCTTGTTCATAGGATCATTGTTGTTGTTGTTGTTGTTGTTGTTGTCTGCTAGACAGCAAATAACAACAGCGACAACCCTACAAATGAGAGAACATAGAAAATGAGAGATCTCCAAGATTCCCTGTCTTCAACTGCCTTCATCAGGTTTTCTATCTGTGCATAGAATAACTGATACTCCAAAAAGAGCTGATGGTACAAAATTAGCCCACAGAGACCATCTTGACCACTAAAGAATACTGGTCCTGGCCAACTGGTGATACAATCCAGATTCTAGATATCTCTTTCCTGAAGACTGGGATAGAAACAGTGAGAAAGGGCTGCTATTGGTGCTGACACTCCATGGAAGCAATTCTTTCACTGATGCCTTTTTCATTCCCTCTCTTTTCGTGTTTTATCAACTGCCTAGCAATCTTCATTTCATATTTGCTTATCCTTGTCATAACACATCTTTGAACCTAATCTTATCCTGCTGATTTAATGAAGTCCCTCTATTCTAAACCCATCATGGCCCATTGTCCTTCCTTTCCCCTTTCCCCTTATCTTCCCCTTCTTTTCCAACATTGTTGAAGTCATAGTCTATATTTAATCTTTATTTTATTGCTGTAAACATGATTATCAACAGACAAATAGTCCCTGAGGGGGAAAAACCAAAGAGCCACAAGTATTTAAACTGCTTCATTAACATTTTCCAGTTTCAGCTAAGATGTTAAATAACTCTTGAGTCCCACAGTCTCATGCCAATATACCATCTGAAAATGTTTGAATATTTCTTTAGAATAACTGAGTCAGGCTATGTGTTATTAACTTCTTCTCTTCAAACATCACACAAGACTGCTGAGTGAAATGCAGCCAAATTTTAAAATGGTCAGCAGGTCAAATTGAGACTTCTGTCCTCTTTCTTCATCTGTCTTGCTATTCCAAGAGGCAGATAGAAGAGGGAAAAATACATGAGGGATATTTTATTATCAGAACAACCGTTTGAAGGAGAGTACCCTAATGATGGTTATCCTATGGACAGGAATTGGATGAGAATTTAGTTCATTTTTGATCCCAAAACCCAAACATGTTTCCAAAAACTTACATATTTCTAGAAAAAACCACTGAGATTTAACATATCTCAATAGGTGAGAAAATGGAATGGACAGATTTACCTATCCAAGCAGAGGATTTCGAATAGCTAGCCTATTAAAACCTGCTGTGGGCTGCCTGGTGTCCCATATTGGGATAAAAATGGGATAAAAATATAATTAAATAAAGTCAGAATTTGATTTCCTGTGCCATATTTGGGGAGTGGATGCTGTTTTATTTATTTTTTATTACTAAAAGGTTTCACATCTCTTAACAGTTACATAGTAAACAGGTAGTGTTGTTAACGGCCATCAAGTCAACTGACTAATGGTGACTCCATGAATGAGAGACCTCCAAGCCATCTTTTACTTAACAGCCTTACTCAAGTCTTGTAAACTCCAGGCTGTGGCTTCCTTGCTTTTATTCATCTGCAATGTGGTCTTCCTTTTTTCTTACTGCCTTCTACTTTACCAAGTATTATAAAGTTACCTCTGGTTTCAAAGTAAGTGTTTACAGTGAACAACTGGCTTTGCAAAATTCAGTCAGTCACTCTCCTGTTTGATTCTACAGGCTTTAAGTCTGCTCTGTGTCCTAGTTTTGCATTCCAATTGCATTTGAGTAACAACAAGTCCCATTTTGGTGTGTGATCCATTTCCTCTTGAACTCCAACATAGGCGGGTTACAGACGGGCAAAAAGGGATGTACTCATGACGTCATGAAGGTAGAGCCTTCAGACGGGCTTTACCTGAATGCCGTCATGAACACGCCCCCTGCACGCCTCAAGCGGGAAGAAGCGGCTTTAAAAAGGTGCTGCTTTTTTCCGCTTCATTTTGATTTGCGGCGTACCTGCGCAGCTCCGTCTGTAAGCTGCTGCACCGATACGTCAGAATTGCTACGCCGCAAATATAAGTTGCCGGTTTAAAAGCTCCGTGTCAGCTGCGTCGCATAATGGGTCGGGTTCCCGGGACATGCGTGGTTTGCAGCCAAGCTTTAAATGCAACGTCCGCTGCCATGGAGCTGTGGAAGCTGAGGCACAGCTGCGGCACATTTTAAGCCTCGTAACCCTAACCCTAGAGCCACTTGTGCGCATGCGTTGCTAGAACCGCGGGAAGTTGTAAGTTTTGCCGGCGGATGTTTTGGTTGTAGAAAGTGAAAAGGGAAAGTTTGGAATTTAAAGTGACCCCCTACACACATTCCTGCGCCATTTTCACCTGGGAAAGGGCACAGTTCGGCTGCTCCTGGCACAGCTGTGTGGCGGCTCCCCTTTGCCACCAGGCAGGATGGCTCAGCCATCCACCAGCACCCCAAAAAAAGGCAGGGGGACGTCTTGGTCTCATACTGAGACGGCTGACCTCATAGCTATATGGTCCCAGCCAAACATTTTGCAGAAACTGGAGCAGTCCTACCTGAATGCTGACACATATCGAGAAGGGGAAGAAGCCATGAGAGCTGCTGCACCGGTACACCAGAATTGTTACGCCGCTAATTTAAGTTGCCCATTTAAAAGCTCCGTCGCATAGTGAGTTGGGGTCTTGGAACATGCGCAGTTTGCAGTCAGGCTTTAATTGCAACGTCCGCTGCCATGCAGCTGTGGAAGCTGAGGCACAGCTGCGGCGCATTTTAAGCCTCGTAACCCTAACCCTAACCCTAACCCTAGAGCAACATGTACGCATGCGCTGCTTGGAAAGTTTGGACTTTAAAGTGCACCCCTACACACATTCCTCTGCCATTTTCACCTAACAATAAAAAACGCTAAAACTGTAAATATTGACATATGTACAAAGGAGGTGAGGGGAGATGGCAGGGGGACAGCGGTGGCAGCGGAGACAGCTGTGGCTGCGCATTGCAGATTCAGCAGGAGCGCGGGGACCAAAGGAGAGGAGGCATCCATGATGCTGGTGACATTGGCAACGTGCAAGTGGACAAGGATGCCAACACCAGCTGATCACCAGCTGGCAGGAGACCACCATTGTTTTAAAGGGGCTTGGGCACTTTAAATGTGCCCATAGGCTTTCTGCCGCTGCTGCTTAGCCCTGCGCAGCTGCGCATTCGCCAGCCGGCAAAGGAAAAAAAAAAAGAGACCCCGGAGCTTGAATGTTCCCAAGACCTTTTGATGCCCTCTAAACTTGCCCCCAAAGGCAAAGGGCAACTAGAGAGGGCCTGGGATCAAGGGGCAGGGAGCACTGACAAGGTACTAGGTCCCATGATGTCCCATAAAGACATAATTTCGCCTCCCAGGGCATGTGTTCCCTCCCAGCCCTATCTACTCTATTCTACCCTTCCTGTTCTCTCCTCCCACCATGCCTGGCTCACTGGTCCCCAAACCAGCAATCTCCAAACTCTGTCCTTTCAGGCGTTTGGACTTCATCTCCCAGAATCCCCAGCCACCTTGCCCTGTGGTCTGGGATTCTGGGACATGAAGTCCAAATGCCTGGAAGGACAGAGTTTGGAGATTGCTACCTCACACCACTCCTGCCTAGCTTTAAAGTCACAGGGAAAAAGTTTAAAGGGGCTTGGGTGCTTTAAATGCGCAGACAGGCTTTCTGCCGCCGCTGCTTAGTGCTGCAGCTGCGAAGCTGCGCACTTCTCATGCGGCAAAAGAAAAAAAAAGCCGCGGTTTGGGCCGCCCGTGCGGAAGCTGCTTCTCTTTTTGCAGCGTCCTCCGAGGCGGCGGTATGGAAGCTCCGGGTCCGAAATGGACCCAGGTGAGGCGTCTTCACTGCCCCCCGTGTGGAAGCTCCAACACCTGAAGCACGCCCCCGGGGCGGGCCGTCTGGAGGCTCCGCATTCAGCTGAATACACCTCCAAGACGTCCTCCCCTGCCCGTCTGTAACCCGCCATAGAATCTTTTAATTTCTGCCTTTGTAGGAGCATAAACTTGGATTATGGTTATACTTATGTGTTTTTCCTTAAATCATTGATATTATTCAGTCAGACTTTGCATTATAGGCATTATATCATACCGACAGGGAAAGTGTGACCCCACTCGTGCTCTTAGACCTCTCAGCAGCCTTCAATACTATTGACCACAGTATCCTTCTTGAACCCCTGAGAGAATTGGGAATTGGAGGGCCTGCTTTGCAGTAGTTCTGATCCTACCTCTTGGATAGATTCCAAATGGTGTCACTTGCGGACAGTTATTTGGCCAAGAGGGAGCTCAGGTTGGGTGTCCCTCAAGGCGTGATTCTGTCCCAAATGCTGTTCAACATTTACATGAAGCTGCTGGGTGAGATCATCCAGAGATATGGGGCAGGGTGTTATCAGTACGCTGATGTCACCCAAATATATTTCTCTATGTCTCAGACTGATGCAGTGACTAAGGATGGCATCTCTCCTCTGGATGCCTGTCTTAATGCAGTAATGGACTGGATGAGGGAAAACAAACTCAAATTGAATCCAGGTAAGACGGAGGTACTTGTAATAGGGATTCATAATCTGGGAATGGAGTTATGCCAGCCAGTTCTGAACGGGGTCACACTTCCCCTGAAGGACTCTGTTCGCAGTCTGAGGGTGCTCCTAGACTCGTCTCTCCATCTGACAGCTCAGGTGGACATGACAGTCAGGAGCACTTGCTGATACGCCATCTGCACCCCTTCCTGGAGTGGGAAGACCTTGACACATTGGTACATGCGCTGTTAACCTCTCAGTTCGACTTCTGTAATGCGCTCTACATGGAGCTACCTTTGAGTCAACTTCGGAAACTTCAGTTGGTGTGGAATATGGCAGCCCGACTGGTTACTGGCACAGCTAGCTCTGCCCATATCACTCCTGTTTTAAAATCCTTCTCTGGCTGCCTATTCGGAGGACTAGACTTTCTGCAGTGACCCAGCGATCCTTTTCTGCAGCCGCTCCTTGACTCTGGAACGACATGCCGGACAAGATCCATCAGGTTACCACCATGGAAACCTTCAAGAAAGCTATTAATACAGATCACTTCCAGCAGGCCTTTCCGGGTTAGAACATCCTTGTTGACCTGCCTCCCCCTTCTCCTCCCATTATTCTCCATCTTTACCGTTTAGTCTACCTGGTCTACACTTGAAATTTTATCTAATTTTAATTGTTATTGTACACCATTGTTTTTAACCTCTTTTTTGGTTTAATGTCTTTTTAGCGTTTATTATGTTTTTATAACGGGGGGAGGAATGGGGATCTTGGAACTTTTAATGTTTTTTTTTTAAATTGTATCTTGTTTTTCTGCTGTAATCTGCTTGGATTCCTTGAGATTAAGTGGAATATAAAGAAATATTATAATTATTAATCATTTGACTGTTTTTCCTACATCTCTCCTGACTATTAATGCCACCGCATTTCTTATTAGGTTTTCATTTCTGGAGTAAAACATTGTACAATTAACTGGCTGAAAATGTCCCATTCCTGTGCACTTTAGCTCACTCACTCCAAATATTGCAATGTTTATATATTCTTAGTTTTTTGTGGTATTTTTGGGCTATGTGGCCATGTGCTAGCACATGGCCACATGGCTTGAAAAACCCACAAAAAACTATGGATGCTGGCCATGAAAGCCTTCGACTTCACATTTATCTGTTCTGTTTCTTGTTTAATTATGTCTACCTTCCCTGAATCATGCTTCTCACATTCCCTGATAATATGTGTTGTGAAGCTTTAGAGTTTCCCCTCATCTCCGAGCATGTTGACAGCTAAATGTTCTTTCTACTTGAGACCACAGAGTTACATATAACTGTCCTCTGCTTCATCCAGGTAGCTTATTGAGCACTCTCTTCAGCTTTGGTGAGGTCTCACCTGGAATCCTGTCTCCAGTTCTGGACACCACAATTGAAAAATAATGTTGAGAAGCTGGAGTGTGTCCAGAGAAGGGCAGCCAAAATGGTGAAGGTTCTGGAAACCATGTCCTATGTGGAGTGACTTAGGAAGCTGGGTATGTTTAGCCTAGAGAAGAGAAGGTTAAAAAGTGATATGATTGCCCTTTTTAAAGATTTGAAGAGATGTCATATTGAGGAGGTAACAAGCTTGTTTTCTTCTACTCCAGACAACAGGACCCAGAACAATGGACGCAAGCTGCAGGAAAAGAGATTCCACCTCAACATTAGGAGGAGCTTCCTGACAGTAAGACATGTTTGACAGTGGAACGTACTCCCTCAGAGAGTGGTGGAGTCTCTCTCTTTGGAAGTCTTTAAACAGAGGCTGAATGGCCATCTGTCAGCTATGCTTTGATTGAGAGTTACTGCATGGCAGGGGATTGGACTGGATGGCCCTTGTGGTCTCTTCCAACTCTATGATTCTATGAACTGATAGTATGGTCTACTTTTGGCTCCCCAGGGGAATCTTCATGAGGCATGCTCTATCTTGGGCTTCCAGCCCAAGGGGATCTACGTCCATCCTAGGTACAGTGCTCCCGCTTCATATGCGGGCATGCTATACGCAGCTTGCAGCATACATTGGAAGCCGTGCCAGAAAGGCTTCTCCTGGGCCCCAGAAGAAACAATGGGGTGCACACATGGGTGTGCGACATGGGAATGATACCCATTGTTTCTAATGGGGCTTGAGTTTATGTGGTATTTCCCTTACACTGCGGGGTCAGGAACGGATCCCCCACATAAGGGAAGGGCCAACTGTACTTTTGTAGGTAGCGCCTTCCTCTTTTGGAAGCTGCTGCCTCTTTTGCTATTCAGGATCAGGTTCAAAAAGAAACTGGAGCAGCATTAAAATAGGGCACACCAACTTCACATTTGCAACATATGAGTTATGCAGAATTTCTGATAAATCTTGCTAGATTTACGAAAACATCTCATGTCTCACCTGAGAAGAAAAACTAGAACTTTATTTGAATTTTACTTTAGAATGACAGTTCAGGTATATTTGTGTTTATTTCCCTTCCTTTTCCTGTTTTATAACTTCTATTTCTGAAGTGTCACAATGCATCAAATTCCTCACTTTGTAGAAAAGCTGTGTCATATTTCTATCTTTTGTTGTTTCTTTTTTTTCTTCCTGTCTTTCCTTCTCAGAACCATAATTTAAACAATTCTCTGCCTAGTTAAATCCTTGCATTTAGCAATGCAATCTACTGACAAGTTCCAACTCTAGGGGGATGAATCACATACAAATGAACTTGTCATTCTTCACACTGTAGAAGAATAAACAATAAGAAGGAAAGAACTGAACAAGTATCCTACTCATCCCACTCCAATTTATTCACAGTGGGTGGGGGACTCTCACCATGCAGATTCTGTTTGCCCAAATTGGGCCTTCTTCTAGGGAAATTATATAATATCATTAGGTCTTTGAGACATCTTCTCAGCATGATATTTCCCCACCAAGTCTATTTTGCCTTTATGTTGAAGTATCCTTAGGATGTGAGCTAATTTTGTCATGGAAATATGTGGAATATGATTCATTTATTTTTTAAAATTTAATGATAGCACATTTCTACTATTACAAGGCTTGTTTGTGCTCTCCAGTTTCTAAAGTTTGACTTTGTATCCCTGTGCATTCAGCTGTGTATGTAGACTGAATTAAGGCTGCCATCTTTATTTTCTAACATGCTCTTCAGCTTTGGCAGCTACATGGAAGACAGTTGATACAACATGACTCTGTTCATCCTGAGAACAGCAGTACCTATTGGATTTTTCTGGTACAGATGGCTGAGAATGTTATCTATTTATTTAATAGTCTTATCCAGGCTTATATTCAAAGATCTCAAGCCATGGCGCAATCAATAAAAACAAATCCAAAACCATTTATACAATTTAAAACAGCACTAAACCTTAGAATAACACAATTGAAGAAGTCAACAAGCACAAACTGATCCATTGTCAGTGCTCCTGAAAAACCAGTTGGAATAGCCAAGTTTTAACTTGGCATCAGAGTGAGGCCTATGTCGGTGTCCCTCAAGCCTCCATGGTAGAAATCTTTCTGCATTTTTCCACCTAATGCATTGGTTGCAGGAGTTGGGACACAGAGAAGAGCCTCTCCAGCACAACTCAGTTTTCAGTACATCTGTCAATTTCATTTTCTCCAACATGCAAATATGTTTAGTTTCATTTTTTGTCATCAGATTTATAAAGTCATTTGCCAATTTCTGAAATGTTCCTATGAACAAAAGGAACCTATCAATATTTGTACCCATTCCTAGGTATCTGGCTTAATTAATTTCCTATTAGGTTGCACTTCCAATGCTGTGAGATGTGACAGGCTAAAAGACTCCTTTTGTCTATATTTTTCATGTACAGTACAGTTTGTCCTTGGGACAGCCTTTGGACACTTTGGGGGGGATAAAGAGAATACTAATTTCTGCAGCAGCCACAAAGGAGCATAAAGGAAACTGATGCCATTTGCTGGATGCCAGTTTTACTGTGTATCTCCATATGTAGAGATTTACACTATTTAACCCTGATGTAGAATCTTGTCCATTTTCTCTCCAAAGGAGGAGTAAACCATTCACTCAGCATTACGATCAGAAATCATTGACTTGTACTGCATGCCAGCTACAAGATGTTGCCACTGTTTATGATTGTATTTATGATTTCTTGTATTTTTGGTGAGAGGATCAAGGTTATTTCTTCTTAACTGGAAATATTTTGTATTCCTTTCCTTCACTTTGAGCAGAATGGACTTCACTTCTTCATGGCCTCTATTTCACTCCCATAAAAATCTGATTATTTTGTCTTTATCAGGATTGATCTCAGCATACCCAAAATGCATGTCAAGATGTCATTGCGATAATAAGAGGGGGTAATAACTTGAATTACAATATCACATTGCTTTACACTGCATACATTTTGGAGCAAGCCAAGCATTTCATTTTTGTTCATTATTATTATTATTATTATTATTATTATTATTATTATTATTATTATTACTATTACTATTATTATTATTATTATTACAAAATCCATCTTTTAGGATTATTCATAGTGAACCTTATAAAACATGTTGAGCCTTTATAATGAAAGCCATGATGAAACATTCACTAGCAGACAGCTGGAAAGTACAACTTAAAGGCCTGCTTCAGTTAGCAGACAACTGAACAATTGGTCAAATGAGGATATGTGAGTAGCTATTACTGCATTTCAGAAAATAAGATAATAAGAAGTCAGGATATTCAGCAATGGTCTGCTGTCCTTGAAGAACTGAGTCCCTTGAAACAGTAAAAGTGCTACAGATGGTAGAAATCCTTCCTTAGCCAAGAGATATCTCTGGTAACCTGAACCCCAGATAGGTTACTCATATCTTCATTGAATTATCAGTTCCTTCCATTTAAAAGTTAAATCTTAGACCAGTCCAATTTGCCCTGACCTCAAAAGACAGAGGGAACTCGGGAGTGAAAAAAACAAAGCAAAATTGGGGCCAGGTTCATGTCTGGAACTGAAAGAATGCAAAGTTCCTGTCCTTGAACATATGTAGCCTGAAGCTCAAAACAACTACACCGTGTTGTAGTGATTGGAGAAACCCATATTTTTCTCCTCGGTCAGAGAAACCTTGAGGAGAATTTTTAAAAAAAA